>NC_134397.1:135443851-136043851 GCF_050003625.1 Haematobia irritans | reverse complement strand
TTTCTATAGAAATAACATTTTGACAAAATTTTCTATAGAAATAAAATTTTTACAAAATTTTCTACAGAAATAAAATTTTGACAACATTTTCTATAGAAATAAAATTTTGCCAAAATTTTCTATAGAAATAACATTTTGACAAAATTTTCTAAGGAAGAAAATTTTGACAAAATTTTCTATAAAAATAAAATTTTGCAAAAATTTTCTATAAGAATAAAATTTTCTATAGAAATAAAATTTTGACAAAATTTTCTATAGAAATAAAATTTTGACAAAATTTTCTATAGAAATAAAATTTTGACAAAATTTTCTTTAGAAATAAAATTTTGCCAAGATTGTCTATAGAAATAAAAGTTTGCCAAAATTTTCTATTGAAATAACATTTTGATAAAATTTTCTAAGAAAGAAAATTTTGACAAAATTTTCTATAAAAATAAAATTTTGCCAAAATTTTATCTAAAAATAAAATTTTGACAAAATTTTCTATAGAAATAAAATTTTGACAAAATTTTCTATAGAAATAACATTTTGACAAAATTTTCTATAGAAATAAAATTTTTACAAAATTTTCTACAGAAATAAAATTTTGACAACATTTTCTATAGAAATAAAATTTTGCCAAAATTTTCTATAGAAATAACATTTTGACAAAATTTTCTAAGAAAGAAAATTTTGACAAAATTTTCTATAAAAATAAAATTTTGCAAAAATTTTCTATAGAAATAAAATTTTGACAAAACTTTCTATAGAAAAAAAATTTGACAAAATTTTCTATAGAAATAAAATTTTGCCAAGATTGTCTATAGAAATAAAATTTTGACAACATTTTCTATTGAAATAAAATTTTGATAAAATTTTCTATAGAAATAAATTTTTGACAAAATTTTCTATAGAAATAAAATTTTGACAAAAAATGTCAATAAAAATAAAATGTTGCAAAAAAATTCATATAGAAATAAAGTTTTGCAAAAAAAAATTAAAGAAATAAAAATTGTGACATAATTTTCAATAGAAATAAAATTTTGCAAAAAAATGTCTATAGAAATAAAATTTTGAAAAAAAAATCTATAGAAATTAAATTTTGACAAGATGTTTAAATCTTATTAGCGTAGAATTTTTACCAAATATTTTTGGTTTATGTTATACAACATTGTTGTTTCACGACCAAATGGCGTAATTTCTAAGACTTGTTAAAAAGAACTTCATCGTAAACGAAGAAAAAAAAAAACCTGGACATTTTGCGAAACATATTCCATCTTGGTTTTGCTGGGTCGTAGCCCTTATATTAATATTAAAGGTATAACCTCATATTTACACATTTCATCTCCATGCCTTTCCAAATGAATATTGATTTATATTTCTTCAATAGTTGAGTATTTTTTCCTATATAACCAATAAGATGTAATGAAAAACAATAGTTTCTCCCTTTACTAATACGTTGGTGGTCCCAGATTTAACACAATAACCCAAACTTATATCGCCCTTGTCAAGGAATTATTGTACATCTAAGTGTTATGCGTGCGATATCAATTTCTCGATAAACGATTTCAATCAAAACAATAAGGCTACTAAATATGAAATTCTTAACAAGGGTGTTAATGTAATCGTAAACCCTATTAAGCCACCATATATTCATACAATTATTCTTCTCGAGAATAGGGTCTGCTTTCATTCGAATAGATTTTCAATGGCAATTGAATTGTTTTCAATATAGAGATATAAGGGTTAAACGAAGTTCAAATAATACTCACAAGCGTTTAAATTCAATTATCGTAACAGAATCGTAACGAACACAAAAGGGTGGTGATATGATTCTCATATGGCGCAGTGTGTTTCAGCACAATCATAACACAATCATGTTAACCAAAGATTGTTGGGTGATGTTAAACATTTTAATGTTCTATAACAAATCAATGCGATTCATTATTTAAACTTGATTGACCTTCTCTGGTAACGGCAATCCCAGCAATCATCATAGTTTTGTTGAAAAATCTTCGAAGGAGAAAGATTGATGAAGCGTTGAGTTGTCTGCAATGCAATGTGCGGGTGGTGTCATGACCCTTTCTCTTATTGGTGGTGATATTACACTAGGCAACAGGAAATTTATTTTGAGTATTTTCCATAGAAATAAAATTTTCAGAAAATTTTCTGTTCAATATGTTCTTCCAAAAAATACAATTTGTATAGAAATAAAAGATTGATAAAGTTTCAATAGAAATAAAATTTTCTATAGTAATAAAATATTAACAAAATTTTCCATAGAAATAAAATTTTGCAAAATATTTTTATAGATATAAAATTTTTCAAAAATTTTCTATAATCGTAGATATAAACTTTTCAGAAAAAATATAGAAATAAATTGTTTAGAAAAATAATAATAAGAAATAATATTTTTCCTAAATTTTCTATAGAAATAAATTTTGAGAACATTTTCTATACACATAACTTTTGAGAAAATAAAATGTTTAGGAATTTTTATAGAAATACAATTTTTAGGAAAATTTTTCTATAGAAATGAATTTTTTTAAGAAAATTTTCTATAGAAATCAAATTTTTAGGAAACCTTTCTATAAAAATAAAATTTTTAGAAAAATTTTTCCATAGATATACAATTTTTAGGATAAAAAAATAAAATTTTTAATAAATTTTCCTATAGAAATAAAATTTGTAGGAAATTTTTCAATAGAAATAAAATTTTTAGGAAAATTTGTCTATAGAAATACAATTTCTAGGAAAATTTTCATTTTAGAAACATAATAATAAGAAATAATATTTTTCGTAAATTTTCTTTAGAAATAAGTTTTTAGAACATTTTCTATATAAATAACTTTTGAGAAAATAAAATTTTTAGGAATCTTTATAGAAATACAATTTGTAGGAAAATTTTTCTATAGAAATGAAATTTTAGGAAACCTTTCTATAGAAATAAAATTTTTAGGAAAATTTTTCTATAGATATACAATTTTTAGGAATTTTTATAGAAATAAAGTCTTTAGGAAAATTTCTTATAGAAATAACATTTTTAGGAAAATTTCCTTAAAAATAAAATTTTTAATAAATTTTCCTATAGAATTTTCTATAGAAATAAAATTTTTAGGAAATTTTTCAATAGAAATAAAATTTTTAGGAAAATTTGTTTATAGAAATACAATTTCTAGGAATTTTTTCTAAAATTTTCTTTTTAGAAACATAATAATTAGAAATAAAATTTTTCTTAAAATTTCTATAGAAATAAATTTTGAGAACATTTTCTATACACATAACTTTTGAGAAAATAAACTTTTTAGGAATCTTTATAGAAATACAATTTGTAGGAAAATTTTTCTATAGAAATGAAATTTTTAGGAAAATTTTCTATAGAAATAAAATTTTTAGGAAACCTTTCTATAGAAATAAAATTTTTAGGAAAATTTTTCTATAGATATACAATTTTTAAAAATTTTTATAGAAATAAAATCTTTAGGAAAATTTTCTTTAAAATAAGATTTTTAATAAATTTTCCTATAAAATTTTCTATAGACATAAAATTTTTAGGCAAAAATTCTATCGAAATAAAATTTTTAGGAAATTTTTCAATAGAAATAACATTTTTAATAAATTTTCCTATAGAATTTTCTATAGAAATAAAAATTTTTAGGAAAAAATTCTATAAAAAAAAATTTAGGAAATTTTTTAATAGAAATAAAATTTTTAGGAAAATTTGTCTATAGCAATACAATTTCTAGGAAAATTTTTCTATAGACATAAAATTTTTAGAAAATTTTTCTATAGAAATTTTTTTTAGGAATTCTTATAGAAATACAATTTTTAGAAAAATTTTCGATAGAAAAAAATTAAGAAAATTTTTCTATAGAAATAAAATTTTTAGGAAAATTTTCTATAGAAATTAAATGTTTAGGAAAATTTTCTTTAGAAATAAAATTTTTAGAAAAGTTTGTATAGAAATAAATTTTTTAGGAATTGTTTGCTATAGAAATGCAATTTTCAGGAATTTTTTCTATAGAAATAAAATTGTAAAATTTCTATAGAAAAAAAATTATCGTATTTTTATTGAAATAAAATAGTTAGGAAAATTTTCTATAAAAATCATTTTTTATCGTATTTTTATTTAAATAAATATTTTATGAAACATTTCTATAGAAATAAAATTTTTAGGAATTTTTTTCTATAAAAATAAGTTTTTTTAGAAATAAAATTTTTAGGAAAGTGTTCTATAGAAATAAAATTTTTAGAAACATTTTCTTTAGAAAAAAATTTAGGATTTTTTTTTGTAAAATGGTTGCAAAATACAATTTTTATTGTATTTTTATTGAAATAAAATATTTAGGATTTTTTTAAAATAATTTTTTTATCGTATCAATAAAAATTGAAAGAAAATTTTAAGAAAACAATTCTATGAAAAAAATGTTTAGGAAATTTTTTATAGAAACAAAATTCTTAGGAATTTTTTCTATAGAAATCAATTTTTTTGTAAAATGTTCTATAGAAATACAATTTTTATCGTATTTTTATTGAAATAAAATAGTTAGGAAAATTTTCTATAAAAATAAATTTTTTATCGTAATTTTCTATAGAAATAAAATTTTTATCGTATTTTTATTTAAATAACATTTTTATGAAAAATTTCTATAAAAATAAAATTGTTAGGAAAATTTTTTATAGAAATACAATGTTTAGGAAAAATTTTTATAGGAATAAAATTGTTAGAAAAATTTTCTACAATTTTTGGGAAATTTTTTTAATGAAGCAAAATGTTCCAAATATTTGCTATAGAAAAACAAATTCCGAAAATTGTTTCTAAAAAATTGTTCGCAACATTTTCTATGGAGTTAAAATTTTCCAAAAGCTTCTTATAGATATACAATTTCTATAAGAAATAAAGTAGAAAAAACAATTTGAAACAAATTTCTATGAAAAAAAAATTTAGGAAATTTTTTATAGAAATAAAATTTTTAGGAATTTATTTTATCTATAGAATTATTTTTTTTTGTAAAATTTTCTATAGACGTACAATTTTTATCGTATTTTTATTGAAATAAAATATTTAGGAAATTTTTTTTATAAAAATAAAATTTTTATCGTATTTTTATTGAAATAAAATATTTAGGAAAATTTTCTATCGTATTTTTATTTAAATAACATTTTTATGAAAAATTTCTATAGAAATAAAATTGTTAGGAAAAATATGTATAGGAATACAAATTTTAGAATAAAAATTTTATAGGAATACAATTTTTAGGAAAATTTTTTTAATGAAATAAATTTGTTAGGAAAAATTTGTATAGAAATACAATTTTTAGGAGAAATTTTTATAGGAATAAAATTCTTAGGAAAATTTTCTAAAATTTTTTTAATAAAGCAAAATGTTCCAAATATTTGCTATAGAAAAACAAATTCCGAAAATTGTTTCTAAAAAATTGTTCGCAACATTTTCTATGGAGTTAAAATTTTGCAAAAGCTTCTTATAGATATACAATTTCTATAAGAAATAAATTAGGAAAAACAATTTGAAAGAAATTTCTATGAAAAAACAAAAATTTAGGAAATTTTTTATGGAAATAAAATTTTTAGGAATTTTTTCTATAGAAATCAATTTTTTGTAAAATGTTTTATAGAAATAAAATTTTTATCGTATTTTTAATGAAATAAAATATTGAGGAAAATTTTCTATAAAAATAAAATTTTCTATAAAAATAAAATTTTTATCGTATTTTATATTGAAATAAAATATATAGGAAAATTTTCTATAAAAATAAAATTTTTATCGTATTTTTATATAAATAAAATTTTTATGAAAATTTTCTATAGAAATAAAATTGTTAGGAAAAATGTGTATAGAAATACAATTTTTAGGAAAAATTTTTTTAGGAACACAATTTTTAAGAAAATGTTCTACAATTTTTAGGAAAATTTTTTTAATGTAGCAAAATTTTCCAAATATTTGCTATAGAAAAACAAATTCCGAAAATTGTTTATAAAAAATTGTTCGCAACATTTTCTATGGAGTTAAATTTTTGCAAAATCCTGTTGCAGATATAAAATTTCCATAAGAAATAAATTAGAAAAAAAAATCGAAACAAATTTCTATGAAAAAAAAATTAGGACATTTTTTATAGAAATAAAATTTTTAGGAATTTTATCTATAGAAATAATTTTTTTTGTAAAATTTTCTATAGACGTACAATTTGTATCGTATTTTTATTGAAATAAAATATTTAGGAAAATTTTTATCGTATTTTTATTGAAATAGAATATTTAGGAAAATTTTCTATCGTATTTTTATTTAAATAACATTTTTATGAAAAATTTCTATATAAATAAAATTGTTCCTAAAAATTGTAAAGAAATACAATTTTTAGGAAAAGTTTTTATAGGAATAAAATTCTTAGGAAAATTTTCTACAATTTTTAGGAAATTTTTTTTAATGAAATAAATTTGTTAGGAAAAATTTGTATAGAAATACAATGTTTAGGAAAAATTTTTATAGGAATAAAATTCTTAGGAAAATTTTCTACAATTTTTGGGAAAATGTTTTCAATGAAGCAAAATGTTCCAAATATTTGCTATAGAAAAACAAATTCCGAAATTTGTTTCTAAAAATTGTTCGCAACATTTTCTATGGAGTTAAAATTTTGCAAAAGCTTCTTATAGATATACAATTTCTGTAAGAAATAAATTAGAAAAAACAAATTTCTATGAAAAAAAAAAGTTTAGGAAATTTTTTATAGAAATAAAATTTTTAGGAATTTTATCTATAGAAATAAATTTTTGTTGTAAAATTTTCTATACACGTAAAATTTCTTATAAAAATGATTTTTTTATAGTATTTTTATTTAAATAACATTTTTATGAAAAATTTCTATAGAAATAAAATTGTTAGGAAAAATTTGTATAGAAATACAAATTTTAGGAAAGAATTTTTATAGGAATACAATTTTTAGGAAAATTTTCTACAATTTTTAGGAAAATTGTTTTAATGAAGCAAAATTTTCCAAATATTTGCTATAGAAAAACAAATTCCGAAAATTGTTTTTAAAAAATTGTTCGCGAAACTTTCTATGGAGTTAAAATTTTGCAAAATCTTCTTATAGATATACAATTTCTATAAGAAATAAATTAAAAAAAAATTGGATTGGTGAATTTTTCTGTAGTCTAGTGTTAATACTTTCATATACTTAACATCGCCATTTATTTCAATTACTTACTACAGCAATAAAATCAAAGAATATAGGCTTGTGGTCTGTATGATCTATTTTCCTACTTGAATGGTTTGTGGGTGCTTTCTTTCAAATGCAAGTAAACAAGTGCTGAGTTATAACACGCTTTGTGTTCTTAAGGAAGGGCGGGAAACTCGTGCCCTTTCAAAAAGGGTGATGTTGTGAAGAGCTTGTGTCATAGTAAAGAACTTTCTTTCCCTAGAACGACACATCATTTGAAGTGTGCGGGCCGTCCTTGTGTTGATTTTAATTGAGCCATCAGAGAACAAATAGAAAGGGGGCCTTTAGATGTAGATCAAAAATATCATAAATTTTATGATAATAAAATTGTGATTTAATGGGAGGCGCTATATGTTTAGTTAAGGCAATAGGAAATATGTTTCCACGCTAGGGTCATGGTTAATCAAATATTTGAATGCTTTATTATAACAACCGTTTTGTGATGAATTTTATTTGTTTTAGATTTGTTTTTGTTTTTTTTTTTTTTTTGGTAAGGGGGTCTTTGACCCGTCCCCAAGTTATATAGCATACACACCTGTTCTAAATTAAACACTTAGTACCATATCTGGAAAAAAACTTTTGTGAATGTGTGAGTGTGTGTTATACTAAAACAAATGTTTAAATAATATTTTTGTTTTGTCTATTAAAGCGAATCAAACTAACGCAATGATTTTCCAGCTGTTTTATAAAAACTTTCAAAACAATTTAAATTTAACAAAGTTTTAAAAGTGTATAATATACAAATATATTTTAAGAAAATAAAACAAAATAAATATTTAAAACAAATAAGAAAATATATTTTTGAAATAAGAAAATAACAGTTCTTAAAAAAAAACGAAACAAAAAAATAATAAAAAAATAAAATTAAAATGACTAATGAATGGATTGATTGGTCGGATAGTCGTTTACGTGTCCCCTTACATGTGGGCGGTTATCCTTCGCCACATTCCTATTATGTGGCCAGTGAATCGACAAGCCGTAATACTGCTAGTGGCTCCACCTCTGGTGCCATTATTAGCAAAACATGTGGTGGAGGTGCTATAACCAGTAGCAGTCTCTCATGTTTCACATCACATAAATTTCATCTAAAAGCGAAAAAACTTCAACAATTATATACCACTAATGGTCGATTAAAAGGTAATTTTCCATATAGCAATTATTATTGTCTAACTCAATAAAACATATGACATATACCAATAAATTAATCTATTATTAATGTTTAATATAGAATGGAAAATTGTGCAACCAAGTAAAGTGTCAGGTTGCTATGAAAGCGAAAATAAATATAATTTTCGATATGTTTGTGTAGCAAGAGTAAAAACAAGAATTTGTTCTTTTATATATATTATTTATATTAATTACCTTAAATACAAATAAATTAATAAAAATGAGATTTAAATGTTCTTGAATTAAAATTAAGTAAAATCATTAAATTGAAATAAATCTATTCTTATAGAACTTAACTTAATTTTACTTAAGGCGATTGATTGAATTAGTTTTTTTTTATCAAAATTTTAATTTTAATTTTGCAAAAAAAATCGTATTTGTGTGTATGGCTGTTTTTTATGTTCTTCTTTTTATTATTGTGTTAAATTTTGTAGCTGTTTTATTAGTTTTTAGTCATGCACTTTAATAAAATAAATGAAATGATTTATATATATAATTAAAAAAATATATTAATTTACATCAATTTAGCATAATCTTTTTTTAAAATTATATAATATTGGGTAACCGTAAAAATCTTTTCTTAGGTTAGGTTAGGTTAGGTGTCGTTGGAGTCGTTTGTCTATGGTACCACCAATCACATCTACATTATCTCCATTTCATTTTGTTACCCTCCGTTCACGATTTTGGAACGTAATTTTTTCTATTAGTATGGGTAGCACAAAAATTTCACCGAATTAATATCCTAATACAATTCTGACAAAAATTTTTATAGCAATTAAATTTTGACAAACATTTTTATAGAAATAAAATTTGGACAAAAATTTTTATAGAAATAAAATTTTTAAAAAATTTGATGTAGAAATAAAATCTTGACAAAATTTTCCATAATAAAGAAATTTTAACAAAATTTTCTATAAAAAAGAAATTTTGAAAAATTTTCTATAGAAATAAAATTTTGATCAAATTTTCTATAGAAATAAAATTTTAACAACATTTTCTAAAGAAATAAAATTTTGACAAAATTGACTATAAAAATAAAATTTTGAAAAAATTTTCTATAGAAATAAAATTTTGAAAAATTTTCTATAGAAATAAAATTTTGATAAAATTTTCTATAGAAAAAAAATTTTGACAAATTTTTTTACAGAAATAAAATTTTTACCAAAATAGAAATAAAATTTTGACAAAATTGACTATAAAAATAAAATTTTGTACAAATTTTCTATGGAAATAAAATTTTGACCAAATTTTCTAGAAAAAAAAATTGATAAAATTTTCGATAGAAATAAAGTTTTGATAAAATTTT
Organism: Haematobia irritans; assembly: GCF_050003625.1. Lineage (NCBI taxonomy): Eukaryota > Metazoa > Arthropoda > Insecta > Diptera > Muscidae > Haematobia > Haematobia irritans. The sequence goes on along the minus strand of NC_134397.1, from coordinate 136,034,161 downwards.
CTATAAAAATAAATTATTGACAAAATTTTCGATAGAAATAAAAATTTGAGAACATTTTCTATAGAAATAAAATTTCTGGAAAATTTTCTATAAAAATAAAATTTGGACAAAATTTTCTACAAAATAAAAATTTCTAAAGAAATAAAATTTTCACAAAATTTGATGTAGAATTAAATTTTGAAAACATTTTCTGTAGAAATTAAAAAAAAAAAATATTTGATGCAGAAATAAAATTTTGACAAAATTTTCTATAGAGATAAAATTTTGTATAGGAATGAAATAATTAAAAAATTCTCTATAGAACTAAAATTTTGAAAAATTTTTCGATAGAAATAAATTTTTTTACAAAATATTCGATAGAAATAAAATTTCGACACAATTTGCCATAGAAATAAAATTTTGACAAAATTGTTTTGTAGAAATAAAATTTTGACAAAATCATATTTTGACAAAATTGACTATAAAAATAAAATTTTGACAAAATAGACTATAAAAATATAATTTTGACAAAATTTTCTATAGAAATAAAATTTTGACATGATTTTCCATAGAAATGAAAATTTTAACAAAATTTATTACAGAAATAAAATTTTGACCAAAATAGAAATAAAATTTTGACAAAATAGACTATAAAAATAAAATTTTGTACAAATTTTCTATGGAAATAAAATTTTGACCAAATTTTCTAGAGAAAAAAATTTTGATAAAATTTTCAATAGAAATAAAGTTTTGATGAAATTTTCGATAGAAATAAAAATTTGAGGACATTTTCTATAGAAATAAAATTTTTGAAAAATTTTCTATAGAAATAAAATTTTGACAAAATTTTCTACAAAATAAAAAAATTTCTAAAGAAATAAAATTGTCACAAAATTTGATGTAGAATTAAATTTTGAAAAAATTTTCTGTAGAAATAAAAAAAACATTTGATGTAGAAATAAAATTTTGTATAGGAATGAAATAATTAAAAAATTCTCTATAGAACTAAAATTTTGAAAAATTTTTCTATAGAAATAATTTTTTTACAAAATATTCGATAGAAATAAAATTTCGACACAATTTTCTACAGAAATAAAATTTTGACAAAATTTTCTATAGAAATAAAATTTTGACAAAATCATATTTTAACAAAATTGACTATAAAAATAAAATGTTGACAAAATAGACTATAAAAATAAAATTTTGATAAAATTTTCTATAGAAATAAAATATTGGCAACATTTTGAATAGGTAAAATGTTTACAATTTTTTCTATAGAACTAAAATTTAAAAAAAAATCTATAGAAATAAAATTTTGAAAATTAGAAACATTTTCTATAGAAATTAAATTTTGACAAAATTTACTACAAAAATAAAATTTTGAAAAAAAAAATTCTATAGAAATAAAATTTTGATAAAATCTTCTATAGAAAAAAAATTTTGACATAATTTTCCATAGAAATAAAATTTGAGAACATTTTCTATAGAAATAAAATTTTGACAAAATTTTCTACAAAAATAAAATTTTTATAAAATTTTCTACAAAATAAAAATTTCTAAAGAAATAAAATTTTCACAAAATTTGATGTAGAATTAAATTTTGAAAACATTTTCTATAGAAAAAAAAACATTTGATGCAGAAATAAAATTTTGACAAAATTTTCTATAGAAATAAAATTTTGTATAGGAATGAAATAATTAAAAAATTCTCTATAGAACTAAAATTTTGAAAAAAATTTCTATAGAAATAAAATTTTGAAAAATTTTTCGATAGAAATAAATTTTTTTACAAAATATTCGATAGAAATAAAATTTCGACACAATTTGCCATAGAAATGGAATTTTGACAAAATTGTTTTGTAGAAATAAAATTTTGACAAAATCATAGTTTGACAAAATAGACTATAAAAGTAAAATTTTGACAAAATTTTCTATAGAAATAAAATATTGACAAAATTTTGTATAGGAATAAAATGTTTACAATATTTTCTAAAGAACTCAAATTTTGAAAAAAAATCTATAGAAATAAACTTTTGAAAAATTTTTCGGTGGAAAAGAAGATTTTACCAAATTTTCGATAGAAATAACATTTTGATAGAATTTTTTATAGAAATAAATTGTTTTCGTTTTCTTTTGTTATTGTTGGTTTATTCTTCAATCATTATTGTTGTTTTTGATTTCAGCTTAAAACCATGCATTGACTAAACTACAAGTGTAGCTTAGTGAACCACACTTGAACCTTCCGAAAAAAGGTTTAAATTCGTTGACAAAATTTAAAGAAATAATATTAGAAATAAAAATTTTGCGTAGAAAACAATTTTCTATTGAAATGGAATTTTGACAAAATTTTCTACAGAAATACAATTTTTGCAAAATTTTCGATAGAAATGAAATTTTGACAAAATTTTCTATAGAAATAAATTATTGACAAAATTTTCGATAGAAAAAAAATTTGAGAACATTTTCAATAGAAATAAAATTTTTGCAAAACTTTCTATAGAAATAAAATTTTGACAAAATTTTCTACAAAAACAAAATTTAAATAAAATTTACTACAAAATATTTCTAAAGAAATAAAATTTTCACAAAATTTGATGTAGAATTTAATTTTGAAAAAATTTTCTGTAGAAATAAAAAAAAACATTTGATGTAGAAATAAAATTTTGGCAAAATTTTCTGTAGCAATAAATTCAATTTGTGACGAAGAAGTTTCGTCAAGAACCAGTGTTTATCGTTTTTATGGTAAATTCATACGATGTGTGGTAAATTCATAAGAAATAAAATTTCTAAAGAAATACAATTTTCACAAAATTTGATGTAGAATTGAATGTTGAAAAATTTTTCTGTAGAAATAAAAAAAACATTTGATGTAGAAATAAAATTTTGGCAAAATTTTCTGTAGCAATAAATTCAATTTTTGGCGAAAAGTTTCTTCAAGAACCAGTGTTTATCGTTGGTATGGTAATTTCATACGATGTCGTACTTCTTTCTACGACATCGTGATGAATCGTGTATTTACGCGTATGAGCCCATTAAACAGTAGTCACCTTTTCGACACCTGAAGAAGCGTTCAGAATGCATATTTTGTATATAAGAAAAAATACGGCCAGAAATAGGAGAAACTTTTTCGTATTCCCAATATCTTGACTAAAATAAATTCATTATAATATTAATTATACCCTTCACCACTACTGTGGTACAGGGTATAATAAGTTTGTGCATTTGTATGTAACGCCAAGAAGGAAAAGTCTGAGACACATCGTTTAGTATACCGATCGTCTTAGAATTAAATTCTGAGTCGATTTAGCGATGTCCGTCTGTCTGTCTGTCTGTCTGTCCGTCTGTCTGTCTGTTGATGTATTTTTGTGTGCAAAGTACAGCTCGCAGTTTTAGTCCGATTGTCCTAAAATTTTGTATAGGGTCCTGTTTCGGCTCAAAGACGATTCCTATTGATTTTGGTTCAGATTTAGATATAGCTGCCATATATATTTTTCACCGATCTGGTCATAATTGGCGTGTATATCAACCGATCTTCCTCAAATTCCGTACATCCGAATATTTTATGAGTATCGAAAAACTTGCAAAATATCATCCAAATCGGTTCAGATTTAGATATAGCTCCCATATATAGCTTTCGCCCGATTTACACTCCTTTGTCCACAGAGGCCAATTTTTTGCTCCGATTTACTTGAAATTTTGCACAGGGAGTAGAATTAGCATTATAGCTATGCGTGTCAAATTTGGTTGAAATCGGTTCAGACTTAGATATAGCTCCCATATATAGCTTTCGCCCGATTTACACTCCTTTGTCCACAGAGGCTAATTTTTTGCTCCGATTTAATTGAAATTTTGCACAGGGAGTAGAATTAGCATTGTTGCTATGCGTGCCAAATTAGGTTGAAATCGGTTCAGATTTAGATATAGCTTCCATATAAATATATGTTTTTCTGATTTCGACAAAAATGGTCAAAATACCAAAATTTTCCATGTAAAATCGCCACTGCTTAGTCGAAAAGTTGAAAAAAATGACTCTAATTTTCTTAAACTTCTAATAGATATATATCGAGCGATAAATCATAAATAAACTTTTGCGAAGTTTCCTTAAAATTGCCTCAGATTTAAATGTTTCCCATATTATTTTACTAACATTGTGTTCCACCCTAGTCCATTAGCCGACTTAAATTTTGAGTCTATAGATTTTGTAAAAGTCTATCAAATTCTGTCCAAATCGAGTGATATTTAAATGTATGTATTTGGGACAAACCTTTATATATAGCACCCAACACATTTGACAGATGTGATATGGTATCGAAAATTTAGATCTACAAAGTGGTGCAGGGTATAATATAGTCGGCCCCGCCCGACTTTGGACTTTCCTTACTTGTTTTAATATAAATGCGTTCAGTTTTGTTCTATTTATTTTTTCTTTATTCACCACAGATTTCTCCGTTTAATATATAAATTATTTAAAAGCTATCACGTTTTGTAGATATCATTATAAAATATATTGTTTTTGTTTTTTTGCAGATGTACCTAATCAAATACCTCCTCTCACTCCCGGTACAAACCGTAAGGTAGCTGAGGTGTTGAAAGCCTCCTTCGCTTCTTGGGAGAAGGAAGCTCAAAACAGTAATATTACCAAAGGTAAGTGTATCTAGTATTAGTTTTTGAAATTTTTGAAACAAATCAAAAAATTCTAAAAAAAGAAAAGGGACCACCGTGGTTCAATGGTTAGGATGCCCGTCTTTGCCCGCCAAACATAAGCTCTTGTATTCAACCTCAGTTTCGACCGAACACTAAAAAATTGTTCAGCGGTGGATAACCTCCTTTCAGTAAAACTCGTTTCAAAGTCTATCTAAGTGGTTTCACCGCAATGTGGAACACCGTTCGGACTCGGCTGCAAAAAGTAGGTCCCTTGTCATTGAGCTAACCATAGAATCGGGCAACACTCAGTGATATGAGAAAAGTTCACCACTGTGGTAGTACAATGGACTGAAAGTCTAAATGAGCCTGAAATATCGGACTGCCACCTAACCTAGGCTTTGGGTGGATTTTTCAATTTTTTGGGGGTGGTTACGAATTAAAGTCCTTTTCGCTCTAGGACGCTTAGTTTAGGAGATTGGGCAAAAGAAGTTTTTCATATAAAAATTTAAATTTTCTTAGGTTTTGGGTGGATTTTTCAATTTTTTGGGGGTGGTCACGAATTAAAGTCCTTTTCGCTCTAGGACGCTTAGTTTAGGAGATATGGGCAAAAGAAGTTTTTCATATAAAAATTTAAATTTTTTTACGTTTTGGGTGAATTTTTCACTTTTTTGGGGATGGTTACGAATTAAACTCCTTTTCGCTCTATGACGTTTAGTTTAGGACGTTTAGTGTAGGAAAATGAAATTACCCAGAAAATTATTAGTTTTTATTGAGCTAGTACACAGAAAAAAAAACTTAACAAAATTTTTTCCAATTAAAGTCTTAATTGAGTCTTAAAAAATATTCAATTAAAAATTTAATTGATTCAAAAAGTTTTTTTAATTGAAACAAAAATCAATCACAAACATTAATAGTATCAATTAATTTTTTAATTGGATCAATTAATTTTTGAATTGAATTTCAATTAAGTTTTTTTTTTAATTTCTGTGATTGAAGACATTTCATTTTAAAAAATTAATTGGATCAATTAATTTCGTGATTGAATCAGAAAAAAATGTTTTTGTGTATTTATTTACTCTAGCTCTGGCAACAAGATTTTTCTCCTTTTCCTCGACATTATGAAATATTTACATTTGTAAATAGCGCCAGAGCTAGGGTTAAATTTTTCATACATACAGTAGAAGACGTCAAGTTCAGTGTTGCCTGTATTGGGAATTTTCACCCAAATCGAGGATATTTTTTCGTGGATGGGGACGAAATTTTTGAGTTTGGGACTTGATGGGGCATTTCCACATATTTGGGGATTTTTGTAGGGAATTTTCGAAATCTGTTCAGTATAATAAATAAAATTTAGAATTATACTTATACAAATTATAAATGCGTAAAAAAGGGCTTGAAGAAAGAAGTTCAGAGAATCTTCAAAATAAAAATCGTTCCTTTTCTTTGTTTCACGTCATTTGTAATTTTCTATGTTATTTCCTAAGAAATTTTTACTATCGTGAAATTATTTCGTAAGGACTCGGGTAGAAGTGCTGCCCGCGCATCTGCGTTCATCGCTGATTTCAAAAATATATCCCATACATATAGAATAGAGTTCATAACGGCGCAACAACGCCTTTTATAATCGATCACCCAATATTATTTATTGACTCTTTAGAAGTGAGTTTCGATTCGAGCATTTAGAAGATGATTTGCATAAGATAAAAATTCGATGACTATTTCTACCCATAATTAATTCGGATGATATTTTGAGCACCCGTCTCCTATTTTTTTGTTGTCAAATCTTCATCTTATTGTAACTCACAAATTGATTTAACAGAAATTGCCTATTATTCCAATTTTAAAATTATTACGAATTTTCTACAGCAGAGTTTATGCCTTTACATTTTTTCAAACAACTTCACACAAAAAAAAAAAAAAATAAAAATTTCTGATTCAATCACGAAATTAATTAATTGATCCAATTAATTTTGTGATTGAAATGTCTTCAATCACGAAAATGATAGTATCAATCACAGTTTTAATTGTGCATAGAAAAAATTCTTCATTAAAAAATTAATTGATTTTATTAGCAAATTTCAATTAATTTTTTAATTAATTCAATTAAAAATTTAATTAATGTTGATTGCAAAACTCAATTAATTTTTATTATTAAAAAAGGTAACTATTTTCAATTACTTTCTGAATTGGCTTAGAATTTTTATTTCGATTAACAATTGATTGTTTGAAATACATTTTTAATTAAAAATTAAAAAAAAATGTTCATCTTTTTTATACCCTCCACCATAGGATGGGGGGTATATTAACTTTGTCATTCCGTTTGTAACACATCGAAATATTGATCTAAGACCCCATAAAGTATATATATTCTGGGTCGTGGTGAAATTCTGAGTCGATTTGAGCATGTCCGTCCGTCCGTCTGTTGAAATCACGCTAACTTCCGAACGAAACAAGCTATCGACTTGAAACTTGGCACAAGTAGTTGTTATTGATGTAGGTCGGATGGTACTGCAAATGGGACATATCGGTCCACTTTTACGTATAGCCCCCATATTAAAGGACCCCCAAATTTGGCTTGCGATTGCTCTAAGAGAAGCCAATTTCATCCGATCCGGCTGAAATTTGGTACATGGTGTTAATATATGGTCTCTAACAACCATGCACAAATTGGTCCACATCGGTCCATAATTATATATAACCCCATATAAACCGATCCCCAGATTTGGCTTGCGGAGCCTCTAAGAGAAGCAAATTTCATCCGATCTGGCTGAAATTTGGTACATAGTGTTAGTATATGGTCTCTAACAACCATGCAAAAATTGGTCCACATCGGTCCATAATTATATATAGCCCCCATATAAACCGATCCCCCGATTTGGCTTGCAGAGCCTCTAAGAGAAACAAATTTCATCCGATCCGGCTGAAATTTGGTACATGGTGTTAGTATATGGTCTCTAATAATCATGCAAAAATTGGTCCATATCGGTCCATAATTATATATAGCCCCCATATAAACCGATCACCAGATTTGACCTCCGGAGCTTCTTGGAAGACCAAAATTCATCTGATTCAGTTGAAATTTGGTACGTGATGTTAATATATGGCTTCAAACGCCCATGCAAAAATTGGTCGATATCGATCCATAATTATATATAGGTCCCATATAAACCGATCCCCAGATTTGACCTCCGGAGCCCCTTGGAAGAGCAAAATTCATCCGATTCGGTTGAAATTTGGTACGTGATGTTAGTATATGGTATCCAACAACCATGCAGGAATTGGTTCATATCGGTCCATAATTATATATAACCCCCATATAAACCGATCCCCAGATTTGACCGCCGGTGCCTTTTGGAGAAGCAAAATTCATCCGATCTGGTTGAAATTTGGTACGTGGTTGTAGTATATGATATTTAACAACCATGCCAAAAGTGGTCCATATCAGTCCATAATCATTTATAGCCCCCATATAAACCGATCCCGAGATTTGGTTTTGGAGCCTCTTGGAGGAGCAAATTTCATCCGAGTGAGTTGAAACTTGTGGATGACAGTCTTTCGTAGAAGTTTCTACGCAATCCATGGTGGAGGGTACATAAGATTCGGCCTGGCCGAACTTACGGCCGTATGTACTTGTTTTTACTGACATAGTCTTCCGAATTTGATTAAAAAGTTAATTTTATCAATTAATGCTTTAATTAAAAATTTTAAAATTTTCAATCATTGACTTAATTAGCTTAATGTTTCTATCTTGATCAAAAAGTTAATTGTATTAATTAATATATTAACTGGAAAAATTTTTAACCTCAATTAACTTTTTAATTGGAAATTTTTTGGTAATGTTTTTTTTTCTGTGTTGTCAGAACTATATTGGGGAATTTTAAATGAAATGGGGGATTTTTGGGGACGAAAGCGTCATATTTCGGGTACAAGTGGCCGGAAAACACTGGCAACATTGATCAAGGTTTATCGTAAATATATTAAGCTATATATGGTCCAAAAATTTCGTTTGGGAGGAAAATATTTGTTTTGTTTCCATGTACATACAAATTGTACCAAAATTATAATTTAGTTAATTTTATGATAAATTGTGGATAATTAAACAACGAGTAATTACTACATTTTAAATATTTGTAGATACCAATTATTTGCATATTTTGTACTAAAAATTCCACAATATGATGCAATGCTTACACCCAAAGAAAAAATTCTTTTATTTAGAAGATAAATTGTAGACGAAACGAAATTTCCCTGTAAAGTATTTTCATTAAATTCGAATTTATGAGAAATGTTTTTTCAAAGATTTTTTTTCAGCTTCAAAGGAAATCGTTGATTGTCTAAAGGTTTATTCCTTGGACAAGAAAATTCTTTTTTCAGTGTAGGCAGTTAATTTTTTTGTTTTTAATTAACAGCGTCCTCCTCCTCCAATTAGAGCCCACAATATCACTTCTATGTATTCTCTGGCTTTATTTTCATATATGAATTTGTCCTCCCCTTAATAGAAATTAAATGCCAATTAAAATTCCCAGGAATTATGTTTGTTTGTTAGAGAGAAACATGAACATAACAAACAAGTTTTAATTATCAATAAACATATTAGCCTGTGTTTTATACTTGACCGCCCTTAAGGCGTAGAGAAATGATTATTTTATTTGAATTTTGTCTTTTTAATAAATTTTATTGTCTTTTTTTTCTAATTTTTTATTTCCTTAGATCCCCGCGAATGGAGTGAGGAACATGTTATACATTGGCTTAATTGGGCAGTCAAAGAATTCTCGTTGGTTTCAATGAATCTTGAGCCATTTAGAAATTTGACAGGACGTGATATGATTGAATTAGGAAAGGAAAGATTTTTAGCCATAACACCAGCCTATACAGGAGATATACTGTGGGAACATGTCGATATTTTACAAAAAGGTAAGTACATCTATATAATAAAATAAACTTATCAAAAAACATATATAAAGTTTTTAGTGATCATCAAAGACCATGTGAAGATAAAAAAATCCAATTTTTTTATTTTCAACATTATATGAACCGGCGGGCGGGGCGTTTTGGGGAAAGACAATGGATTTGGTGGGTTTATGAAACCCCTTTCAATTTGACAATAATCACATGTAGTCTTGTGGATCGATTCAATTCAAATTGATTCAATTCAATTCGTATTTGAGCGTTGTAAGTGTCCATACGTTTTTGGCATATTAAAGAGGCAAAGGCGCCACACGCTTGTTTTGTTTTTAGTGGGCCCTAGGACAAGCAATAAATGACAAAATTGTTGACAGAGAACAAGTGTAAATGATGTTGATGATGACAATACTACACAAGCAGACACCTGGACAGACATGCAGACATCAATGAATGTAAAATTGGCTGGATAATAACATGAATGAATTGGATAGATAGACGAACAGACAGACATGCATTTCCCCTTTCAAAAAAAAAAAAAAACTAAAGAATCCATTCAATAAGCAATGATAATAAAATATTGTTTACATAAGATTTTATAATAATATTTACTTTTTTTAATATTTAATAATTTATTTATTTACTTAAGCGGTATCCTGTACAACAAGATTACAGTATTAACATATGATTAAATTACACACGCTCACAAAAAATCGCTTCTGTAACATATACTCCCAAACATATTTTGCTTCAAGCATATACATTTTTGGCTATTGCCCAAACATTTATATGTTTGATCTCTTCCAATATATAATATGTTTGAAAGCATATTGGTCTAAACAATATATGTTTGGGTAGTCAATTTCCAAACATTTTGTATTTTTGCATCCAAATTCAATAATGTTGTCTTCCAAAAAACAATATGTTATTATGTGAACATATAATATGTTTGGAAGCATTTTGCACCCAAAAATATTATATGCTTAAAAAATTCTCCCAAACAATATTGTGCTCAAAATTTTATTTATTTATTTATATATTCACAATCATAATGAATTATGAAAATAAACAGGTAATATAGGTGCTAACAACATAGGTTTTCGACCTGAATGCTCAAAATTTTGTTTCTGCCCAATTGTATATTCCCCCACATCTTTCTCACTTCCACGAGATTTTTTAGTTCTTAGCACCTTTTTCTGTAATACAAACATTGTAGAAGAAATTATTCAATTGTATGATTTTTTTTATTTTAATTTTACCTTTTGCCGGACGGGGATTCGAACAGCGGACCACACAGTTTGTAAGGATCAAAGAAGTCGCTGATCAATTGCCCAAGGAAAAATAAAATGTTAATTTTGTAGTAACAAGCAACAACCACCAACTTAATTCAATATCGCTCCCTGTTAAATAGCGCTCCAAGCTACTAAACACATATATGTTTATAGGCTATTTCTAAATTAATATATGTTTGCATCCAAGCATATTATATTTAAAAACATTTTATGTCCCAAACATAATATGTTCTAACATATTAACATATATGTCCCAAACATGTTATGCTAGTTTATGAACATTATATGCTTGCACTCAAAAATATTGTGTTTAAAAATTTGTGTTCCAAACATATAATGTTTATAGCCAAACATATGAAAAACAGTCTTTTTCATCCGTGCAGAAATTTTAATAAACAAAATATCCCTTATAAGTTAAAAGCAAAATAAAAATCCAAAATGATAATAATTTATATTAAAATATGAAAGGACTACAAAATTTTAATAAAAAATGAAACTAATGTTTAAAATTAAATTGAAAAGATTAATAAATTAAATTTTTTTTAATTTTAAATTTTTTTGTGTTGTTAGTTTGTTGCAAACTATTAGGGAGATTATTCCAGAGACCTAGGATATAAACATTTTGTTTTAATTTTTTACACAAAAAGAAATTAATCTTTGCGAAATTTTTGATATTCTCACACTTTTCTCTTATTTTATATCCTTCAAGATCGCATTTTTTATTTATGTAATGGTTCAATTACGTCAATAAAAAAGTGAAAATTTCACCCAAGCAGGGATTTGAGCCTGTGCCGCTTGACTTTTTAATCTTTGCAAAATTGTTGATATTCTCACACTTTTCTCTCCTTTTATACACGTCAAAATTCCAACAAAAATAAAATATATAGAAATTTAGAAATAGTAATATTAAATAGTTAGCTTTTGTTTTTTAATGGGCTTTCGTAGTAGTATTGGCTAAATTTGTGCCAGCAGCCGCGGTTATAAATTTTATCAGTAAAAGTTAAATTGTTTATTTATATAATAAAATATAAATTATTAGGTGCAATTTTTGATTGTTTAGCAAAATTTTATTTTGAAATAGGTATATCCATGCTTCCTCTATCTATTTTTGTCATTTCCGATAAAGTTCTTCGATGTCTTCGAAAATATGTAAAAATTCCATTTTGAACAATTATACCCACAAAAAAGTAAAAAATTTCACCCCAGCATGATTTTGGAAGGTATTTTCTAAAAAAATTTTGCAAATTACGAAAGTTATCATTATACCCTCCACCATACACACAAAAAAATTTCACGAAAATTTTTCCAATTAAAATTTTAGTTGAGTTTTAAAAAATATTCAATTAAAATTGTAATTGATTCAACAAATTTTTTAATTGAAACAAAAATCAATCACAAAAATAATAGTATCAATTAATATTTTAATTGGATCAATTAACTTTTTAATTGACCTTAAATTAATTTTTAAATTGATACTATCATTTCTGTGATTGAAGACATTTCAATTAAAATTTAATTGGATCAATTAATTTCGTGATTGAATCAGAAAAAAATTTTTTTGTGTGTAGGATGGGGGGTATATTAACTTTGTCATTCCGTTTGTAACACATCGAAATATTGCTCTAAGACCCCATAAAGTATATATATTCTGGGTCGTGGTGAAATTCTGAGTCGATCTAAGGATATTCGTCTGTCCGTCCGTCCTTCCGTCCGTCCGTCGTATGGTATGGGCCATATCGGTCCACTTTTACGTATAGCCCCCATATGAACCGATCCCCAGATTTGGCTTGTGGAGCCTCTAAGAGAAGAAAATTTCATCTGATCCGGCTGAAATTTGGTACATGGTGTTAGTATATGGTCTCCAACAACCATGCAAAAATTGGTCCGCATCGGTCAATAATTATATATAGCCCCCCATATAAACCGATCCCCCGATTTGACTTGCGGAGCCTCTAAGAGAAGCAAACTTCATCCGATCCGGCTGAAATTTGGTACATGGTGTTAGTATATGGTATCCAACAACCATGCAGGAATTGGTTCATATCGGTCCATAATTATATATAACCCCCATATAAACCGATCCCCAGATTTGACCTCCGGTGCCTTTTGGAGAAGCAAAATTCATCCGATCTGGTTGAAATTTGGTACGTGGTGGTAGTATATGATATTTAACAACCATGCCGAAAGTGGTCCATATCAGTCCATAATCATATATAGCCCCCATATAAACCGATCCCGAGATTTGGTTTTGGAGCCTCTTGGTACGTTTAGAAGAAGTTTCTACGCAATCCTTAGTGGAGGGTACATAAGCTTCGGCCTGGCCGAACTTACGGCCGTATATACTTGTTAGAAATTTAGAAATAGTAATATTAAATGGTATTGGCTAAATTTGTGCCAGCAGCCGCGGTTATACGAATAATGCAAATAAATGTTATCAGTAAAAGTTAAATTGTTTATTTATATAATAAAATATAAATTATTAGGTGAAATTTTTGATTGTTTAGCAAAATTTTATTTTGAAATAGGTATATCCATGCTTCCTGTATCTATTTTTGTCATTTCCGATAAAGTTCTTCGATGTCTTCGAAAATATGTCAAAATCAATAGGGTTCTATTCTGACCCAAATTAGGAACATGTGCCAAATTTGAAGGCGATTGGACTTAAATTGTGACCTAGACTTTGATCACAAAAATGTGTTCACAGACAGACGGACGGCTATGGCTATATCGACTCAGGGACCCACCCTGAGCATTATTGCCAAAGACACCATGTGTCTATCTCGTCTCCTTCTGGGTTTTACAAACATATGCACTAACTTATAATACCCTGTTCCACAGTGTGGCGCAGGGTATAAAAACTAAAAATTTCACCCCAGCATGATTTTGGAGGGTATTTTGAAAAAGTTTTACAAATTACGAAAGTTATCATTATACCCTCTACCATAGGTTGGGGGGTATATTAAATTTGTCATTCCGTTTGTAACACATCGAAATATTGCTCTAAGACCCCATAAAGTATATATATTCTGGGTCGTGGTGAAATTCTGAGTCGATCTAAGGATGTTCGTCTGTCCGTCCGTCTGTTGAAATGACGCTAACTTCCGAACGAAACAAGCTATCGACTTCAAACTTGGCACAAGTAGTTGTTATTGATGTTCGTCGGATGGTATGGCAAATGGGTCATATCGGTCCACTTTTACGTATAGCCCCCATATAAACGGACTCCAAATTTGGCTTGCAGATCCTATAAGAGAAGCATATTTCATCCGATCTGGCTAAAATTTGGTACATGTTGTTGGTATATGGTTTCTAACACCCATGCAGAAATTGGTCCATATCGGTCAATAATTATATATAGCCCCCATATAAACCGATCCCCCGATTTAGCTTGCGGAGCCTCAAAGAGAAGCATATTTCATCCGATTCGGCTGAAATTTGGTACATGGTGTTGGTATATGGTCCTTAAAAACCTTGCAAAAATTGGTCCACATCGGTCCACAATTATATATAGCCCCCATATAAACCGATCCCGAGATTTGTTTTTAGAGCCACTTGGAGGAGCAAATTTCATCTGAGTCAGTTGAAATTTGGTACATTGTGCTAGTATATAACCATACCTAACTAGGTCCATATCGGTCTATAGTTATACATAGCCTTCAGATAAATAGATCCCCAATCACACAAAAATTAGTCCATATCAAGTTCATAATTGTATATAGCCCACATAAAGGGTGGTTAAATTTTCAAGGGCCGATGTTGATTTTGAATAAAACACAAACTATTTAGGAAATTATTGTAATTTTATTTTATTATGATATATTGGTATTACTCAATTATCTATGGAACAAAATGGGCGCCGCGACCTCGGTGGCACACCTCCATCCGATGGTCCAAATTTTCGATGACGCTGAGTCATAAAAGAGGTTCTATTCTGTTAATGTGCCGAATTATCTCAGCCTTTAGCTCTTGAATTGTTGCTGGCTTATCGACGTACACCTTTTCTTTCAAATAACCCCAAAGAAAAAAGTCCAACGGTGTCAAATCACATGATCTTGGCGGCCAATTGACATCGCCATTACGTGAGATAACACGGCCATTTAATTTGTTGCGTAAAAGAGCCATTGTTTCGTTAGCTGTGTGGCAAGTGGCACCGTCCTGCTGAAACCACATATCGTCCACATCCATATCTTCCAATTCGGGCCATAAAAATTTCGTTATCATCTCACGATAGCGAACACCATTCACAGTAACTGCCTGACCGGCCTCATTTTGGAAAAAAATACGGCCCGATGATGCCGCCAGCCCATTAACCGCACCAAACAGTCACTCTTTGTGGGTGCATTGGTTTTTCGGCAATCACTTTTGGATTCTCATTCGCCCAAATGCGGCAATTCTGTTTATTGACGAATCCACTGAGGTGACAATGTGCCTCATCACTGAAGATGATTTTCTTCGAAAATGAACGCCCATTTTCATAATAAGTCTGGATAACTTTAACACGTTGTTGGATTGTGTATCTCTCCATGGTTCAAATTTAGTAAGTCTGAAATAGAGGAATGTCAAAAAAAAAATTCGGAAAAAATACTTGGCGTTTAGGTGTAATTCACATTCAACATCGGCTCTTACAATTTAACCACCCTTTATAAGCGAGCCCCATATTTCAATTCTGTCTCGCTACGTACCGTACAAAAGAAGTTTTAAGATACCACAACCCAATTAATTCGATTGTGGATGACTGTTTTTCGTAGAAGTTTCTACGAAATCCATGGTGGAGGGTACATAAGATGCGGCCTGGACGAACTTACGGCCGTATATACTTGTTATTTGTTCACAAACTGCTCAATTTGGAATGGCTTCCCATCGGAGGAAACCGAATTCGGCAACTGACCATTTTAATGCAAGCAAATAAATCCTTAGCTCTTTTTTGAGCATCGCTGATCTCTTGCATTTTTTTTTTTTTTGGAACTTTAGTGGCTTTAGTCGAAGCTCACGAGCAAGATATAAACCACTGCGGCGTGGTTGGCGTTCACTTTTAGGATCATTCCTGGTGGCTTAAAAATGATGGCAACCTGAAGTTGCATATCAACCACCCTGTATATGTTTAATACTTCTTAAAATTTTTCTGGGTGTAATAAAAAAAAAAACACACACACAAAACCTCTGACGGACGATGATTTGCTTTATTTCTTAAGAACGTAATAAGAATTTCTATTCAGGATCAACAATAGGAACACTTCCAATAAACATATCTCGACTTCTCCCTCCATTTATTGTTTGGTTATATTGTCACTTTAAAATTCCTATTGTGTCTCCTAATTGCTTGTTTTGCCCCTTCTCTCTAATATGATTTGTTCCCTTTTATTATGAAATTTATTTTTTTTCTTCTTCGTCGTGTAGAATGCAACCTTTTTCCCATGAAAATCATATTAGTTGTACACCTTTTTGTGAATAATAAATACAAATTGAAGGAAAATGTTATATTTCGCCCAACATAATTAAATTTGGTTATCTAATAAATTTGATAAACCTGACGTGTATGGTAAATGCATAGGAGTTTTTTTTTTAGCTTCTTAAATATGTTTAGCAATTTTTAGCATTTGAGCATGGTGAAGAGGAAAAGTCTGTAAATGAAGAGCTGTGCAATATAAATCGCTGACCTCTTGATGTGAATGTTTCGGGCATTTTACATTTAATTTAGTTTAATTTTTTTCAATTTAATTTTAAATTAATTTAGTTTAAGAAAAATAATAAAAATTGTAGTACGAATAATTTGGCCCCCTATATTCCAGAGGTTGTTCTACGCAATGGCAAATACTATTACCCCTTTATCCCCAATGATGTCCATCCGTTTTTCTATCCATACTTGGCTTCTATTGACCATATAATAAGCTATTGCGAAAACTCATAAACCATTGAAGGGGCAATCAGCAAAAAAAAAAAGAAAACGTCCAAGAGAACAAGAAACATTTTCACAACCACCACCACCACCTCTGCTTGTACCAGCAACTGATAAATAGAACGGAAAATCAGCTTAAAAACGGATGTCTTCGAGGTAACAAAATCACCGTCATATAAAATATCTAACTCGCTCACTCACTCAGGCTTATGTGGATGCTAATGCTGGTTTGGGGTCGATTGACTCTGGTGCTGGTGAATTTGATGGTGTTGGTCCATGCGTTAAAGCAAATGCAAAAAAAAACGAACTCATTCATAGACTACCAAAGGGGGAGTTGATTTTTTGTACCGATTTCCACTAGAATTTCAATTGAGTTTAGGTCTTGAGTTTTTGTTTGGTATTCAAACAACCTTACCTGTTGACCAAAGATACAACGACACAGCTTTCGAAATCGTTTGCCTTCTAAACTAACTTAACCGTTTTTGTTGCGCCTTCATTCAGTGGAAAAGGGGGTGTTGTTATCGTCGTATGAATAGAAAATTTGTTTATGAATTTGATTTTTTCCTAAATTGTTTCTTTTTTTTGTGATATTAAAAAGTGTTGGACATATCACATTTGTTGAAACCCTATATCATTGGCCAATATACAATTTGTCACTTGGTTTGTAACGCATAGAAATAGTCCATTCATCATAATAGACGATCTAACTATTGAAAATCCTGTTTACAGGATTTTTTTAGGGTAAGGGGAGCGTAAGAGCATCGTAGCCTTTGAGAATTTGCAAGAAAATTACAAAAAATATCACCAAAATATTTCCATTTAAAAAGTTGATTGAAGTTGAAAAATTTTTCAATTCTTAAAGTAATTGACTCAATTAACTTTTTAATCAAGATGGAAACATTAAGTTAATTAAGTCAATGATTGAAAATCTTAAAATGTTTAATTTAAAAATTAAATGAGTTTTGCAATCAATATCAATTAAATTTTTAATTGCATCAATTAAAAAATTAATTGAAATTTGCTAATGAAATCAATTAATTTTTTAATCAAGTATATTCTTAATGTCCAATTAAAACTGTTATTGATAAAGGGTGATACGGTCAAAATTTGGTCAATGGAAAACGCGTGTAAATCGGTGAACTCGTTTATTTAAAAAATCAAATTAAATTTCTTTTTCAAGTTCAATTAGTATAAAATTCAGGAAAAATATTCAGTTAGGCTTTCGCTTTTCCAAATCCGAATTGCCGGGCCTCACGCTTGACACCTGCCATCAGATTTTGTACAACCACCTTGTCCACCTTCTTCGCCGCAGAAAGCCAGTTTGCCTTGAACTGCTGCTCGTCCTTAGCGGTTTTTTTGGTCTTCTTTAGGTTCCGCTTGACAATAGCCCAGTATTTCTCAATTGGGCGGAGCTCTGGCGTGTTGGGAGGGTTCTTGTCCTTGGGAACCACCTGCACGTTGTTGGCGGCGTACCACTCCATGGCCTTTTTACCGTAATGGCAAGATGCCAAATCCGGCCAAAACAGTACAGAACAACCGTGTTTCTTCAGGAAAGGCAGCAGACGTTTATTCAAACACTCTTTCACGTAAATTTCTTGGTTGACGGTCTCGGAAGCTATGAAAATGCTGCTTTTCAAGCCACAGGTACAGATGGCTTGCCAAACCGGATATTTCTTTGCGAACTTTGACAGTTTTATGTGCTTGAAAATATCTGCTACGTTTCCCCTTCCGCAGTCAAACTTCGTCAGCATCGTCGTGTACAGCCTCCGGGATCGCGCTTTGGCCGTCGTATTTTGTTTATCATCGCGATTTGGAATCACTACCTTCTTGTAAGTCGATAGTCCAGCTCGTTTTTTGGCTCGATGCACGGTTGTAGACGATACACCAAGCTTATTTGCGGCATCTCGGAGAGAGAGGTTAGGGTTTGGATTGAAACTACCGGCACCTCTCTTTGTCATCTCAGCTGCTTCCGGTTTTCGATTTCCCCCCGATCCAGACTTCCTGGCTGTCGACAAACGTTCCCCAAACACTTTAATTACATTTGTAACGGTTGATTTCACAAGTTTTAGCGATTTTGCCAGCTTTGCGTGCGAGTAGCTCGGATTTTCGCGATGCGCGAGCAAAATTTTGATACGCTGCTCTTCTTGCTTGGACGGCATTTTGACAACTGAAGAATGAATTCCAAAATCAAAATAGGAGCAACATTCTACACACACACACCTTCAAAATGAGGGGTGTTCAGGTTTTTTAAATGCAAAATTTAAAGAAATTCGTCAAGCTTATATTGACCAAATTTTGACCGTATCATCCTTTACTAGTTCTGTCTTTGCAGGATTTACCCCTAGACCATTCTCTTTCGCTCATTTCTCAGTCATCCGGAGGGTTCTCTGTATAATATCTCTGATTGTGGATGGGAATTTTCCCCTGACTGCTAGAGCCGCATCATATGCGTTTATTCTTTCTTTTTTTAGGGAAACCAGTAGGTTGTTTATGGCAACATTCCAAAGAAGAGGTGATAGAACTCCTCCTTGGGGAGTGCCTCTGTTCACATACCTTTACGTCTATTCATTAGAAGTTCGCCTAACAGCCTAATTATACTTTGAACAACATTCAGAGTTGTCAGTCCATTTAATATCGAGCTCGCATGGACATTATTGAATACCTCTTCGATGTCTAGAAACGCCAAGATTGTGTATTCATTGAAAGAAAGCGGGCTTTTATACTAACTCGCAGAGAGTTGTAAACTCTCTCATATTTATTTAGAGATTATTAACAATTTTATACATGAATGCTTCTTCATACAACTCCATGGAGTGATGAAGTATACCAACGTTCAAGTCTGCCGAACCTTTTTTGTATTTCCTTATCATCTTATTTTGTAAAATTCATTCGTTGTGATTTAGGGTTATTTTAGCGCGTGTATCTCTGACTACTTTGGGGACCAGGTGATACGTTTTTTTTTTCAGTTCTAGCCCACTGAAACACTAGAAGTCAATAAAGGATGAAACGAATGTCGGTTGTATTGACTACTGGCAGCCGCTGTCTACTTTCGAAAATTATATTTCCATACACTGAGGCAATGCAATCTTCACCCTTTCGCCTCCTTCTTCGCAAATACATTTGAACATCAATACTTGAGGATTGCAGCACATTTTCTTTTTCTGGTCTCTGGTCAAATAAGATTTATTATAGCCCATAGTTTGTGTGGAGAAGAGTTAGATTACTTGATAGATGCAGTTGACCATGTGCATATGTTCGTAACGTTGAATCATAGAACAAAGCCGGAAGTTTATAAAATTTTCAATCAATTTTTCATTTGTGTTCCTTTTTTTCTTCCGAGTTAGGTAACTTTGTTATACTATATTTATAAGAAATCTATAGAAAAAAAGAATTAAAATTAAGTTTAACTAAGTTTCTATACTATTAGGTTTTATTAAAAATATCCGGCATTTTATATTTAGCTAGGTAAGATTATTGTGTTAGCAGCTAAGGGCTAATATAGACAATCACTACAATCTGATATTATTGATGATGGTGTTATTGGAGAATTGGAGGCATTGGTTTTCTTCTGGTCTTCTTTCAACTGGGAAGACCAATGATATGCCAATATTGTCCTTACTTTAGGCTAATATTGTCCGTATTGCGATTGATTGCGGTGAGAACGTTATCAATTTGACCCTTTCATCACCAGATCGAAGAGGTGTGTTAGCACCAAAAAAAAAAACAAGTACATACGGCCGCAAGTTCGGCCAGGCCGAATCTTATGTACCCACCACCATGGATTGCGTAGAAACTTCTACGAAAGACTGTGATTTAGTCCATACATGGTATATATTAGACAAAAAAGTTATGTATAGTTAAGTCTACATAAATATGGGGGTCGCTTATTTGGGAGCTATATACAATTATGAACTTGATATGGACCAATTTTTGTGTAATTGGGGATCGATTTATCTAAGGGCCATATATAACTATAGACCGATATGGACCTAGTTAGGCATGGTTGTTAACGACCATATACTAGCACAATGTACCAAATTTCAACTCACTCGGATGAAATTTGCTCCTCCAAGAGGTTCCAAAACCAAATCTCGGGATCGGTTTATATGGGGCTATGTACGATTATGGACTGATATGGACCACTTTTGGCATGGTTGTTAAATATCATATACTACCACCACGTACCAAATTTCAAACAGATCGGATGAATTTGGCTTCTCCAAAAGGCACCGGAGGTCAAATCTGGGGATCGGTTTATATGGGAGCTATATATAATTATGGACTGATAGGAACCAATTCCTGCATGGTTGTTGGATACCATATACTAACATCACGTAACAAATTTCAACCGAATGGCAAGAATTTTGCTCTTCCAAGGGGCTCTGGAGGTCAAATCTGGGGATCGGTTTATATGGGGCCTATATATAATTATGGACCGATATCGACCAATTTTAGCATGGGAGTTTGAGGCCATATATTAACACCACATACCAAATTTCAACTGAATCAGATGAATTTTGGTCTTCCAAGAGGTTCCGGAGGTCAAATCTGGTGATCGGTTTATATGGGGGCTATATATAATTATGAACCGATGTGGACCAATTTGTGCATGGTTGCTATAGACCATATACTAACATCACGTACAAAATTTCAGCCGGATCGGACGAAATTTGCTTCTCTTAGCGGCCTCGCAAGCCAAAACGGGGGATCGGTTTATATGGGGGCTATATATAATTATGGACCGATGTGGACCAATTTCTGCTTGGTTGTTAGAGACCATATACTGACACCATGTACCAAATTTCAGTCGGATCGGATGAAATTTGCTTCTCTTAGGGGCCTCGCAAGCCAAATTTTGGGGTCCGTTTATATGGGGGCTATACGTAAAAGTGGACCGATATGGCCCATTTGCAATACCATCCGACCTACATCAATAACAACTACTTGTGCCAAGTTTCAAGTCGATAGCTTATTTCGTTCGGAAGTTAGCGTGATTTCAACAGACGGACGGACGGACGGACATGCTCAGATCGACTCAGAATTTCACCACGACCCAGAATATATATACTTTATGGGGTCTTAGAGCAATATTTCGATGTGTTACAAACGGAATGACAAAGTTAATATACCCCCCATCCTATGGTGGTGGGTATAAAAATGGGAGCCGCCGTGGTGAAATGGTTAGTATGCCCGCCTTGCATACACAACGTCGTGGGTTCTATTCTTGCTTCGACCGAACACCAAAAAGTTTTTCAGCGGTTGATTATCCCACCTCAGTAATGCTGGTGACATTTCTGAGGGTTTCAAAGCTTCTATAAGTGGTTTCACTGCAATGTGGAACGCCGTTCGGACTCGGCTGTAAAAAGGAGGTCCCTTGTCATAGAGCTTAACATGGAATCGAGCAGCACTCAGTGATAAGAGAGAAGATCACCAATGTGGTATCACAATGGACTGAATAGTCTAAGTGAGCCTGATACATCGGGCTGCCACCTAACCTAACCTAGCAACAAAACAATTAGCACCCGTAACAAGGATAATTGCATTGACAAAAAGTTTACTTGGATCCAAAATTTTCGACCTTCACTTAAGGATTTTGTGCATTGCATTTGGCTCTTTCCTGACTACAATGATAGCTCGCGTAGCTTCACTGCAGCTGGTGTGGTAAACTGTTCCTCCAATATAATTACAGGTAGTAAATGCATCACGGCGTTAGGGGGACAAAGAAAAAGCGATTTCTTTGTTATCAATTTTTGTTATGCGCTTTGGTACTTCTGGTACTTATCAAGGAACTCTGCAACTTCGATAGGATGTGTCCAGAGTGTTCTGATGATGAGTCGGGTAGGTTTAGCGCGCAGGCGAAGAGATCTCACGATCTAGATAATATGTAGAGAGAAGTTCACCAATGTGGTATCACAATGGACTGAATAGTCTAAGTGAGCCCGATACATCGGGCTGCCACCTAACCTAAACTAACCTAGATAATATGTAGCAACCTTTACATTCCTGGGTGGTGATTGTTTATCGAAAAGACGAAATTCAGCTTTCACAACATTTAATTGTGTATGCGCACTATAATCTTTGGCTCCACATAAAGGTGATCCAGGGATTCACTGTGGAGACATCCTGTTTGAGGCCTAAGGATAGGTCTGTGTGTTATTCCACTGCGTCTCATCACTTGTTTGAAATGTCCAAACTGGCTCTGCATATTTTACCACTGACCGGTCAATTGCCTAGTTAAGAAGGTTTCTTTGTCCGTATCCCAAGAACTGCCGGCAAGCGATCATTTTTCTACCGTGGAGCTTATCACAGATTGTAGTGGCATGGGCAGATGACTTTTAACAAGTATATACGGCCGTACGTTCGGCCAGGCCGAATCTTATGTTTCTTATCGTTTTCTAAATTGTGAGTTAGTCCATACGAGCCAGAATTGATTGGTTTATATGGGGGCTATATATACTTATAGACCGATGTGAACCAATTTTTGCATGGTTAGAGGCTCCGCAAGCCAAATTTGGGGGACCGTTTATATGGGGGCTATACGTAAAAGTGAACCAATATGGCCCATTTGCAATACCATCCGACCTACATCAATAAAAACTACTTGTGCCAAGTTGCAAGACGATAGCTTGTTTCGTTCGGAAGTTAGCGTGATTTCAACAGATGGACGGACGGACATGCTCAGATCGACTCAGAATTTCACCACGACCCAGAATATATATACTTTATGGGGTCTTAGAGCAATATTTCGATGTGTTACAAACGGAATAACAAAGTTAATATACCCCCATCCTATGGTGGAGGGTATAAAAACGAATGTGACCCCGAGATTTTTTTGGGTCATTAATAGTCGGAATCGTTTCTCCATCGACTCTGACATCCAAGTGCCTGCGTACTTCTGCCATCCATGTAGTACAATAACTCGTAAGATTTGCAAGGTAATCGATCGCAGATGTCATCAACAATGGACGCGGATCCGTATATGATACAATCTCGACCCCGTGGAATAGAGGATAGGTAGAGGTTGAACAGTGCCGGAGATATCACCTCCCCTTGGGGAACTCCATGTTTCACACTACGTAGTCTTGACTTCATATCCCTAAATTCCACGTACGACTGGCGCCCGCACAAATAATTAAGAATTCAAGAATTCTCAAGGGAGATCGGCCAGTACGACTCACGCTTGCTCGAGGTTTGTCTGGCTTCAGTAGAGGAAACTTCCTACCCATTTCGTGTTTTGATAAAATACTGTTTTCTGAAGGGAAAAAATACTTTGGAAACAAAAACTTGGCTTGATAATGAGTTTCCGGACTCTGCCCCAGGGAAATCAACAATAATTGATTGGTATGAAAAATTCAAGCGTGGTGAAATGACCACGAAGGACGGTGAACACAGTGGACGCCCGAAAGAGGTGGTTACCGACGACAACATCAAAAAAATCCACAAAATGATTTTGAATGACCGTAGAATGAAGTTGATCGAGATAGCAGAGGCCTTAAGGAACCTGTTGGTCATATCATTCATCAATATTTGGATATGCGGAAGCTCTGTGCAAAATGGGTGCCGTGCAAAAACAACAACGTGTTGATGATTCTGAGCGGTGTTTGCAGCTGTTAACTCGTAATACACCCGAGTTTTTCCGTCGATATGTGACAATGGATGAAACATGGCTTCATCACTACACTCCTAAGTCCAATCGACAGTCGGCTGAGTGGACAGCGACCGGTGAACCGCCTCCGAGGCGTGGAAAGACTCAAAAGTCCGCTGGCAAAGTAATGGCCTCTGTTTTTTTGGGATGCGCATGATATTTTTATCGCTTATCGTGAGAAGGGAAAAACCATAAACAGTGACCATTATATGGCGTTATTGGAGCGTTTGAAGGTCGAAATCGCGGCAAAACGGCCCCATATGAAGAAGAAAAAAGTGTTGTTCCACCAAGACAACGCACCGTGCCACAAGTCATTGAGAACGATGGCAAAAATTCATGAATTGGGCTTCGAATTGCTTCCCCACCCACCGTATTTTCAAGATCTGACCCCCAGCGACTTTTTCTTGTTCTCAGACCTCAAAAGGATGCTCGCAGGGAAAAAAATTGGCTGCAATGAAGAGGTGATCGCCGAAATTGAGGCCTATTTTGAGGCAGAACCGAAGGAGTATTACCAAAATGGTATAATCGTTATATCGCTCTTGAAGGGAATTATGTTGAATAATAAAAACGAATTTTGACAAAAAAATGTGTTTTTCTTTGTTAGACCGGGGACTTATCAGCCAACCTGTTATCACTCTGGAGATGCTCGACAAAATGTCGGTTGAAAAATCTGGCGCACCTCTTCGATTCAGTAATAGTCGCCAATGGTGATAGCATTCCAGAGGGTTCTCACTGTTGACCAACACTGTACATGTTTCTGTGCCTAGGTTAGGTGCTATGACCATATGTTGACTATCTTACTAATCTCTAGATTCAGTTCCCTAGGATTAGCAGGGTTAGCACGGCGGCGTTCCATCACGCTCATCTGCGAGTCCCATATGTTCCGTTTGTACTCGTCGACTATCTTACTAATCTCTAGATTAAGTTACCTGATTCTGGGATGAGCAGGATTAGAACGACGGCGTTCAAAACTCTGGTTTGCAAGTCCCACCGATTCTACTTGGAAGTTAGGCCTAACTTTGGCAATTCGACCAGCAGGTATAAAGTGAATGGGTGCTGCGTTGATGATGTCCCCGATCACCCCCTGGGAAACATGAACATGTAAGGGGGACGGAAGCTCACTGAAGCGGCAGTCCGTATATTCTCTGAAGCCCAGTTGGTTTTCTTTTGGTTGATAAACGTCCAGCGTTCAGAGGTTATGAAATTAGATGGTCA
Source organism: Haematobia irritans (assembly GCF_050003625.1). Lineage (NCBI taxonomy): Eukaryota > Metazoa > Arthropoda > Insecta > Diptera > Muscidae > Haematobia > Haematobia irritans. The sequence continues at coordinate 136,008,588 of NC_134397.1, read as the reverse complement.
GTCGATGGTGACAACTATGGGGAGATGGTCTAATTACACTGAAATTACGTGGTGCCAGCATACGTCATTTATCAGAACAGGCGACGCTAAGTAAATATCTGGCGAACTGCTGCAATCAAACATAATCCTCGTGGGGGCGTTCGGAGTCTTCAATCTGCTATGCCTTTCAGGTCATTACCAAGAAGAGATTGCCAAAAGTCCATGATGGGCATTGAAATCTGCTATCCCCAATTGGTTATGTCCACACAACAACCACTCAATGTGTGGACTATAGCCTGGAGCACAGCTACCACATTGTATACATCTATCACGCCAGTCCCTAATTTGACCTCCTTCCATATAGGGGTAACTAGTAGAGTGACCGCAACTTTTATGGGGCAAAAAAAATGTCGGAATCTTGTTCGCCTTAACCCCACAAAACGAATCCCCTTTCCAGATATTGGGATAGCCAAAATTTGAGCCCGATTAAACGAACGGTAAATAATAAAAACACGCACGATATCACAAACGATAGCTTATTTTGTCCTTAAAAATTTATGTTATGAACAAAATTGTTGTAACTCTGAGTCAAACTGAGTTACGCCAGCCTTTAGCTTCGAAAACGCGACCTGGTGCCACCAGGAGCATTCGCCCCAACCCCACAAAACGAATCCCCTTTCCAGATATTGGGATAGCCAAAATTTGAGCCTGATTAAACGACGTTAACATGTGCCGCCAAACTTTTTGGCAAAAAAAAAAATTTTTTTCAAATTTTGAGCGACGAGCGACACGTGGGGCAACGACGTGTTAACGTCGTTTAATCGGGCTCAAATTTTGGCTATCCCAATATCTGGAAAGGGGATTCGTTTTGTGGGGTTAAGGCGAATGCTCCTAGTGGCACCAGGTCGCGTTTTCGAAGCTAAAGGCTGGCGTAACTCGGCTTGACTCAGCGACGAGCGGCACGTGTAAACGTTGTTTAATCGGGCTCAAATTTTGGTTATCCCAATATCTGGAAAGGGGATTCGTTTTGTGGGGTTAAGGCGAACAAGATTCCGACATTTTTTTGCCCCATATAAGTTGCGGTCACTCTAGTGACTAGTGTCTGATACAGGTAAGATAGATCTCTACTGTACACAACGGTGTAATATGAAAGCCAGGCCATCACCTCCAATTCTTATGTGCTCCTTACGTAAAACATTGTATCCATCACAATGACGCAAGCTATAGGTGTCATTCAGCTTTATCTCTTTGGTAGCCGCGCCGCTGATTCTCTTCCGATACATAAAGTCTCGAATATTATTGGGCGGAAGATGTCCAAGGGGTCGCGTAGTCTGATGACCCACTGCTGCTGTCGTTAGGTTAGGTTAGGTGGCAGCCCGATGTATCAGGCTCACTTAGACTATTCAGTTCAATGTGATACCACATTTGTTAACTTCTCTCTTATCACTGAGTGCTGCCCGATTCCATGTTAAGCTCAATGACAAGGGGCCTCCTTTTTATAGCGGAGTCCGAACAGCGTTCCACATTGCAGTGAAACTACTTAGAGAAGTTTTGAGACCCTCAGAAATGTCACCAGCATTACTGAGGTGGAACAATCCACCGCTGAAAAACTTGTTGGTATTTTGGTAAAACTTTCTGGTATGGGTCTCTTCAGTATTTCGTCGTATTTTGCATTCCAGAGATCTTGTCCGAAGATTGAACCTTAGGTTAGGTGGCAGCCCGATGTATCAGACTCACTTAAACTATTCAGTCCATTGTGATACCACATTGGTGAACTTCTCTCTTATCACTGAGTGCTGCCCGATTCCATGTTAAGCTCAATGACAAGGGACTTCCTTTTTATAGCCGAGTCCGAAGGGTGTTCAACAATGCAGTGAAACCACTTAGAGAAGCTTAGAGAGAAGAAACCCTCAGAAATGTCACCAGCATTACTGAGGTGGAACAATCCACCGCTGAAAAACTCTTTGGTGTTCGGTCGAAGCAGGAATCGAACCCACGACCTTGTGTATGCAAGGCGGGCATGCTAACCATTGCACCACGGTGGTTCCCCGCTGCTGTCGTTGGTACAGCATCCTGCTTCGTAGTCAGTACGACTTAATTCCCTTATAACATTTGTGACTGTTTCGCTCGGGTATCAGTAGGAACTCTCTGCTATGACCTAAAACGAAGCAGCACTTATTGGTAAGAACAAAACAGACCAAGTGAGTTGATGATTATACCTTCTTTCTCCCACAAGCCTCGCGAGTGCTTACTAAACTGTTACAAAAATTGGTTCAAGTGTTGATTTGAGTCGATCTTAAATATTTAAGTGAGTTTTAGAATTTGTCATATATCAAATATTTATATAAAACATATATTTATATATTCTCTAATTTTTCCAAAATATTTTTTACTTTTTCCCTTTTGCAGATTGTGAGAAAGCCCTAGACGAAAGTGTAAATACTAGCAATGCCTATGCCTCGGTAACATCGTCATCATCTTCAACAACAAATACATCAGTCTGTGGATCGGACCATCAATTAGGCTTCAATACCAGTAATAATAGAAATAATAGTAATACATCTGCTACAGTAGCAACAACAACAAATACATTAAGTACAGCAGCAACAACAACAAATTGCAATCGTTTAACACCACAAGATTTCAGTGTAACAGCTTCAGCATTGTCTTCAGTATCCTTGACACCCTTATCATTATCCTCGTCATCATCAGCGTCTTCCTCAGCATCAGCATCGTCTTCCTCATCATCATCATCATCATCAACGTCGTCGTCTTCGTCTTCAACATCATCTTCAACGTCTTCCATAGCAACAGCAGCATCAGGGAATGCTAATGGCTCAACAACAACAGCAGCAACAACCAGTGATAAAAGAACATCAACATCGGCTAGACAACAACATCACAGTGGTAAGTTGGTCATACTCTCTTTTTTGGTAAAAAAAATTTTGAAAAATCTTTTAAGTTTAACATTTTCAATAATTTCCCCCACTGTGTCACCCCCATGTGCCTTCAATAGTTCATTTCATAATTTATCAATATTTTCAAAAATTTTGTATTCACACCTTGTTGATGCACACACTTGTTGTAATCACAAGTTTACTTATGAACGGAAAAACCTGAGAAACTGTAAGTCAATTGGAATTGGGGAGTTTCTATCTTTCATTGTACCGGATATTGAAAAAGACCAAAAAAGGGAAGTAAACATAAAAAAAGCCAAAAAGTACTGTTGCTTCTTAAGTTTATTTGTTCTTTTTTCCCTGATTTTTGTGGTGAATGGTGAATGGCCCTTGCAACAGGTCTCACGAATGACAAAATTTGTTTATTTATTCTTGATATTGATGATGACGTTTGTGGTGTTGGCTCTTTCAAAATGCAAACTCCAAATGCATTTTGAATATTTTAAATGCATTGACAACTTTCTGGATTTCGTTGTCATATTCATATTAACATTTATATTATCATTATAAATTGGTTGGATTTTTATTTACTTTTGTAGGATTTTTTTTATTTTTATTTTTGTTTGTTTATTTCAATTGCTTTTTGGTAATATCCGGCATGTGTCAAAATGTTTTAATTAAAAAAAAATATACGCAAGCGTCTGTACATTAAAAGAAATTAAATAATTTTAATTTTAGACGCAGAGATGATGATCATCATGTGTATGGTATTTAAATTGTCCAAGATCACAATGCCTTAGATAAGTATTAGAAATAAATGCAAAGCGATTTACAAAGTCTCTACTTTTAACTGGTACAATTACACCGTTTCCTAAAAGGGGATAAAAACTAAAAATTTATATTTAAATTAAAATTCGACTCAATTAAATTAAATCTAAGTTAAATAACAAATTTCACAAATTAAACTGAAATACATTAACATTTTTATCTAAATGAATTAAACTATATTCATTTCTAAATTAAAACGAGCGTAACCTGGCTCGCTTCGCTGCGCCTCCCGAAGAATATTTTCGTTAACTTAGTCAACCATAATCTTCGATCTGAAAACGAATTCGAAAAGATTTGAACTCTTTTAAAGATTAGGGTCAGGGGAAGTCTGGCACAAAAACTGAAGTACTGATTAATCACTCCATGATTTCCACACACGTGTCCTGTACATTTCAAAAAAAAAAAATCGTCCAAATATAATCCGAACCGAAGCAAATAGGCCAGCTTTTTCATTTATATACAGAAATAGGGCGGTTATGCACATGTAAAACGGACCGGCTTAACAAACGTCGGGGGTGTTCCCTTTCAACAAATTTTTTTGTTTTTTAATTCCCAGCAAAAAAGCGTCGCCAAAAAAGTAATGAAAATGTTCTTTTTGGATCCGGAAGTGGTGCAAAATTGACGCAGGAGCGATGAATTTAACATGGGCCCGATGACTTCCATCCTATGACAAATAGGATGGAAGTCATCCATTTGAACAACCGTTGCACTGAATTTGCATCACTTCTTTAGGTGTGATCCGAATTCAATGTTTTCGATTAAAAATTCTGTGATATTTTGTCAAATAAATAATTTGTATAATTTTTTTATAATTTTTAATTGATTGTAACGCTTGTCGGAAACGTTTGACCTCAAGTATTTTCAAAAATTCACAATTTTTTCAGATTGGATTTAGCATATTTTTCGACAAAATTTAAATGATTTGTACCATTTTATGAATTCTTACTCCGTTTTTAACCTATTTGAAACAAAAAAAAAAAGTAAAAATTACTCACTAAAGATCTGGGCGGGTGAGATGATTTATTTTGGGTCTTTTATGTTAATTCCTTATGAAATTTACACACGAGAATTATTCTTCCCAAATTGAACCATTTTTTCAGCACCACTGTGCATCATATTTTCGTATAACTGTCAATCCAATTCAAACTTTAGGCTTTTGAATTTTCGGGCAAAATTTGATTATCAATTTTAGTTTCAGATTACACAAAAGTATTATAGATTTTCCGGTGTTTTCGCTTAATGTGATATAAAATAGACTGCTTGTCGAAACGGACCTAAAGTCCCAGTTTGTGGGGTTAGTATATACAAAAATTGGTAAATTCGGTTCATAATTATACAGGGTGAGCCTAAAGAAACCAAGAGGTGTAAACGATTAATAATTTTTTGGTTTATTTATGTTAGGTTAGGTCAGGTTAGGTTAAAGTGACAGCCCGATTAAATTTCAGGCTCACTTAGACTATTCAGTCCATTTTGATACCACATTTAACTAAAAGTACCTATTACATATGGGCACTTCTTGTTTTAACCACTGAACCTTCTCTATTATTTACTTTTATGGAACCAACCAGATTGCTCCAAAAAATATTAACAAACTGCTTAAGTTATTATTTATTTATTTATTTATTTATGTTGTCTTTATCTGATGGGCTGCAGTTGGCGTTGATGAATGTCTCTTGGATTTTGAGAATCCCTGAACCTACAGTTCTGCATATTAACAAAGCCATTCAAATGAAAATGAACTTCATCACTCATAATCAAATTTAATTTTTGGTTTAAATAATAAAATTCTATTGATCTGCATTGAAAGAAAAAAATTGACTTTTCTGAGGAACGAAATTTTAAAAAACAAAGTTTTCTTTTGACGCTAAAAAAAACTTCTTTCAATGTATATTAAAAATTTTATAGACAATCTTTGAATCGCTTATCATAAATTCTGATTAATTTGCTCTAAACGAAAATACTTTATATGAAAGGGGAATTTCGTTTGTTTAAAATTTCGTTCCGGATGAATGTATTTCTTCGTTGGGTGTGGTTCTCTGTTCAATTGTGAACCTCTCCATTATAAATTCTCCAAGTTTTATCTATATAATCTTAAAAGAAAAATAATAAAAGTAATAATAAACGAAAAAATTATTAAACGTTTACACTCCTTGGATTCTTTAGGCCCACACTGTATATAGCGCCCATATAAATCGATTCCAAGACTTGGCTTGTGGAGGAGAAAATTTCATTCGATCCGGTTAAAAATTGGTTGACGTCTGACAACCATGCAAAACTTGGTTCAAATGAGCCCATAATTATATGGAAAATTTTTGCGGCCAAAAATGTTCCATGCTCCCCATCGAAAAATAACATTATGCTCTCGCAAATTTTTGAGGTGAACATAGGCCTTCTTTGCGTGTATTACCCAATATAGGGTACTCTTAACATGCTCCGTTTAAGTTATACATTCGGCACAAGCCAAATTAGACCAACCATTGTCATCAGCTTCATTAACTGCACCACCACACTATCCATATAAATAAAGATTTGACTTTGTTTGGATAAACAATTAAATTAATTTGAATTTTATTTTATTTATGTTATTGATATTGAAACGGAAATTAATTTCAAATAAGATAAATATATGCATAAAAACTTAAGAGGGAAAAGCCCCAAAAAGAAAGGGGGGGAGGAAATAAGGCAGCAAACTTGTACTACATACTCACTATGTTAACCAATTCCAGATTTATCATCATGGAATATATGCAGGCAATCACCTGCAACTATGTTTGGATGCAAACAAGTGGCGCCATGTACGGATCCATGTCTCGTTTTTTTTTTTTTGTTTTGTGTTTTCCATAGGGCCTATTTGCATTTATAGATGACATAGCCACAGGCCTTTTCCTTCATCATTTTGGTCCATAGAATGATCTTCTGACTTAAAATCTTCATTTGATATTTGTGACTTTATTTGGCTATCTAATCTAAATTAATTAAAAATTAGTTTCGCTTGTGGCTTTAGCATTTTAATAATTTTTATTTCTTCTCCTCCGCAGAGAATCGAAAAAAAAACATAACTTGGCATACCACACACAATTTAAATTTATTGTCATTTGTTTTTTTTTTTTTTTTTTGTTCGACCATTAGTTATTTGTTTAATCTATTTGGACTTAATTAAGGTGGTTTGTCGTTGATATTTTCACTGAAGTGATGTGGGGTATTATGATGATCACAATTATGTTTTTTTTTTTGTAATGTGTAACAGCCAGGGCTGTGGAGTCGAGCCAATTTTGCTCGACTCCGACTCCAGCATTTTTCATCAGCTCGACTCCGACTCCGGAGTCGACTCCGGGTAATATAACTAAATCTCATTTTAATACCACTAATTTGTAGTTCTATTGTGGGGGTACCGTAAGTGGACGATATAAAGCATCGTGTTTATTTATGTGTGCCAAAAGAGATCTTAATTTCACATTAGATGCCAATTGAATTCTATATTTCAAATTTATGGCAATGTTTAAAAAATAAAATAATGATATAAATACCCATCATAATATGAGAATATACCAACAGTATATGTATTTGTGGACCAAAATTATTGATACTATTTCAAATCCTTTAAATTTGTTGCGAGCTATATAAAGGTTTATATTTCCATATACATGAATTTGAATCTGAAGACAAAATTGTATATACTTCTACAAAATCTATGTACTTAAAATTTAAATCTAACGTTATAGGACGTGACACAATTTTAACGAAAAATAAAAATGCAAGGAAAGTCTAAAGTCGGGCGGGCCGATTATAATATACTCTGCACAACTTTGTATTTAGATCTACATTTTGATAAAATCTCAAATCAGACTTCTACAAAACTCGGGCAATATTTGGGAAATATTTATAATTGTTTAGACAATTTCGCAAAAATGCATTTATGATTCATTCATTGAAAAATTTGAAAATTTGAGTCATTTCTACAAGCTTTCGACATAGCAGCAATTTTTCCAAAATTGTATGCTCACTGAATACAATTTTGGAAAAATTTTTGTCTAGTAAATAAAATTTTGCAAAATTTTATATAGAAATAAAATTTTGAAAAATTTTCTACAGTAACAAAATTTTGACTAAATTTTCTATAGAAATAAAATTTTGGCAACATTTTCTATAGAAATCAAATTTTGACCAAATATATAGAAATACAATTTTGAATAAAAAAATTTAAATTAAATTTAAAATTTTCTATAGAAATAAAATTTTGCAAAATATTCTATATAAACAACATTTTGACTAAATTTTCTATAGAAGTAAAATTTTGACTAAATTTTATATAGAAAAAAATATTTCTATATTAATAAAATTTTGAATACATTTTTATAGCAGTGAGTATCAGTGAGCATCAGTAAGAAAAAAAATGAGAAAATTTGCTATAGAAATAAAATTTGACAATTTTTTCTTATAGAAATAAAATTTTGAAAAAATTATCAATAAAAATACAATTTTAGAAAAATTTTTGTGTAGTAAATAAAATTCCGCAAAATATTCTACAGAAACAAAATTTTGACTAAATTTTCTATAGAAATAAAATTTTGACAAAATTTCCTATAGAATTAAAATGTTGACCAAATTTTCTGTAGAAATAAAATTTTGACCAAATATTCTAATAAAAAATCTATTACTATAAAATTTTGGCAAATTTTTCTATAGAAATACAATTTTGACTTAAATTAAAGAAATAAAATTATCAATAGAAATAAAATTTAAAAAAAAATTTTGTGTAACAAACAAAATTTTCTATAGAAATAAAATTTTGCAAAATATTCTATAGAAACTAAATTTTGACTCAATTTTCTATAGAAATAAAATTTTGACTAAATTTTCTATAGAAATAAAATTTTGACTAAATTTTCTATAGAAAACAAGTAAGGAAAGTCTAAAGTCGGGCGGGGCCGACTATATTATACCCTGCACCACTTTGTAGATCTAAATTTTCGATACTATATCACATCCGTCAAATGTGTTGGGGGCTATATATAAAGGTTTGTCCCAAATACATACGTTTAACAAGTAAGGAAAGTCTAACATTTTAAGGAAACTTCGCAATAGTTTATTTATGATTTATCGCTCGATATATATGTATTAGAAGTTTAGGAAAATTAGAGTCATTTTTACAACTTTTCGACTAAGCAGTGGCGATTTAACAAGGAAAATGTTGGTATTTTGACCATTTTTGTCGAAATCAGAAAAACATATATATGGAAGCTATATCTAAATCTGAACCGATGTCAACCAATTTTGGCACGCATAGCTACAATGCTAATTCTACTCCCTGTGCAAAATTTCAACTAAATCGGAGTTAAAAATTGGCCTCTGTGGTCATATGAGTGTAAATCGGGCGAAAGCTATATATGGGAGCTATATATAAATCTGAACAGATTTCAACCAAATGTGGCTCGCATAGCAACAATTCTAATTCTACTCCCTGTGCAAAATTTCAACTAAATCGGAGTTAAAAATTGGCCTCTGTGGTCATATGAGTGTAAATCGGGCGAAAGCTATATATGGGAGATATATCTAAATCTGAACCGATTTCAACCAAATTTGGCACACATAGCTACAATGCTAATTCTACTCCCTGTGCAAAATTTCAACTAAATCGGAGTGAAAAATTGGCCTCTGTGGTCATATGAGTGTAAATCGGCCGAAAGCTATATATTGGAGCTATATCTAAATCTGAACCGATTTCAACCAAATGTGGCACGCATAGCTACAATGCTAATTCTACTCCCTGTGCAAAATTTCAACTAAATCGGAGCAAAAAATTGGCCTCTGTGGTCATATGAGTGTAAATCGGGCGAAAGCTATATATGGGAGCTATATCTAAATCTGAACCGATTTCAACCAAATTTGGCACGCATATCTATAATGCTAATTCTACTCCCTGTGCAAAATTTCAACCAAAGTGGGGTAAAACTCTGGCTTCTGGGACCGTATTAGTCTATATCGGGCGAAAGATATATATGGGAGCTATATCTAAATCTGAACCGATTTCAATAAAATTTGGCACACTTGACTATAGTACTAATTGTTCTTCTTGTGCAAAATTTTAAGCAAATAAGGGTAAAACTCTGGCTTCTGGGGCCATATAAGTCCATATCGATCGAAATATATATATGGGAGCTATATCTAAATCTGAACCGATTTCTTCCAAAATCAATAGGGATCTATTCTGAGCCAAAACACATACTTGTACTAAATTTGAAGTCGATTGGACTAAAACTGCGACCTAGACTTTGATTACAAAAATGTGTTCACGGACAGACGGACATGGCTATATCGACTCAGGAGCCCACCCTGAGCATTTTTGCCAAAGACACCATGTATCTATCTCGTCTCCTTCTGGGTGTTGCAAACATATGCACTAACTTATAATACCCTGTTCCACAGTGTGGAGCAGGGTATAAAAATATTTCTATAGTAATAAAATTTTGAATAAAATTTTTATAGAATTAAAAATTTTGACAAAATTTGCTATAGAAATAAAATTTTGACAAAACTTTTTATAGAAATAACATTTTGACAAAATTTTCTATAAAAACAACTTTGAAAAAATTTTCTGCCAATATTCCACATATGTATATTGCCTTAAAATAAAATAAAAATAATATCGATTGTTCGAAACATTTCAAATAAATTAAAATGGGCATTAAAATGGATCGATCCAGCCCATCTGCTACTCAAACATTCTAGGAAATATAAAAAGATAGCCGTAATTGGAAGTTGATTTTCATTTACAATCATGCTGTACATTGATCGAATGAATAACGCAATGGAAACTAATTTGCGTAAAAACTTGCTTAGTTACAAATATGTGAAGTGTTTTAAAAAAATTGGTTTAGCCGGAGTCGGAGTCGAGCAAAATTTTTACGACTCCGACTCCAGCAAAATCTTCAGACTCCGACTCCAAGACTCCGACTCCACAGCCCTGGTAACAGCTAACAAATTTAATTTCTATCTCATAATTTAAATGATCAACTCTACTATGGAGGTTTAGAAATTTTGTATGCATTTGGAAATTAAGTTTTCTCTCCATCGGGATGGATAAAGAATATAATATCACTGTGAAGTCGAAAAAAATAATGAAAGTAAATGATCTAGGTTTTGCATCGCACAAAAAATATTTTCGTTAGTCAATATTTCATTAGTCGAGGAATCGGCTTCGGCATGCGGCCAAATATCGATAATCGGCCACGAATCGACCATCGGCGTCAAGAGGACGATTAACCAAAGTCTTTTGAATAATTTATTTCATATCAAATTGTTCCCGTTTTGAATTTGTTTCAGTTAAAACACCTAGTACATATAAAAAACAAGTAAGAAAAGTGTAAAATCGGGCGAGGCCGACTATATTATACCCTGCACCACTTTGTAGATCTAAATTTTCGATACCATATCACATCCGTCAAATGTGTTGGGTGCTATATATAAAGGTTTGTCCCAAATACATACATTTAAATATCACTCGATCTGGACAGAATTTGATAGACTTCTACAAAATCTATAGACTCGGCTAATGCACTACGGTGGCACACAATGTTAGTAAAAAATATGGGAAACATTTAAATCTGAAGCAATTTTAAGGAAACTTCGCAAAAGTTTATTTATGATTTACCCAGCAAAAAAAGCGTCGCCAAAAAAGTAATGAAAATGTTCTTTTTGGATCCGGAAGTGGTGCAAAATTGACGCAGAAGCGATGAATTTAACATGGGCTTGTCAAAGGATGGAAGTCCTCCATTTCAACAGCCGTTGCACTGAATTTGCATCACTTCTTTAGGTGTGATCCAAATTCAATGTTTTGGATGTAAATTAAAATATTCTGTGATATTTTGTCAAATAAATAATTTTTATAATTTTTAATGGATTCGAACGCTTGTCGGAAACGTTTGAACTCAAATATTTTCAAAAATTCATATTTTTTCAGATTGGAGTTAGCATTTTTTTCGACAAAATTTAAATGATTTGTACCATTTTTAGAATTCTTACTCTGTTTTTAAGCTATTTGAAACAAAAAAGTTAAAATTACCCATTAAAAGTATGAAAAAACTAAGTTATAAAAAATTTAATTACAAGAACTTCCTGGGTAGTTAAAATAAAGAACATCATTGGTAGTGCATCTTCTGGAAGTGCTTTTAAAGTTGTGCCTTTGGAAGAACTTCCAATTTTTTTGCTGGGTATCGCTCGATATATATGTATTAGAAGTTTTGGGAAAATTTGAGTCATTTTTACAACTTTTCGACTAAGCAGTGGCTGGCGGTTTTACAAGGAAAATTTTGGTATTTTGTCGAAATCAGAAAAACATATATATAAGAGCTATATCTAAATCTGAACCGATTTCAACCAAAATTTGGCACGCATAGCTACAATGCTAATTCTACTCCCTGTGCAAAATTTCAACTAAATCGGAGTTAAAAATTGGCATCTGTGGTCATATGAGTGTAAATCGGGCGAAAGCTATATATGGGAGATGTATTTAAATCTGAATCGATTTCAATCAAATTTGGCACGTATAGCAACAATGCTAAATCTACTCCCTGTGCAAAATTTCAACCAAATTGGGGTAAAACTCTGGCTTCTGGGACCGTATTAGTCCATATCGGGCGAAAGATATATATGGGAGCTATATCTAAATCTGAACCGATTTCAATCAAATTTTGCACACTTGACTATACGACTAAGTATTATATTTGTACAAAATTTCAAGCAAATCGGTATAAAACTCTGGCTGCTGGGTCCATATTAATGCATATCGGGCAAAAGATATATATGGGAGCTATATCTAAATCTGAACCGATTTCTTCCAAAATCAATAGGTATCTATTCTGACCCAAATTAGGTACGATTAGGTCGAAATCAGAAAAAAACATATATATGGGAGCTATATCTAAATCTGAACCGATTTCAACCAAATTTGGCACGCATAGCTACAATGCTAATTCTACTCCCTGTGCAAAATTTCAATTAAATCGGAGATAAAAATTGGTCTCTGTGGTCATTTCTATAGAAAATTTTCTCAAATTTTTTTTTTAATTTTTTAGCAAATTTTGTCCAAATTATATTTCTATAGAAAATTTTGTCAAAATTTTAATTCTATAGAAAATGTTATTTCTATAGAAAATTTTGTCAAAATTTTATTTCTATAGAAAATTTTGTCAATATTTAGGTTAGGTTAGGTGGCAGCCCGATGTATCAGGGCTATTCAAACCATTGTGATACCACATTGGTGAACTTCTCTCTTATCACTGAGTGCTGCCCGATTCCATGTTAAGCTCAATGACAAGGGACCTCCTTTTTATAGCCGAGTCCGAACGGCGTTCCACATTGCAGTGAAACCACTTAGAGAAGCTTTGAAACCCTCAGAAATGTCACCAGCATTACTGAGGTGGTAAGATCCACCACTGAAAAACTTTTTGGTGTTCGGTCGAAGCAGGAATCGAACCCACGACCTTGTGTATGCAAGGCGGGCATGCTAACCATTGCACCACGGTGGCTCCCTTGGCAATATTTTATTTCTATAGAAAATTTTGACAAAATTTTATTTCGACAGAAAATTTTGTCAAAATTTTATTTTTATAGTCAATTTTGTCAAAATTTTATTTTTATAGACAATTTTGTCTAAATTTTAATTCTATAGAAAATTTTGTCAAAATTTTGTTTCACATTTGTCAAAATTTTATTTCTATAGAAAATTGTCAAAATTTTATTTTTATAGTCAATTGGTCTCTGTGGTCATATGAGTGTAAATCGGGCGAAAGCTATATATCGGAGCTTTATCTAAATCTGAACCGATTCCAACCAAATTTGGCACGCATAGCCAGAATGCTAATTCTACTCCCTGTGCAAAATTTCAATTAAATCGGACTAAAATATTGGCCACTGTGGTCATATGAGTTTAAATCGGGCGAACGATATATGGGAGGTATATCTAAATCTGATCGGATTTCGATAAAATTTGGCACACTTGACTACACTACTAATTGTACTCCTAGTGCAAATTGTCAACCAAATTGGGGTAAAACTCTGGCTTCTGGGACCGTATTAGTCCATATCGGGCAAAAGATATATATGGGAGCTATGACTAAATCTGAACCGATTTCAACAAAATTTGGCACACTTGACTATAGTAATAATTGTTCTTCTTGTGCAAAATTTTAAGCAAATTAGGGTAAAACTCTGGCTTCTGGGGCCATATAAATCTATATCGGGCGAAATATATATATGGAGCTATATCTAAATCTGAACCGAGTTCTTCCAAAATCAATAAGGTTCTATTCTGAGCCAAAGCACATACTTGTGCCAAATTTGAAGTCGATTGGACTAAAACTGCGACCTTTGATAGTCCAAGACCCCAAATTGGGGTGGTCGGTTTATATGGGGACTATATTAAAACCTCATCCTCGAACTTAACCTGACTGCACACTGCACAAAAAACGAATCTCTGCCAAATTGCAGGACGATAGCGCCATTATTGAAAGCTGTAGCGTGATTACAACAGACAGACTGACATGGTTATATCGTCTTAGAATTTCTCCCTGATCAAGAATATACAAACTTACCTTTCTGTGGTGGTGGGTATCAAAATTGTAACCTTTTAATTTAATTTATTTTCATGATTACCTAAACACAATTTAATAGAACTCCCTCACTCACTTATAGACATATAAACAGATAGTATTCGATTCGTTTTGTATGTTAGATTTTTTTTTTGCGTGCAAATATCTAAGATATAGTCGTACTAGCCCAGATATGCTCTCAACCGAAACAACCAAAGACCCTGGCTTGATAAATTTTTCATTGTTGTTGTTCTTATAGTTTTGCCGCTTTTGCTTTGTATATTTTTGTTAAATTCAATGCAATTGTTTTTGTTGTTTTTTTTATGTTGTTATTGTTTTGTTTTTTTATTCTGCGAATAATTTACAAATGATTTATATTTAGACATTAATAGTGATGTCTGATGAGTAGGTCTGTCTGACGGTTGGTCGGTCGGGTGGTATGCCTATGTTTTATGCGCCACGCATGGATGGTATTGATGCGCTGTATATTTTCGTAAGGTATATCCAGCCAAATGTGACGGTGATGAGTAACTACAGCAGCAAATTCATTCATTCATATGAACAGTAACAACAATAATAACAAATGCATTAAACAAATACAAATTATGCATTAAAAAAAAAACAAGCCGTACTTTTACAACTCCCTCGCTTTTTAAAGAACCTTCTCACCTTAGAACTATAATTGTGCGCAGACAAAAGATTTTGATTTCCTTCTGCAATTTTGGATTTTTAGAAAACTTTTGCAGAAATGCACAAGGAAAAATCTACAAAATAGCATTAATTAAAAATATTGTATTACACAATGGGAGAAACCAATTAGGATTCTATTTCGATACTCTTCAGTATGCGATGGATATGATAATAGATGGTATGGCGTGGTACAACATAGACCCCGGTGAATGAAAGTTATATAAATACCTATAGCTTAAAATTGGAGGGACAAGTGAGTTTTAGAGTATACCCTTGGAAGACTTGGAACTTAAAATCGTGAAAATCACTGTAGTGTTTTTCGGGCTTAAGTATTGGCAATAAAAGAGGAGACAAATTGGATGTAATATTCCAAGCAAAAGGCTGGCTTAAATATATCAGACTCAGGCGTCAACCTGCAATAAAATCCTGAGGTTCTGTGTTCCTCAATTCGAAAATCTCTCAACGAGATGCCTGAACAATATAATACTTACCTAATATGGACGCATGGCGACAGGAACATAGAAGGGAACTGCAAAGGGAATGCGTTAGCAACGCTAGGAACTACATTTTATAGATTTCTATACCGACAAGTGGGTTTTAGAGTTTACTTCAAAGACTTGGAACTTAGGTTAGGTTAGGTTAGGTGGCAGCCCGATGTAGCGGGCTCACTTAGACTATTCAGTCTATTGTGATACCACATTGGTGAACTTCTCTCTTATCACTGAGTGCTGCCCGATTCCATGTTAAGCTCAATGACAAGGGACCTCCTTTCTATAGCCGAGTCCGAACGACGTTCCACATTGCAGTGAAACCACTTAGAGAAGCTTTGAAACCCTCAGAAATGTCACCAGCATTACTGAGGTGGAATAATCCACCGCTGCAAAACTTTTTGGTGTTCGATCGAAGCAGGAATCGAACCCGCGCAAGAGGGGCATGCTAACCTTGCACCACGATGGCTCCCAAGATTTGGAACTTAAAATAAAATTTTGTCAAAATTTTTCTATAGCAAATTTTGTTAAAATTTTATTTCTATAGGATATTTTGTCAAAATTTTATTTCTAAACAAAAATGTTGTTAAAATTTTAATTCTATAGAAAATTTTGTCAAAGTTTTATTTCTATAGAAAATTTTGTCAAAATTTTATTTCTATGGAAAATTTTGTCAAAATTTTATTTCTATTGAAAATTTTGTCAAAATTTTATTTCTATAGAAAAATTTCTCAAAATTTTATTTCTATAGAAAATTTTGTCAAAATTTAATTTCTATAGAAACTTTTGTCAAAATTTAAATTCTAACATATAGGAAATTTTGTCAAAATTTTATTTCTATAAAAAATTTTGTCAAAATTTTATTTCTCTAGAAAATTTTGGCAAAATTTTATACCTATAGAAAATTTGGTCAAAATATTATTTCTATGGGAAATTTTGTAAACATTTTATTTCTATAGGAAATTTTGTCAACAATTTATTTCTTTAGGAGATTTGTCAAAATTTTATTTCTCTAGAAAATTTTGGCAAAATTTTATACCTATAGAAAATTTGGTCAAAATATTATTTCTATGGGAAATTTTGTAAAAATTTTATTTCTATAGAAAAATTTCTCAAAATTTTATTTCTATAGAAAATTTTGTCAAAATTTTATTTCTATAAGAAAATTTCTCAAAATTTTATTTCTGTAGAAAATTTTGTCAAAATTGAATTTCTATAGAAACTTTTGTCAAAATTTAAATTCTAACATATAGGCAATTTTGTCCAAATTTTATTTCTATAAAAAAAATTGTCAAAATTTTATTTCTCTAGAAAATTTTGGCAAAATTTTATACCTTTAGAAAATTTGGTCAAAATATTATTTCTATGGGAAATTTTGTAAACATTTTATTTCTATAGGAAATTTTGTCAACAATTTATTTCTTTAGGAGATTTGTCAAAATTTTATTTCTATAGAAAATTTTGTCAAAATTTTATTTCTATGGGAGATTTTGTCAAAATTTTATGTCTATAGAAAATTTTGTCAAAATGTTATTTCTATCGAAAATTTTATCAAAATTTTATTTATATCGAAAATTTTGTCCAAATTTTATTTCTACAGAAAATTTTGTCACAATCTTATTTCTATAGAAAATTTTGTCAAAATTCTATTTCTATAGAAAATTTTGTCAACATTTTATTTTTGTAGTCAATTTTGTAAAAATTTTATTTATATAGAAATTTTTTTCAAAATTTTATTTCTATAGAGAATTTTGTCAAAATTTTATTTCAATAAAAATTTTTGTCAAAATTTTATTTCTATAGGAAGTTTTGTCAATATTTTATTTCTATAGTCAAGTTTGTCAAAATTTT
Organism: Haematobia irritans; assembly: GCF_050003625.1. Classification (NCBI taxonomy): domain Eukaryota; kingdom Metazoa; phylum Arthropoda; class Insecta; order Diptera; family Muscidae; genus Haematobia; species Haematobia irritans. The sequence goes on along the minus strand of NC_134397.1, from coordinate 135,991,266 downwards.
ATTTTTATAGTCAATTTTGTCAAATTTTTTTAAGCTGAAATCAACAATAACAAAACAAAACGAATGAAAAACGAGGAAGTACGCCCAAAATAAACCCAGCCAACTGCACTCAAATCGATGATTTGACAGTGGCATAGGAAAAGAGATATGTTTGTACGAATTTATTTCGGCATAAGCCGGCTATCATGCAAAACCTTTTTTCAGAAGGTTCAAGTGTGGTTCATTTTTGGGTTTAATGAACTGCCTGAATTTATTCTGATAATTGGTTGATAGTTTTGCTGCAAGTAGAGGATGCTAATGAGGAATGTGGTAATTCTGAAACGTGCGTCCATCCAACCATCTTGCAGTCTATACGGCTTTGCCCAAATAAATTTGACAAACATTCTTTTCCTCTGTTGGTTAAGCTACACTCGTAGTTTAATCAATGCATGATTTTAAGCTGAAGTAAGAAAACAACAACAAAATTTTATTTCTATAGAAAATTTTTTCAAAATTTTATTTATATCGCAAATTTTGTCGAAATTTTATTTCTATAGAAAATTTTGTCAAAATTTTATTCCTATAGAAAATTTTGTCAAAATTTTTATTTCTATAGAAAATTTTGTCAAAAACAAAAAAAAAAATAAAACAGCACTGGCAGCTCACTGTGCAACAACAGGACACAAGCCCAATTTTACAGACGTCGAGATACTTGCTCAAGAGAATAATCATAGGCGAAGATACACTCTTAAGATGCTTAATACAATAGATCTCTCTCCTAACAAGAGAATGAATTTCAAAAAAGACATGGAAAAATGCGCGAGAATTTATCGACATATCATAAACGAGCATCGACACAAAAGAACCTTAGTGTAGGGGACTTGCGAAACGAGCACCAGCATACGAACTCAAGTTAGTTATTTTCAATAAATTATATCTTAAATAATATTGTGAATATTTGTGAACATTGAATGTAATTTAATTTTTCTATTTTATGTAGATACAAAATCCCAGAAGATGGTTAGTGGCACTAACCGAAATATTGGAAATAAATATTAAAACACATCAATAATCGATTATTTCTATGACCTCAAGCCGAACAAAATGAATAAACAAAATTTTATTTCTATAGAAAAATCTCTCAAAATTGTATTTCTATGGAAAATTTTGTCAAAATTTTATGTCTATAGAGAATTTTGTCAAAAGTTTACTTCTTTGGAGCTTTGTTGCAAAATTTTATTTCTATAGAAAATTTTGTCAGAATTTTATTTCAATAGAAAAAATGTTGTTAGATTTTATTTCTATGGAAAATTTTCTCAAAAATTTACTTCTTCAGAGAATTTTGTCAAAATGTTATTTTTGTAGGAAATTTGGACGTACCTCTTAGTTTGGTGAGGAAGATTTTTCAAAATCTATCAAGACATCAAGAATTCTACCAATCTACCAAACAGTAAAAAATCACTCTAAAATTGTTCACGAGTTTAAAAGTCGGTCAGATATTCCACCCACATTGCCTCTCCAACAAAAGGGCGAATTGCATAGTATTTCATAGCCAATACATAGAATATATATCTGTTAGTACGATTCCTTTATTCTTTTTTTTGTGAATAAATCACAAGAAACATAGTTACTCGTTATTTTTATTTGTTGAATTCCCCTCGTGCGAAAGCGTATTTAACTTCAGTCAAGAAAAGAAAAAATTACAATACAAATTCAGCTTAAAAAAATGATGAAATACCATTTTCGACTTTTCATGGTCGGTTGGTATTTAAATTAAAAGAAACATAGTAACCCTAACTTGATATAGGAGAAGGAGAAATATTCTCTGGTGGTGGTTGTTTCAACCATTATAACACCTACAACTAACGAATTTTCCATATGACCTAAATACTGAATATTATTAATGAAATAATTTTAAGTCCACATTAGGCATGGACGATAACATTTAAATTAAATTTATAACCATGTTATTATTGCAATGGCATTAGCATAGAAATTATAAAAAATATTGAGATATATTTTTGGAGGCTGAAAATGAAGCCATTACACTTTGTGTCTAAGAAGGAGAGGGTAGGCATTACATTGCAGTGGTTATCAATGTCACAAATATGGAAAACCTATCCTCCAATACTTTCAATTTTATTTCTAGTTCCCTAGATTCTCAAACTTGTATACCAATAAAAAAAATCCCCTTCTCTCAATTCCCTCAACATTAACCAATGAACTGAACACCTGGACATTTGTAACGATTGAAGTTTCTGTTTTTTATTGCTGCTACATTTTTTTAATTACAATTGAATTGCAAATGTCATGACTTACCTACCAACAACACCTCACAGAAAAAAGGGCATTGTCGCGTCATCTCCCTTATAGGCAGTTCAGAAAAAAACGGTTGAGCGGGCGCTGAACTTCAAGCATTTAAATCACACTTTTTTTCATTTTTCAATCCAATACGAATTCCCACCAAGCGAATCCAGAGAATTTTATCTCCCTTCATACATACAAACACATCCAACGAATAATGGTGCAGATGTAAAGTGAACTCATTCTATTTCAATTTCTCTGCATAAATAACAGAATTTTCCACATATATGATAATGAGCTAAGAGTGTGGTCAATTTTACAGAGGGTGTCAAAAAAAGAAATAAAAATAAAACACTCAAATGATTATTGCAGTCATACGATAAAATTGTGCCTACATTTTATTTATACAGAAATTTTTGTGAAAATGTTATTTTTATAGAAAATTTTGTCAAAATTTTATTTCTATAGAAAATGTTGTCAAAATTTTATTTCTATAGAAAATTTTGCTAAAATTTTTTATAGAAAATTTTGTCAAAATTTTATTTCTATAGAAAATTTTGTTAAAATTTTATTTCTATAGAAAATTTTGTCAAAATTTTATTTCTATAGAAAATTTTGTCAAAATTTTATTTCTATAGAAAATTTTGTCAGAATTTTATTACCATAGAAGATTTTGTCAAAATTTTATTTCTATAGAAAAAAATTCCACAACAGTATTTCTATAGAAAATTTTGTGAAAATGTTAGTTCTATAGAAAATTTTATCAAAATGTTTTTTCTGTAGAAAATTTTGTTAAAATTTTATTTCTATAGAAAATTTTGTCAAAATTTTATTTCTACTAAAAATTTGCCAAAATTTTATTTCTATGGAAGATTTTGTCAAAATTTTATTTCTATAGAGAATGTTGCCAACATTTTATTGTTATAGAAAATTTTGTCAAAATTTTATTTCTATAGAAAATTTTGTCAAAATTTTATTTCTATAGAAAATTTTGTCAAAATTTTATTTCTATAGAAAAATTTTATTTCTATAGAAAATGTTGTCAAAATTTTCTTTCTATAGAAAATTTTGGCAAAATTTTTATTTCTACAATTTTCAGTTAAAAATTTTATTTCTATAGAAAATTTTGTCAAAATTTTATTTCTATAGAAATTTTGTCAATATTTTAATTGTCAAAATTTTATTTATATAGAAAATTTTGTCAAAATTTTATTTCTATTTTGCCAACATTTTAGTGTTATAGAAAATTTTGTCAAAATTTTATTTCTATAGAAAGTTTTGTCAAAATTTTATTTCTATAGAAAAGTTTTTCAAAATTTTCTTTCTATAGAAAATTTTGTCAAAATTTTATTTCTATAGATTTTTGTTTCAAAAATTTATTTCTATAGAAAATTTTGTCAACATTTTATTTCTACAGAAAATTTTTTTCAAAATTTTATTTCTATAGAAATTCTGTCAATATTTTAATTGTCAAAATTTTATTTTTATAGAAAATTTTGTCAAAATTTTATTTCTATAGAAAATTTTGGTAAAATTTTATTTCTATAGAAAATTTTGGTAAAATTTTATTTCTATAGAAAATTTTGTCAAAATTTTATTTCTATAGAAAAATTTTGTCAAAATTGTATTTCTATAGAAATTTTGTCAAAAATTTATTTCTATAGAAAATTTTGTAAAATTTTATTTCTATAGAAAATTTTTTAAAAATTTTATTTCTATAGAAAATTTTGTCAAAATTTTATTTCTACAGAAAAAATTTTTCAAAATTTTATTTCTATAGAAAATTTTGTGAAATTTTTATTTCTATAGAAAATTTTGTCAAGATTTTATTTCTATAGAAATTTTGTCAATATTTTAATTGTCAAAATTTTATTTATATAGAAAATGTTGTCAAAATTTTATTTCTATAGATTGTTTTTTCAAAATTTTATTTCTATTGTTGTTTTTGATCTCAGCTTAAAGCCATGCATTGACTAAACTACAAGTATAGCTTAACCAACAGAGGAAAAGTATGCTTGTCAAATTTATTTGGGCAAAGCCCTATAGACTGCAAGATGGTTGGATGTACAGCTGTTTCGGAATTACCACATTCCTCATCAGCATCCCCTACTTGCAGCAAAACTATCAACCAATTATCAGAATTTTATTTCTATAGAAAATTTTGTCAACATTTTATTTCTATAGAAAATTTTGTTAAAATTTTATTTCTATAGAAAATTTTGATAAAATTTTATTGTTATAGAAAATTTTGTTAAAAATTTATTTCTATAGAAAATTTTGTAAAATTTTATTTCTATAGAAAATTTTTTAAAAATTTTATTTCTATAGAAAATTTTGTCAAAATTTTATTTCTACAGAAAAAATTTTTCAAAATTTTATTTCTATAGAAAATTTTGTGAAATTTTTATTTCTATAGAAAATTTTGTCAAGATTTTATTTCTATAGAAATTTTGTCAATATTTTAATTGTCAAAATTTTATTTATATAGAAAATGTTGTCAAAATTTTATTTCTATAGATTGTTTTTTCAAAATTTTATTTCTATTGTTGTTTTTGATCTCAGCTTAAAGCCATGCATTGACTAAACTACAAGTATAGCTTAACCAACAGAGGAAAAGTATGCTTGTCAAATTTATTTGGGCAAAGCCCTATAGACTGCAAGATGGTTGGATGTACAGCTGTTTCGGAATTACCACATTCCTCATCAGCATCCCCTACTTGCAGCAAAACTATCAACCAATTATCAGAATTTTATTTCTATAGAAAATTTTGTCAAAATTTTATTTCTATAGAAAATGTTGTCAAAATTTTATTTCTATAGAAAATGTTGTCAAAATTTTATTTCTATAGAAAATTTTGTCAAAATTTTATTTCTATAGAAAATTTTGTCAAAATTTTTCTATAGAAACTTTTGTCAAATTTTTATTTCTATAGAAAATTTTGTCAGAATTTTATTACCATAGAAAATTTTGTCAAAATTTTATTTCTATAGAAAAAATTTCACAACATTATTTCTATAGAAAATTTTGTGAAAATGTTAGTTCTATAGAAAATTTTATCAAAATGTTATTTCTGTAGAAAATTTTGTTAAAATTTTATTTCTATAGAAAATTTTGTCAAAATTCTATTTCTACTGAAAATTTTGCCAAAATTTTATTTCTATGGAAGATTTTGTCAAAATTTTATTTCTATAGAGAATGTTGCCAACATTTTATTGTTATAGAAAATTTTGTCAAAATTTTATTTCTATAGAAAATTTTGTCAAAATTTTATTTCTATAGAAAATTTTGTCAAAATTTTATTTCTATAGAAAAATTTTATTTCTATAGAAAATGTTGTCAAAATTTTATTTCTATAGACAATTTTGGCAAAATTTTTATTTCTACAATTTTCACTTAAAAATTTTATTTCTATAGAAAATTTTGTCAAAATTTTATTTCTATAGAAATTTTGTCAATATTTTAATTGTCAAAATTTTATTTATATAGAAAATTTTGTCAAAATTTTATTTCTATTTTGCCAACCTTTTATTGTTATAGAAAATTTTGTCAAAATTTTATTTCTATAGAAAGTTTTGTCAAAATTTTATTTCTATAGAAAAGTTTTTCAAAATTTTCTTTCTATAGAAAATTTTGTCAAAATTTTATTTCTATAGATTTTTGTTTCAAAAATTTATTTCTATAGAAAATTTTGTCAACATTTTATTTCTACAGAAAATTTTTTTCAAAATTTTATTTCTATAAAAATTTTGTCAATATTTTAATTGTCAAAATTTTATTTTTATAGAAAAATTTGTCAACATTTTATTTCTATAGAAAATTTTGTTAAAATTTTATTGCTAAAGATAATTTTGGCAAAATTTTTTTTCTATAGAATATTTTGTCAAAACTATATTTCTATAGAAAATTTTGTCAAAATTTTATTTCTATAGAAAATTTTGGTAAAATTTTATTTGTATAGAATATCTTGGTAAAATTTTATTTCTATAGAAAATTTTGTCAAAATTTTATTTCTATAGAAAATTTTGTAAAATTTTATTTCTATAGAAATTTTTTTCAAAATTTTATTTCTATAGAAAATTTTGTCAAAATTTTATTTCTATAGAAAAAATTTTTCAAAATTTTATTTCTATAGAAAATTTTGTGAAATTTTTATTTCTATAGAAAATTTTGTCAAAATTTTATTTCTATAGAAAATTTTGTGAAAATGTTAATTTTATAGAAAATTTTGTCAAAATTTTATTTCTATTGAAAAAATTGTCAAAATTGTATTTCTATAGAAAATTTTGTCAAAATTTTATTTCTAAAGAAAATTTTGTCAAAATTTTAATTCTGTAGAAAATTATGAACATTTTATTCCTATAGAAAACTTTGCCAAAATTGTATTTCTAGAGAAAATTTTGGCAAAATTTTATTTCTATAGAAAATTTTGTCAAAATTTTATTTCTATAGAAATTTTTGATAAAATTTTATTTCTATAGAAAATTTTGTCAAAATTTTATTTGTAAAGATAATTTTGTCGAATTTTTAATTCTATGAAAAAATTATGAAAATTTTATTCCTATAGAAAACTTTGTCAAAATTGTATTTCTATAGAAATTTTGTTAAAAATTTTATTTCTATACAAAATTTTGCCAAAATTTTAATTTTATAGAAGATTTTGTCAAAATTTTATGTCTATAGAAAAATTTATTTCTATAGAAGATTTTGTCAAAATTTTATTTCTATAGAAGATAGAAGATTTTATTTCAATAGAAAATTTTGTCAAAATTTTATTTCTATAGAAAATTTTGTCAAAATTTTATTTCTATAAAAAATTTTAACAAAATGTTATTTCTTTAGAAACTTTTATTTCTATAGAACATTTTGTCATTATTTTATTTCTATAAAAAATTTTAACAAAATTTTATTTCTTTTTCTTTAGAAAATTTTGTCAAAATTCTTTTTCTTTACAAATTTTTGTCAAAATTTTATTTCTATAGAAAATTTTGTTAAAATGTTATTTCTATAGATTTTTTTTTTCAAAATTTTATTTCTATAGAAAATTTTTCCAACATTTTATTTCTATAGAAAGTTTTGTCAAAATTTTATGTCTATAGAAGATTTTGGTAAAATTTTATTTCTATAGAAAATTTTGTCAAAATTTTATTTCTATAGAAAAATTTTGTCAAAATTTTATTTCTATAGAAAATTTTGTCAAAATTTTATTTCTATAGAAAATTTTGTCAAAACTTTATTTCTATAGAAAATTTTGTCAAAATTTTATTTCTATAGAAAATTTTGGTAAAATTTTATTTCTATAGAAAATTTTGGTAAAATTTTAGTTCTATAGAAAATTTTGTCAAAATTTTATTTCTATAGAAAATTTTGTCAAAATTTTATTTCTATAGCATTGTTTTTTTTTTTTTTTTTAATTTATTATTTCTATAGAAAAGTGACGACGTTTTGTGGTTATATAGTTTAATTAAAAAGTATGTAATTAAATTTAAATTAATTAAATTAAATTAACATTGATTAAAATATTGGATCAATATATTTTGTCAGTTGTTAAACCAACTTTTCAACACTCTCTGTATAACCAACACATTTACTGTTTTAGTCATAGTAGTGATAGCATTTGGCATTTTGGATATCTACTCCAGAGTTATGCAAATGTTCTGCTGGGGTTTTATTCAAATATCAATACTAACTAAATATGCTAATGCCATTCGCATGAGGGGAGAGACAGTGATCGACCATGCGAACTGTGTGAGTAAAGAGAAAACAATAGGGATCAAATGCAGCCAAACCAAACCACTATGACATTCTACGTTGAGCGTTGTGCGCTTTCAATCCCTGTAAAACAGGCGGGCGTGCGGTGGCGGTCATGGCCCCTGTTGCTGGTCATTAATGATTCAACTGTCAAAAACAAAAAAGAATCGTAACCAATTAAAAATACCGCGCACAATCATATTAAATGGTCACTCCACTCAGTAGTGAGTGACTCGCAACAAGATGGAGTCGCTAAGTGTCATGGGGGGAGATTTGTTTGACCCCCTACGTTTGCGCATGCGTATGCTTCACCACATCAGAGTAATGCGTTTCTTTGACTGACTTACTTCGAAATACTCTTACTAAACTATTAGAGTATGCCGTTCCATGGGGATGACTACGTTGCGGCCCTATGTCAGTCCGTCCATCATGCTGCCCATATTATTCAATGATGTTAACTATGTCCATGATGTCCCTTGGAATTGAGATCAACTAATCAAATCATAGGGGCTGTCACATGTTGACAATTATCGTTTGCCATAATCTGCCTCTCTCTCCTTGTTGGTTGTCTGACTGTTGAATAACCAGCAAAATCAGATTACGATCTAAAAGTCTGGTTTTCTGATAATTTCTGTATGTTTTTCATGTCATTTTTCATAACCAAAAACGAAAAAAGAAATTATGATGGTGTTTTAGATGTAGTTCACCACCAACATTTGTCTCTGAATATAAGCATAAATGAGCATATCAGCCAATATATGTATGTGAGTGGACATAATTTATAAATTTAAATCACTTGATATTTATTGGTGAGGGACAATAGATTATTTAAATTAATACGATTTTTCTTTGGAAATAATTAAAATGAATAAGAACGAGCTCATTTTCGTGTAAAGTTATTGTGCAAAAATAAATAAAAATTACGATATTTAAGAATAAGAGAGAATGAGAATATTTTGGAATTTTGAATAAATTTAAATAGTTAATAAATTTTGAAAGCAGTATTTAAGCTCGGACCATAAACTTAGTCTGGGTAAGGAACACCAGTATAAAAAATATTTGGTTTTGTTTTTGGGCTAATGTTGAAAATTGACTATTTGAGTTACAATTTGAATTTTATCCCACCCAGTGTTGCCAGTATTTTTCTGGCTTTTGTCCCCAAATAGGGAAGCTTTTGTCCCCAAAAATTCCCAACTTAAATGAAAATTCCTCACAAAAATCCCCAATAAATTACCGATAAGTTTTAATGAAAGTATAAAGAAATAGGCTCTGCGGTAGAAAATCATTAATAAAAACTTCGAAACACAAAGCTCTTCCAAATCCTTGAGAAATAAAAAATGAGACCATCATATTTTTATGATCAAATCAAAATGAAATCATCTTCATAATTTCTATATTTATTGAATATATTGTACAAATCGGTGAGGAACACTGATGAAGTGTCAAAATTTAGGCGCGAGTCCTCACGAAATGATTTGAGAATTTTAGAAAAATGTTATAGCTAAGCTGAGTAAAATTATAAATTAAAATATAAATAATAATAATAATAATAATTAGAATATAAATATATAAATTACAATTAAAATTATGATATGCCGTACAAAAAAAGATAAGCAATGTTTTCTTTTTAAAACTTAGACGATTAGCTATGCTTCTTTTTTAATAACACTGAAAAATCAGTGAACCCACCAGGTTTTGGTCAATATTAGAAAACTTAGACAATTTTAAGAAAATTTTAACTAAATAGTAATACAAACGCTGACATCACATCGATATCACAAAAATTAGGAAATATTTTTCGACAAATTCAAGAAAATTTAGTAGACATAATTATTTAGTTTTTCACTCGTTAAATAAAATTTTTTGTAAACCTGAACTAAATCCCCACAAAAATTCCCCAATTTATGGAAATTCACTACCAAATCCCGAAGTCCCCAACATAAAAATTTCATCCCCATCCACGAAAAAATATCGCCAATTTGGGGAAACTGGTCCTACCCACTATATCGGTCCTGGTCTTGACATAGCCCACATATAAATCCTATAATATTTGGTATTTATTTTGACCACACGATAGATGAATGTGAGCGGAGAGCGATCGTCAGTCGTTAAGGCGGCCTACAAACGCCATTATCAAAATTCGGTACCCAGCCACTTTCCTGCATGTGAGTCATCGAACTTCAATGGCTCTAATCCAAGCTAATTTTTCAATATATCTTTCAACCGTTCCCGCGATAGGTTCTGCTCACGTGCAAGTTTTCTACCACGGCGTCGTAGTAGAAAATCTGGCTTTAATTTTTCGGATCATTTCAGGTGTTGTTACCGTTTTTTGGGCAATGGTACGAGAAACAAAATACTTATTCACATTTAAATGCTACATCCCAATATAAAACAATCACACTAAGACGCTTAAATTCCATTACGAATCACTTTATTTCTGAATTCAATAGATCAACATGCTTTTGTAAGCTAGTAAACAATAAAATGAACTGTCACTGGATTAAATATGTCAGCTTTTAGAAGAGCGGTTTAGAAATGATAGCGACTTCAAGTTGGTTGAAATATATATCAGAGATCATGTGTGCTTTATTATAGACTTAGTGATCTAAAATAGTAGGGAATTCAAAAGTGTTATTTTAGTAGTAGTTGCTATAGAATTATTACTACATATTTCAATTTTATGATTTACTCATGACTTTTAAGTTACTTTAGTAAATTCTACGACAATCGAAAGTCGAAAAAGTAGTAATTTTCCACACCCCCCTTTATTATATGCCCAGTAGACAGTGGTAGATATCGGGTAGTTGTCTTCTATCTATGTCTTCAGTTATTTTGTTATGCTTATGAACGGCATAACCCATAATGGTATTTCATTTTCGAAATCAACCAAGTGTAACAGAAAAAAAGTGACATAATTTCTTATAATTTTTGTTTTGAAAAGAAGCAGAAAAGCAATGATATGCTCATATAAAATCCATGAGAATATTTGACTCTAGCGTGCAACAAGAAAGCTTCATATTTTTCTATCTTTTACTTTTTTTTTGACAATAAATAATTTAGTAGAATAATCACAACAAATGACAAAAAAACTATATGGCTGGTTGACAGTCCTTCAACAATTTATATGTATAAGATCCAATTTATATGTGTCAGATCCAACTTCTTTGCAAAATTTCCATGGTTGCTGCAGTAAAACTTCTCGAATCTAGTAGAATTCTGTAAAAAATTACAACAATTTCATTTCTATCGAAATAATAATTTTTACAAAATTTTCTATAGAAATAAAATTTTGTCAAAATTTCCTAAAGAAACAAAATTTTGATAATAATTGTCTAAAGAACTATCGAAATAAAATTTTGACAATATTTTCTATAGAAATAAAATTTTGACAAAATTTTCTATAGAAATAAAATTTTGACAAAATTTTGTAAAGAAATAAAAGTTTAAAAAAAATTTCTATAGAATTAAAATTTTGACAGAATTTTCTATAGAAATAAAATTTTGACAAAAATTTGTAAAGAAAAAGAATTTTGACAACATTTTCTAAAGAAAAAGAGTTTTGACAAAATTTTCAGTAGAAATAAAATTTTGATAAAATTTTCTAAAGAAATAAAATTTTGTTAAAATTTTTTATAGAAATAAAATTATGACAAAATGTTTTATAGAAATAAAATTTTAATAAAATTTTCTATAGAAATAAAATTTTGACAAAATTTTCTATCGAAATAAAATTTTGACAAAATTTTCTATAAAATTTTTTTTTGACAAAATTTTCATAAGAAATAAAATGTGGACAAAACGTTCTATAGAAATAAGATTTTGATAAAAATTTCTATAGAAATAAAATTTTGACAAAATTTTCCAAAGAAATAAAATTTTGACAAAAATTTGTAAAGAAAAAGAATTTTGACAAAATTTTCTAACGAAAAAGAGTTTTGACAAAATTTTCTGTAGAAATAAAATTTTGATAAAATTTTCTAAAGAAATAACATTTTGTTAAAATTGTTTATAGAAATAAAATTATGACAAAATGTTCTATAGAAATAAAATTTTCTATAGAAATAAAATTTTGACAAAATCTTCTATCGAAATAAAATTTTGACAATATTTTCTATAGAAATAAAATTTTGACAAAACTTTCTATTGAAATAAAATTTTGACAAAATTTTCTACAGAAATAAAATTTTGACAAAATTTCTAAAGAAATAAAATTTTGACAAAATTTTCTAAAGAAATAAATTTTTGACAAAATTTTCTAAAGAAATAAAATTGTGACAAAATTTTCTAAAGAAATAAAAATTTAGACAACATTTTCTAAAGAAATAACATTTTCTGTAGAAATAAAATTTTGACAAAATTTTCTATCGAAATAAAATTTTGACAAAATTTTCTATAGAAATAAAATTTTGACAAAATTTTCTATAGAAATCAAATTTTTAACAAAATTTTCTATAGAAATAAAATTTTGACATAATTTTCTATAGAAATAAAATTTTGACAACATTTTCTATAGAAATAAAATTTTGACAATATTTTCTATCGAAATAAAATTTTGACAAAAATTTCTATTGAAATAAATTTTGGACAAAATTTTCTAAAGAAATAAAAATTTAGACAACATTTTCTAAAGAAATAACATTGTCTGTAGAAATAAAATTTTGACAAAATTTTATATCGAAATAAAATTTTGACAAAATTTTCTATAGAAATAAAATTTTGACAAAAATTTCTAAAGAAATAAAATTTTGACAAAATTTTCTAAAGAAATACATTTTTGACAAAATTTTCTAAAGAAATAAAATTTTGACAAAATTTTCTATAGAAATAAAATTTTGACAAAAATTTCTAAAGAAATAAAATTTTGACAAAATTTTCTAAAGAAATAAATTTTTGACAAAATTTTCTAAAGAAATAAAATTTTGACAAAATTTTCTATAGAAATAAAATTTTGACAAAAATTTCTAAAGAAATAAAATTTTGACAAAATTTTCTAAAGAAATAAAAATTTAGACAATAAAATCTGTAGAAATAAAATTTTGACAAAATTTTCTATCGAAATAAAATTTTGACAATATTTTCTATAGAAATAAAATTTTGACAAAACTTTCTATTGAAATAAAATTTTAACAAAACTTTCTAAAGAAAAAAAATCTTGACAAAATTTTATTTCTATAGAAATAAAAATTAAGACAAAAGTTTCTAAAGAAATAAAAATTTTACAAAATTTCCAAAGAAATAATAATTTTGACAAAATTTTCTATAGAAATAAAATTTTGACACAGTTTTCTAAAGAAATAAAATGTTGATAAAATTTTTTATACAAATAAAATTTTGACAAAATGTTCTAAATAAAGAAAATTTTCACAACATTTTCTAAAGAAATAAAATTTTGACAAAATTTTCTAAAGAAATAAAGTTTTGACAAAATTTCATATTCATACTAACCATATTCATTGATCAAAAACTACAAAATAGGTTTTTTATTTGCTAGATTTTTAATAGGCTCGGAAGACACTTAAACCGATGTCAATCAATGCAACGGTCGGAAGTGCGACGAAAATACTAATAACAGACAAGTTCTGGAGAACTACTCAAGGATAGTAGAACGACAGTTAGGGGGGTCGTGGAAACAATTACCGGGTACTTAGAATTAAAAGCACATATATGCCTAGTAGGAGCCAGCAGAGAAAGACGCATTTATTGCGCGACCTTGGAATACTACCTTTTTCACTGTCCTGGTATTTTGGTATTGATGCCGAGCCAAAGATGCTGCTTCCTTAAAATAAAGACATTTTTAGGGGCATAGGTTAGGTTAGGTGGCCGCCCGATGTATCGGGCTCAATTAGACTATTCAGTCCATTGTGATACCACATTGGTGAACTTCTCTCTTATCACTGAGTGCTGCCCGATTCCATGTTAAGCTCAATGACGAGGGACCTCCTTTTTATAGCCGAGTCCGAACGGCGTTCCACATTGCAGTGAAACCACTTAGAGAAGCTTTGAAACCCTCAGAAATGTCACCAGCATTACTGAGGTGGGATAATCCACCGCTTAAAAACTTTTTTTTTTGGTGTTCGGTCGAAGCAGGAATCGAACTCACGACCTTGTGTATGCAAGGCGGGCATGCTAACCATTGCACCACGGTGGCTTTAGGGGCATATATAGCTCCAAATCTAGAATCAATAAAATTAAATATTGCATACAGATTTAATTTCACAGAAAAAAATTCACGAAATTTTTTCCAATTAAAATCTTAATTGAGTTTTAAAAAATATTCAATGAAAAAGTTAATTGATTCAATAAATATTTTAATTGAAACAAAAATCAATCACACAAATTAATAGTATCAATTAATGTTTTAATTGGATAAATAAATTTTTTAATTGATACTACCATTTCTGTGATTGAAGACATTTCAATTGGATCAATTAATTTCGTGATTGAATCAGAAAAGATGTTTCATGCATTCTCTTTTGGCGATATATTAGCCAGTTCGAAAGTAAAGTACACGGATGAAAAAGACTGTTTTTCATATGTTTGGCTATAAACATTATATGTTTGGAACACAAATTTTTAAACACAATATTTTTGAGTGCAAGCATATAATGTTCATAAACTAGCATAACATGTTTGGGACATATATGTCAATATTTTAGAACATATTATGTTTGGGACATAAAATGTTTGTAAATATAATATGCTTGGATGCAAACATATATTAATTTAGAAATAGCCTATAAACATATATGTGTTTAGTAGCTTGGAGCGCTATTTAACAGGGAGCTATATTGAATTAAGTTGGTGGTTGTTGCTTGTTATTACAAAATTAACATTTTATTTTTCCTTGGGCAATTGATCAGCTACTTCTTTGATCCTTACAAACTGTGTGGTTCGCTGTTCGAATCCCCGTCCGGCAAAAGATAAAATTAAAATAAAAAAAATCATAAAATTGAATAATTTCTTCTACAATGTTTGTATCACAGAAAAAAGTGCTAAGAACTAAAAAATCTCGTGGAAGTGAGAAAGATGTGGGGGAATATACAATTAGGCAGAAACAAAATTTTGAGCATTCAGGTCGAAAACCTATGTTGTTAGCACCTATATTACCTGTTTATTTTCATAATTCATTATGATTGTAAATATATAAATAAATAAATAAAATTTTGAGCACAATATTGTTTGGGAGAATGTTTTTTAAGCATATAATATTTTTGGGTGCAAAATGCTTCCAAACATATTATATGTTCACATAATAACATATTGTTTTTTGGAAGACAACAGTATTGAATTTGGATGCAATAATACAAAATGTTTGGAACTTAGACTACCCAAACATATATTGTTTAGACCAATATGCTTTCAAACATATTATATATTGGAAGAGATCAAACATATAAATGTTTGGGCAATAGCCAAAAATGTATATGCTTGAAGCAAAATATGTTTGGGAGTATATGTTACAGAAGCAATTTTTTGTAAGGGTGTAAAGATCGACATTATAACGGATACTTTAAAGAATAAAACGTTTTCTTAATTCCAAAAAAAAAATTTAAATCAAAGGTCATAAATCCTCAAAATAAGTCTTAGCCTATATTTGAAGCGTATTTATCTTAAATCTAAAGATTAAAAATTTCAGTTGATTTAAGGAGGATTTCTTTAAATCAAAAACGTTTGTCTTTACTTTAAGGAAAATTTGTCTTAGTTCAAAGAATTTTGATGCAAATTTGATAAACTTTCTTTCAAATAAAATTTCAAGAGACGGAATTTTTTTTTGATTTTAAATTAAAAATTTATGTCAAATAATATTTTTTTTAATCAAATATTTTTTTATGTCCAATTAAAATGCGATTGATACTATCATTTTCGTAATTGAAGACATTTTAATCAAACAATTAATGGGATCATTTTATTTCGTGATTGAATCAAAAAAAAAAGTTTTTTTGTGTGTACGTTTGTCCCCAAAGAACTTTATTTAACCTCAAAAATTATTTTAACCACACAACTAAACTTCGATGTTTTAAAATTTCGTTACCCATAAAAGAAATTAATTTTTTTTGTGCATTCTATCTAAATTTTGCATACAATAACCCAACTGAAGAAGTAAAGTTAATTTTATGTCTATTACCACTAAATAAATGACAACATTCAATTTAATTTGAAGCAATTATTTTTTCTCCTAATTTTGAGAGTTTTTCAACAAAATACAATTGCCCTATTCAAAAAACGAAATCAAAATCCCACAATTTTAGCAATTAAATGGCATTTTAAGAAGTTACACAAAGACATATACCAAGTTCCCCTTAGAAGGCATCTACAGTTAATATAAATAAAAAAATATCTATAACAATTTCACAGTACACAAGTTATTAACAAGTACTTGATTATCTTCTACAAATGATCTGACGAATTATGGCGTTAATTTAGTTTTTCTTATTATTATAATAAATTATGCTACCTGCTGCTAGTGCTACTATCTAGCTACAATAATGCTACAGTTGCTAATTTACTTAGATCATTAAGATTAAAACAAAAAAAAAAATAAAAATGAATATAATAATAGCAACAAAGGTTGAAGATACTTAGATGGATGGATGGATGAATGGTTAAAAAGAAGACCCAAATGAAAGAACACCTTAACGGTCATAAAACTTAAGATACTGAAATTTATGTAAATTTTCGAATAAGCAACAAGAGTTACTAAAATTTCTGATGATGATGATGATGTCGGTTGTCGGCTACTAGCCCTCATTTAATGAAAAACAAAAATAAAATGCGTCTACTTAATATTCTTCTCTTTAGCTGTCTTAGAAAATTCAAACAAGTGTCCTCTTCAACAGCAACAATCGTAACATAAAACTGAGGGCTTTTCTTACGATTTTCCGGGGGTCTCAGAAACCAAACGCACAGGCATATTATTATGGCATTTAGCGGTTTTAAATGATGATGGTTTGGGGATGGTACGCTCGACTGGTAGCCCGCTTGAATTTCGGATGACAAGACCCCAAGACAAGTGGAAAAGAACGATGAAGACGGCTCACATCAACAACGCATAAACCACAGAGCAATAATGGAACGAACATCATCTTCAGTCAGCTTGAAATTAATCATTCACACTCACTAAGCCAATGCCAACGCCTCCGCAATATCAACAGAAGATGCCAGGGTTGCCAGAGATTTCTTTTTGTCATTTTTTGAAGAGGATAAAATATACGAACTCAAAGAAAAAGCTCAAAGATTTATACTATATTCTTATAAGACACGAAATCACTGTATTTACATCTTTAGAATAAATCATGAACGTCGTGCACATTTCAAACCATCCGTTCACGAAAGTGAATCAACACACATGTGGTGCCAAACGGAGAACAGACGTTGTTAATACAACAACCAGCGTTAATGATATGATGACGTAATGGTTACGAATTTATAATCAAACATGCACGATTTAGCTTTTAATGTCAAACAAGAGCCATGAGGATTCAGGTTCAAATCCTCCTTTTTTATACCCTCCACCATGGGGGTATATTAACTTTGTCATTCCGTTTGTAATACATCGAAATATTGCTCTAAGACCCCATAAAGTATATTCTCGGTCGTGGTGAAATTCTGAGTCGATCTACGCATGTCCGTCCGTCCGTCTGTTGAAATCACGCTAACTTCCGAACGAAACAAGCCATCGACTTGAAACTTGGTACAAGTAGTTGTTATTGATGTAGGTCGGATGGTATTGCAAATGGTCCACTTTTACGTATAGCCCCCATATAAACGAACCCCCCAGATTTGGCTTGTAGAGCCTATAAGAGTAGCATCCGATCATCCGATCTAGCTGACATTTGGTACATGGTATTAGCATATGGTCTCTAACAACCATACAAGAATTGGTCGAAATCGGTCCATAATTATATATAGCCCCCATATAAACCGATCCCAAGATTTGACCTCCGGAGCCTCTTGCAGGAGCAAAATTCACCCGATCCGGTTGAAATTTGGTACGCTTTGTTAGTATACGGTCTCTAACAACCATGCAAGAATTGGTCCATATCGGTGCATAATTATATATAGCCTCATATAAACCGTTCCTCAGATTTGACCTCCGGAGCCTCTTGGAGGGGAAAAATTCATCCGATCCGGTTGAAATGTGGTACCTGATGTTAGTATACGGTCTCTAAGAACCATGCAAAAATTGGTCCATATCGGTCCATAATTATATATAGCCCCCATATAAACCGTTCACCAGATTTGATCTCCGGAGCCTCTTGGAGGAGCAAAATTCATCCGATCCGGTTGAAATTTGCAACGTGGTGTTAGTATATGGCCGCTAATAACTATGCCAAAATTGGTCCATATCGGTCTATAGTTATATATAGCCGATCCCCAATCACACACAAATTGGTCCATATCGGTTCATAATCATGATTGCCACTCGAGCCAAAAATAATCTACCAAAATTTTATTTCTATAGATTTTTTTTTTAATTTTATTTCTATAGAAAATGTTGTCAAAATTATATCCCTATGCAAAATTTTGTCAAATTTTATTTCTATAGAAAATTTTGGCAAAATTTTATTTCTATAGAAAATGTTGTCAGAATTTTAATTCTATGGAGAATGTTATCAAAATTTTAATTCTATTGAAAATTTTATCAAAATTTTATTTCTATAGAAAATTTTGCCAAAAAATGTTGTTTCTATACAAAATTTTGTCAAAATTTTATTTCTATAGGAAATTTTTTCCAAATTTTACTTCTATAGAAAATGTTGTCAAAATTTTATTTTGTCAAAATTTTATTTATATAGAAACTTTAAACTTAATTATATACGTATTTAATCGGCCTTTTTTATTTTAATATATACCACGTATGGATTATGTGGTATATATTACGGTGTTAGGAAGTTTTAAGATACCTGGTCATCGGCAAGTGTTACCGCAACCCAAGTAATTCGATTGTGGATGACAGTCTTCAATAGAAGTTTCTACGCAATCCATGGTGGAGGGTACATAAGCTTCGGCCTGGCCGAACTTACGGCCGTATATACTTGTTATTATTGTAATTTTTTTACATAAACTTTTAGTCATTTTTTATATCCTTCAATTCTATAAAATGTGGAAAAATAGTTTTTATAACAACGTTTAACGATTATTTCAAGACTTTTCATAGCAAAAAACGAAAGTGGTTCATGAAATCGTGAACGTCCGTGGACGAAACCATGAACATTTCGTTTCGATTTTTTGTGAACGTTTCCGTTTCATTTTGTTACCGTCCATTCTCGAATTTGGAACCTAATTTTTCTATTAAGTGTAGCACCTACATGGTGATACTGCATTAACTAAAAATACCTATTACGTATTAGCATTTTTCCCTTGTTACCGTAGAAAACTACCCCATTATTTTCTAGTGAACCAACAACATTAGCAGACTGCTAAGTTAACATTTTCCACGTCCGCCAGTAATCTTAAATTATTTGGCCCATAATTTCACTTACGCCTCAAACATGTCATCATAATATATTTTCCACGCAGTATGAGCTTCCAGGTAGGCAAAAGTTTTTGTACAAACAGATTCTAGTTTCCCTGGAATACGTAAAGTAGTTCCTAGCCTTGCAAACTCATCCGCTTCACAGTTCCCCGGTATGTTTCTGTGGTCAGGCACCCATATTTTATGAATATTGTACAGCTCAGTCATATCGTTGAGAGATTTGCGGCTATCTATGGCCGTTTTCGAGGTAAGGAACACAGAGTCCAAGGATTTTATTGCAGGTTGACTGCAACATTTGTTTATTGCTATATATTTCAACATGAAAAAGGCTACAGTGATTAGGTAATCTTTTCGCTATTCAAAGTTCCAGGTCTTTAGAATATACTTCGAAACCCACATATCCATCCAATTTGGGACCATCGGTGTTGAAATCTATATAACGTTTATTTCCCGGGGTCTTGTGTGAATCACGCCAGACGGCTGGGCATTAGAGTTTCAAACGTTTTGTCGAAAAGTGGTTTCGCCAGAGTTTAATCTACTACGTTTGGCACATCTGGCATTATATTGAGGATCGAATTGTGCGTCCACAGCGATAGCTCGTGCCACCGTACAGCCGTTGTTTCAGCTGACTGTTTGGCCAATATGTCTAAAGGTAATAGATGCAGCATGACATTAAGGGAATCTGATCGTATCTTACTGAATGCGCCTGAGATATACAAGCAATCCATTTGCTGAACTTTATCTAAACTTGTAGACTGCTGAAGTGCCGGTCACCAGACTACAACACCATATAGCATTATAGGTCTAACCACTACCATGTACAGCCAATGCACAGTTTTCGATTTTAGTCCCACTTTTTTCCTATTTACCTTTTGCATGAGTACGAGGCTACCGTGACCCTTTCTTCAATATTAAGCTTAAAGTTCAGCTTCCTGTCCAAAATAACGCCAAGGAAATGGGAATTTCAATACCCCCTAAGGAAATGGGCCTAACCGTGGCTCAGTCAGCCGCTTGTTCAAAATAACGCCAAGATTTTTTGTACACTCATCAAAGGGAATTTCAATACCCCCCTATGGAGATGGGCTTAACCGTGTGAATTTTGCGATCTTTGCAGTACATGACTAGTTCTGTCTTTGCAGGATTTACCCCAAGACCATTATCTTTCGTCCATTTCTCAGCCATCCGGAGGGCTCTTTGTATAATATCTCTGATTGTGGATGGGAATTTTCCCCTGACTGCTAGCGCCACATTATCTGTGTATGTCACCACTTTTATCCTTTCTTTTTCTAGGGAAACCAGAAAGTTGTTTATAGCAACATTCCAAAGAAGAGGTGATAGAACTCCTCCTTGGGGAGTGCCTCTGTTCACATACCTTTGTATGTTTGCTTGTCCTAGTGTGGCTGAAATACGTCTCTTCGTTAGAAGTTGGTCTAACAGCCTAAGTATTCCTTGGTAAACATTCAGAGTTGTCAATCCATTTAATATCGAGCTCGGATTGACGTTGTTGAATGCTCCTTCGATGTCTAGAAAAGCCACAATTGTATATTCGTTGGGAGATAGTGAGCTTTCAATTAAAGCTGACTAGTTCCTTTGTCCTTTGATTAAGCATGTTGCCGTTTCGAGAGCAATCTTGAATCGATGCTAGTTCTAAGATAAATATCATCCTCTCCAGAGTCTTAAGTAGGAATGAGGATAAGCTGATTGGTCGGAAATCCCTCGCACTCGAGTGAGAGGCTTTTCCCGCTTTAGGTATGACAAGGACTTTTGTTTCCCTCCACTTTCCTGGAATATATGCTAAGTTGATACATCCTTTAGATATCACCGTCAACCAGGGGATAATTCTTTCAGTCACTGCTTATAACTCCGCCGGAGTAATTCCATCAGGTCCGGGGGATTTGAATGGCCCAAAGCTATTTAACGCCCATTTTATTTTAGATTCCGATACAATTTCCTCGATATTAAATGACCGCTGAGCCTCCGTGGCACCGCCACAACATGGTTCAACCCCCTGATTTCCAAGAAAATGTAGTACCTCCAGAATCTCCTCACAGTTGTCCTCCGATGTTTTAATGAAACCTGGAGCGGAGTTAGTGGATGCTAGTACCTTCCGTAGGTTGGAAGCCTCGGACGTATTCTCAATACTGCTACAGTTATCATTCCAAGAGTTACGCTGAGCCCTTCTCAGTTCTCGTTTATATCCTCTCAGATTCATCTTGTAAGCGTCCCAATCTTCCGGAGCTCTGGTGGACTTTGCTTTGTTAAAGAGCTTCCTGCAAGATTTCCTCATATTACTTAACTTCGTAGGCGGCCATGGCGGTCGATTTTCCCCATTGGCTTTCCTCTAGGGCATATGGTCTTTGAAGTACGAACAGCCAATTTTAAACTGATGTAACGATGATCTGAGAAGCTATGTTCCCTTAAATTTTGCCACTTAGATATATTATCATTAAGGTTCGGCGAGGCCAAAGTGACCCAATCCTCCGGAGCTCTGGTGGACTTTGCTTTGTTAAAGAGCTTCCTGCAAGATTTCCTCATATTACTTAACTCCGTAGACCACCATGGTGGTCGATTTTTCCCTCTTGGCTTCCTTCTGGGCATGCAGCTTTCAGTGAGATGTCGAAGGCCTTAGTAATCCTCTCCACTGCGTGTTCGATATCTTGCACAGTGCTCATATTTGTCTCTGGTATTTGCGGTATCATCATATCGAACGATTCCCTATACCTCTTCCAATCAGCTTTCCTAACATTTGGCGGAAATAGGGTCTTTGAAGTACGAATAGCCAATTTTAAACTGATGTAACGATGATCTGAGAAGCTATGTTCCCTTAAATTTTGCCACTCAGATATATTATCATTCAGGTTTGGCGAGGCCAAAGTGACGTCCAAAACCCCTTGCCTATTTTTGGTGACGAAGGTTGGTGCACCTCCCTTATTGCAAATCACCAGGTTAGTACGCAAAATAAACTCCATTAGCGACTCTCCCCTTGCATTAGTGTCACTGCTTCCCCAAAAACTACACGCAGAAAAGGAATATGATCACCTCAAACATGTTTCAAGAGCAAAATGTTATTTTTATACGGTGACCATGTAACATGTTTGTCACTAAAATGTTATTTTCTCGTCAAATATATCCTGCTTGTCGAAATCAGATACATGATTTCCGAGAAAATAACATGGTTGTGAAAACCATGTTACATGGTCACCACCCAAAAATAACACTTTGCTCTTAAAACATGTTTGAGGTGATCATATTCCTTTTCTGCGTGTAGTTTTTGTCCATTTGCATCACATCCCATACTGAGTTTTGTCTTTGTTTTCAGTGACTACTCAACCAAGATCTTAAGGGCATATGGACGCATCTCTTTGTCATGACCCATGTTGACTGAAGATACCCAATATTTGCATTTGGCTATATCTAGACTGGTTACGACTGCATTTCTCAATGAAGGAAGCAGAAATAAGTTTAGTTCGTTTTTGGCAATTATACATGCTCGATTTATATCTTTACTGGCTTGAAACCCTGAGTTGTGAATTCACAGATCTTGTTTTTATATACCTATGGTTCTTGAATAAGAACCACATCTATGTCCCCTTTCATCAGGAGGACTTTTAAGGCAGCACATGCAGCCCATTCCAGTCATAACTCCTTCTGATTACCACTTGTTCTAATCGATGGCGAATAATCTGATTGATCAGCATTCTTATGAGGATGCCCAAAAGTTCTTATGAGGATGCCCAAAAGTTTGGTCGATTCGCGGATTGAGTCAAAAGATGAGTCCGAGGGAGCCACCGTGATGCAATGGTTACCATGCCCGCCTTGCATACACAAGGTCGTGAGTTTGATTCCAGGTTCGACCGAACACCAAAAAGTTTTTTCAGTAATGCTGGTGACATTTCTGAGTGTTTCAAGCTTCTCTAAGTGGTTTCACTGCAATGTGGAACGCCGTTCGGACTCGGCTATAAAAAGGAGGTACCTTGCACTCAGTGATAAGAGAGAAGTTCACCATTGCGGAACCCTTCGGCGTGGTATCCTTATATTACCAGTAAGATAAGGAAAAAGTAGAGGAGGCTAGCATCAGCCAGTTGACAGGCCGTTACAGTTTTTATACCCTCCACCATAGGATGGGGGTATATTAACTTTGTCATTCCGTTTGTAACACATCGAAATATTGCTCTAAGACCCCATAAAGTATATATATTCTGGGTCGTGGTGAAATTCTGAGTCGATCTAAGCATGTCCGTCCGTCCGTCCGTCCGTCCGTCTGTCCGGCTGTCCGTCCGTCTGTGGAAATCACGCTAACTTCCGAACGAAACAAGCTATTGACTTGAAACTTTGCACAAGTAGTTGTTATTGATGTAGGTCGGATGGTATTGAAAATCGGCCATATCGGACCACGTTTACGTATAGCCCCCATATAAACCGATCCCCAAATTTGGTTTGGGGAGCCTCCCGGAGCAGCAAAATTCATCCGATCCGGTTGAAATGTGGTACCTGATGTTAGTATACGGTCTCTAAGAACCATGCAAAAATTGGTCCATATCGGTCCATAATTATATATAGCCCCCATATAAACCGATCCCCAGATTTGACCTCCGGAGCCTCTTGGAGGGGCAAAATTCATCCGATCCTGTTGAAATTTGGTACCTGATGTTAGTATACGGCCTCTAACAACCATGCAGAAATTGGTCCATATCGGTTCATAATTATATATAGCTCCCATATAAACCGATCCCCAGATTTGAACTCCGGAGCCTCTTGGAGGAGCAAAATTCATCCGATCCAATTGAAATTTAGTACGTGGTGTTAGTATATAGTCTCTAACAACCATGCAAAAATTGGTCCATATCGGTTCATAATTATATATAGCTCCCATATAAACCGATCCCCAGATTTGACCTCAGGAGCCTCTTGGAGGAGCGAAATTCATCCGATCCAGTTGTAATTTGGTACATGGTGTTAGTATATGGTATCTAACAACCATGCAAAAATTGGTCCATATCGGTCCATAATTATATATAGCAAAAGTCATCCGATGCGGCTGAAATTTGGTACATTTTGTCAATATATGGCCTCTAACAGCCATGTGAAAATTGGTCAATATCGGTCTTTAGTTATATATAGCCGACGACTTATTACACAAAAATTGGTCCATATCGCCAAATATAATCTACCAAAACTTTTTTTCCATAGAAAATTTTGTCAAATTTTATTACTATAGAAAGTTGTGTCAAAATTTCATTTCTATAGAAAGTTTTGTCAAACGTTTATTTCTATAGAAATGTTTGTCAAAATTTTATTTCCATAGAAAGTTTTGTCAAAATTTTATTTTTATAGAAAATTTTGTATAAAATTTATTTCTGTAGAAAATTTTGTCAACATTTTATTTCTATACAAAATTTTGTCAACATTTTACTTCCATAGAAAATTTTGTCAACATTTTATTTCTATAGAAAATTTTGTCAAGTTTTTATTTCTATAGAAAATTTTGTCAAAATTTTATTTCTATAGAAAATTTTGTCAAGTTTTCATTTCTATAGAAAATTTTGTCAAACTGAATTATATACGTATTTAATCGGCCTTTTTTTGTTTAATATATACCCCGTATGGGCTAACTTACAATTTAGAAGACAGTGTTAAAAAGTTTTACGATACCTTGCCATCGGCAAGTGTTATCGCAACCCAAGTAATTCGATTGTGGATGACAGCCTTTAGTAGAAGTTCCTACGCAATCCATGGTGGAGGGTACATAAGATTCGGCCTGGCCGAACTTACGGCCGTATATACTTGTTTTTGTAATACATTCTCAAATATTTGAAAAAATCCCACATTTTTTTAATCAGAGCTCTCAAAAAGATTTAGAAATTCATCACGCCCAAGGCCGATTATCGATTTTTGGCAAAAAAAAACTTTAATTCTCATAAAAGAATATTGAACAAAAATATAGAAAAAAGCATTATGACCATATGAATCCAGGGAATTGTACGATCAATTTATTCTGAATTAGCTTATATTGAATTTTTGCGTTTGCGTTGATCACTGATCACCAAGAGCATACCCTAATATTTTTTCCGTTACTAAAATACCTTTAAACATATCAACACCAGTTACAATCCTATGGCAACCCAAAAAGCCAAAATACTGCGAAAAAAACATTAACAACAATACAAATTAATGGAATGAAATGAATGAAAAACCCCATAAAATTATTTACATTTTGAGGGTATCACCATCAGTAAATGTCTGTCAGTCTGGCCGTCCATTTCTCAATTCAACCAACCATCAACTCAGCAAATCGAGCTTTATAATGAAATGTTGCAAGTTTCTGTTTTACTTGGATTTTTTTTTAATGTTGGTATACAAATGATGATTTTTCATTGGAGGTGAGATCGTGGTGGTGGTGGTGGTGGTGGATCCAACGTTGGCGAATGTTGATAATCAAAGTGATCATTCTAGCGTTGATGATGAAGGCCTTTCGAAATCTGCTCTCACTCTCTCACGTTCAAAAGCTTCAGTTTTTCATTTCGTTTCCAACTAATTAACATACAAATTTTGCAGCCACACACACACATATAGCTCGAGGTATGGTCAAATATGCAGAATAGAACAGAAAAAAACAAACTAAATGTAATACTTCGCCGAATTGGGCTGCCAACCAGTGTGAATAGCATAACGACTTATAGGTCAAATACCCTTTATTCTCTATTGTATGTCTGATGTAGATAAAACCTTTTTTCGAAATTCATATTAAATAATCTACTGGTAAAGTAAAATTCAAATCCAAATCATTTGTCTTCTGTGTTCTGTTTGGAGGAGGAGTTGATGATTATGGGGAAATTCTACAGAATGACCAGATACCAAATGGTTCGAGCAATAAATGGCTTGGAAAACAACAACGTTAGCCATGCCTCATATATATTAGAAAGTTACATTTAGAAAATGAAAATTTAAATTTTGATTTTATGACTATGGTTATTATTTGATTCGTTCTCTGATTAATGGTGCTTAATTCTGCGATATCTGTCCCTTTAAAATGGGGAAAATATCCAATACCTCTTTGGAGTAAATATTTGAATTATTTTTTGAAATTGCTTCAATCACATAATCGTTGCTCATTTGAGCACAAGAAATTATTTTCTCGCACAAAAAAAAACTTTTCTAAAAAAGACAAAATATACGATCTTCGCGCAAAAGCTTTGAAGTTTCAAAATTGTCTTCAATTTTCTCAAAAAAAAAAAAACAAGCTAAAAAGGCGTCGCCACAAAAGCAGTGAAAATATTTTTTCTGGATCCGGAATTAGTGCAAAATTGTTGCAGAAGCGATGAATTTAACATGGGCTTGGACGGATGTTCACAATTTTAACAGCCGTTGCACTGAATTTGTATCACTTCTGAAGGTGCGATCCGATTTTTGATGTGAATTGATGTATTTTTGATGTGAATTAAAAATTTTTATGATATTTTGCTAAATAAATAATTTTGTGTAATTTGTTATGCATTCTAACGCTTGCCTGAAACGTTTGCAATATTTCTAGAATGGATATTTCATTTTTTCGACATTTTAATAATCTTACTCTGTTTTCAAACTATTTAAAACAAAAAAAGTTAAAAGTACCCATTAAAAACATGAAAAAAGCGAGTTATAAAAAAATTTAATCAAATGAACTTCCTCTGTACACGGATGAAAAAGACTGTTTTTCATATGTTTGGCTATAAACATTATATGTTTGGAACACAAATTTTTAAACACAATATTTTTGAGTGCAAGCAGATAATGTTCATAAACTAGCATAACATGTTTGGGACATATATGTTAATATGTTAGAACATATTATGTTTGGGACATAAAATGTTTGTAACTTGGATGCAAACATATATTAATTTAGAAATAGCCTATAAACATATATGGGTTTAGTAGCTTGGAGCGCTATTTAACAGGGAGCGATATTGAATTAAGTTGGTGGTTGTTGCTTGTTATTACAAAATTAACATTTTATTTTCCCTGTTGATTTTCATAATTCATTATGATTATAAATATATAAATAAATAAATAAAATGTTGAGCACAATATTGTTTGGGAGAATTTTTTTTAAGCATATAATATTTTTGGGTGCAAAATGCTTCCAAACATATTATATGCTCACATAATAACATATTGTTTTTTGGAAGACAACATTATTGAATTTGGATGCAAAAATACAAAATGTTTGGAACTTAGACTACCCAAACATATATTGTTTAGACCAATATGCTTTCAAACATATTATATATTGGAAGAGATCAAACATATAAATGTTTGGGCAATACCCAAAAATGTATATGCTTGAAGCAAAATATGTTTGGGAGTATATGTTACAGAAGCGATTTTTTGTGAGGGTGTAGTTAAAATAAAGAACATCTTTGGGAGGACATTTTTGGAAGTGCTTTTAAAATTGTGCCTTGAGAATAACTTCCAAGTTTTTTTACTGGGAATCTATTCGCAAAGTGTTGCTCTACTACACACCAATATCCCATAATATACCAGACAACTTTAGCATTATATGATCCGTAAATAATTGTAAAAAAAAAACTAAAAATACAACAATAAAAAACTAGCAAATAATTATAGCAAATTAGTTATTGCATTCAATCAGCATAAAGAACTGTAGCTTTCGAAATCATTGGCAATGTTGATTACCCGTCTAGTCAGACGAAGTAGTTCTGTCTGTACATAATCACTTAATGCACATACACTGAAAAAAAAAAGATATTGTCCTTAATGTTATTAGGCGTTCCGACTTAATAATACATAATAAATCTTATTTCTTGGATATAACACTATAAAACAAGATTAAAAAAAAAAGAAATTCAATTTAATGAAAGTTTTCTTTTATTTTATTTCACACTTAATTTCACTTAACTTTAATTTCACCTAAGTAAATTTAATTTATTTTATTTTATTTTATTTTATTTTAATTTATTTTATTTTATTTTATTTTATTTTATTTTATTTTATTTTATTTTATTTTATTTTATTTTATTTTATTTTATTTTAATTTAATTTAATTTAATTTAATTTAATTTAATTTAATTTAATTTAATTTAATTTAATTTAATTTAATTTAATTTAATTTAATTTAATTTAATTTAATTTAATTTAATTTAATTTAATTTAATTTAATTTAATTTAATTTAATTTAATTTAATTTAATTTAATTTAATTTAATTTAATTTAATTTAATTTAATTTAATTTAATTTAATTTAATTTAATTTAATTTAATTTAATTTAATTTAATTTAATTTAATTTAATTTAATTTAATTTAATTTAATTTAATTTAATTTAATTTAATTTAATTTAATTTAATTTAATTTAATTTAATTTAATTTAATTTAATTTAATTTAATTTAATTTAATTTAATTTAATTTAATTTAATTTAATTTAATTTAATTTAATTTAATTTAATTTAATTTAATTTAATTTAATTTAATTTAATTTAATTTAATTTAATTTAATTTAATTTAATTTAATTTAATTTAATTTAATTTAATTTAATTTAATTTAATTTAATTTAATTTAATTTAATTTAATTTAATTTAATTTAATTTAATTTAATTTAATTTAATTTAATTTAATTTAATTTAATTTAATTTAATTTAATTTAATTTAATTTAATTTAATTTAATTTAATTTAATTTAATTTAATTTAATTTAATTTAATTTAATTTAATTTAATTTAATTTAATTTAATTTAATTTAATTTAATTTAATTTAATTTAATTTAATTTAATTTAATTTAATTTAATTTAATTTAATTTAATTTAATTTAATTTAATTTAATTTAATTTAATTTAATTTAATTTAATTTAATTTAATTTAATTTAATTTAATTTAATTTAATTTAATTTAATTTAATTTAATTTAATTTAATTTAATTTAATTTAATTTAATTTAATTTAATTTAATTTAATTTAATTTAATTTAATTTAATTTAATTTAATTTAATTTAATTTAATTTAATTTAATTTAATTTAATTTAATTTAATTTAATTTAATTTAATTTAATTTAATTTAATTTAATTTAATTTAATTTAATTTAATTTAATTTAATTTAATTTAATTTAATTTAATTTAATTTAATTTAATTTAATTTAATTTAATTTAATTTAATTTAATTTAATTTAATTTAATTTAATTTAATTTAATTTAATTTAATTTAATTTAATTTAATTTAATTTAATTTAATTTAATTTAATTTAATTTAATTTAATTTAATTTAATTTAATTTAATTTAATTTAATTTAATTTAATTTAATTTAATTTAATTTAATTTAATTTAATTTAATTTAATTTAATTTAATTTAATTTAATTTAATTTAATTTAATTTAATTTAATTTAATTTAATTTAATTTAATTTAATTTAATTTAATTTAATTTAATTTAATTTAATTTAATTTAATTTAATTTAATTTAATTTAATTTAATTTAATTTAATTTAATTTAATATAATTTAATTTAATTTAATTTAATTTAGATTAAATAAAAAATTATTTCACTTCAAAGTTAACCAATTTAAACTAAGTAAGCTTTTGTTTTCATTGTATGTACATAGTATAATATTATTAGTTTTAGTTTTTGTTATAACATTGTGTTTTTTATATAAATTTTCATTTAGTTCTTTTGTTATTTTATTTCGGTATTTCTAAATATGTACAATCCATATGCATACAATCTCATCTACATTTACTATACAAATGTACATGTATTTCTACATACGAGCGTACTATCGTATCGCAGATATAGCGCTTTTTTGTATTTCTGTTTTTTTTTTTTTAATAAAATTCTTTTGTTTTCAAAATGAACTCGTCCGTAACGTTTTTTCTATGGCGTAATATAATTTTGTGAGTTTTTATTTATTTTGTTCAGTTTTTTTCTTTTTGGTTTTATTTACTCGTACATATGTACATATATGAATCCAATATAGTACATACGAAGACAAGCTACTCTTAGGCCATGAGTTCTCAATGTTGAGATCGGTGTATTATTGTTCATTATTTTCACAGTTCGTAGAGAGTTCGTTTATGTGCTATGATGTTGTTGTTGTTGTATTTGGCTTTGTATTTAAAGCTAAGCTTAGGCCATTGAACGAATTCAAGAGAAGAGAGAGTGCAAAATTTATATTTGCGAAAATCATGTAAGTGTGTGTGTGTGCATGTGTGTGGGTGTGTGAACAATAAATGACCAGTGTTTTAAATAGAAACAAAACAGTGGTGACTTTGCCACATTAGAGATTTTTTTATTTTTGATCTAATATTCAAGAACAAGAAATTTTAAATTTAATTTAGCTTATAACCTTCTATTCTAATCTAAAGTCTTTGAAGTGAGGAACATGTTGCTTAAAGCAAAGACAAATATTCTTGATCCAAAGAATATATCTTGAAATTAACTGAAATATTGAATCTTTGTATTAAAGATAAAAATGCTTCAAATATAGGCTAAGACTTGTTTTGAGAATTTTGCATTTTTGATTCAAAGTTTATTATATTACACAGAAAAAATGTTCACAAAATTGTTCAATTAATTGTTTTATTGATAAAGGGTGATACGGTCAAAATTTGGTCAATATAAACTTGACGTATTTCTTTCAATTTTGCATTTAAAAAACCTGGACACTCCTCATTTTGAAGGTGTGTGTGTGTAGAATGTTGCTCCTATTTTGATTTTGGAATTCACTCTTCAGTTGTCAAAATGCCGTCCAAGCAAGAAGAGCAGCGTATCAAAATTTTGCTCGTGCATCGCGAAAATCCGAGCTACTCGCACGCAAAGCTGGCAAAATCGCTAAAAGTTGCCAAATCAACCGTTACAAATGTAATTAAAGTGTTTGGGGAACGTTTGTCGACAGCCAGGAAGTCTGGATCGGAGGAAATCGAAAACCGGAAGCCGCTGAGACGACAAAGAGAGTTGCCGGTAGTTTCAAGCGAAACCCTAACCTCTCTCTCCGAGATGCCGCAAATAAGCTGGGTGTATCGTCCACAACCGTGCATCGAGCCAAAAAACGAGCCGGACTATCGACTTACAAGAAGGTAGTGACTCCAAATCGCGATCATAAACAAAATACGACGGCCAAAGTGCGATCCCGGAGGCTGTACCCGACGATGCTGACGAAGTTTGACTGCGTGGTAATGGACGACGAAACCTACGTCAAAGCCGACTACAAGCAGCTTCCGGGACAGGAGTTTTATACGGCAAAAGGAGGGGAAAGGTAGCAGATATTTTCAAGCACATAAAACTGTCAAAGTTCGCAAAGAAATATCTGGTTTGGCAAGCCATCTGTACCTGTGGCTTGAAAAGCAGCATTTTCATAGCTTCCGGGACTGTCAACCAAGAAATTTACGTGAAAGAGTGTTTGAATAAACGTCTGCTGCCTTTCCTGAAGAAACACGGTTGTTCCGTACTGTTTTGGCCGGATTTGGCATCTTGCCATTACGGTAAAAAGGCCATGGAGTGGTACGCCGCCAACAACGTGCAGGTGGTTCCCAAGGACAAGAACCCTCCCAACACGCCAGGGCTCCTCCCAATTGAGAAACACTGGGCTATTGTCAAGCGGAATCTAAAGAAGACAAAAAAAAACTGCTAAGGACGAGCAGCAGTTCAAGGCAAACTGGCTTTCTGTGGCGAAGAAGGTGGACAAGGTGACTGTACAAAATCTGGTGGCAGGTGTCAAGCGTGAGGCCCGGCAATTCGGATTTGGAAAAGCGAAAGCCTAACTGAATATTTTCCCTGAATTTTATACTAATTGAACTTGAAAAAGAAATTTAATTTGATTTTTTAAATAAACGATTTCACCGATTTACACGCGTTACCGTATCACCCTTTATGAGTAAAATAAATTTTTTATTTAAATATTTCGATTTTGGGATGATTTGGGTGGCATTTTGGATTTTTTGGATTTTGCTCTACGACGCATAGTTTACAAGATATGAGCGAAACAAGTTATTCATATAAAAATTTCGTTTGTTTTTTAAGAATTTGGAGGGAGTTTAGTTTTTTTCTTTAATCACGAATTATCCTCCTTTCGCTCTAGAATGCATACCTTAGAAAATATGATCAAATTAAGTTGTTTCGAGTTTTGGATGATTTGGATTAGATTGTTTGAGGGTGATAACGAATTGTCCTCCCTTTCTCTATGGGACGCATAATTTAGGAGATATGGCCAATATTTTTACTGCAAAAATTCTCTTCAAAAACCTGTCAAATCATTTCTCGATACCTTGTCGGAGAGAGGAACCTCGTTCTTATTCGTGTATAAAAAATTTGCCATTCTAAAGGGTGATTTGTTAAGAGCTTGATAACTTTTTTAAAAAAAAAAACGCATAAAATTT
The DNA here is from genome assembly GCF_050003625.1 of Haematobia irritans. NCBI lineage: Eukaryota > Metazoa > Arthropoda > Insecta > Diptera > Muscidae > Haematobia > Haematobia irritans. The sequence continues at coordinate 135,958,399 of NC_134397.1, read as the reverse complement.
GCAAAATCTCATCGGTTCTTTATTTGAAACGTTAGATTGGTCCATGACATTTACTTTTTGAAGATAATTTCATTTAAATGTTGACCGCGGCTGCGTCTTAGGTGGTCCATTCGGAAAGTCCAATTTTGGGCAACTTTTTCGAGCATTTCGGCCTGAATAGCCCGAATTTCTTCGGAAATGTTGTCTTCCAAAGCTGGAATAGTTGCTGGCTTATTTCTGTAGACTTTAGACTTGACGTAGCCCCACAAAAAATAGTCTAAAGGCGTCAAATCGCATGATCTTGGTGGCCAACTTACCGGTCCATTTCTTGAGATGAATTGTTCTCCGAAGTTTTCCCTCAAAATGGCCATAGAATCGCGAGCTGTGTGGCATGTAGCGCCATCTTGTTGAAACCACATGTCAACCAAGTTCAGTTCTTCCATTTTTGGCAACAAAAAGTTTGTTAGCATCGAACGATAGCGATCGCCATTCACCGTAACGTTGCGTCCAACAGCATCTTTGAAAAAATACGGTCCAATGATTCCACCAGCGTACAAACCACACCAAACAGTGCATTTTTCGGGATGCATGGGCAGTTCTCGAACGGCTTCTGGTTGCTCTTCACTCCAAATGCGGCAATTTTGCTTATTTACGTAGCCATTCAACCAGAAATGAGCCTCATCGCTGAACAAAATTTGTCGATAAAAAAGCGGATTTTCTGCCAACTTTTCTAGGGCCCATTCACTGAAAATTCGACGTTGTGGCTCGTTAGTAAGTCTTGATGATGAAATGTCAAAGCATACTGAGCATCTTTCTCTTTGACACCATGTCTGAAATCCCACGTGATCTGTCAAATACTAATGCATGAAAATCCTAACCTCAAAAGAATCACCCTTTATAAACTAAATCCTAAACCAAGTTTTTACAAACCGTTAACAAATATTTAAAATTTTACGAACTTAAGTCCTTCACAGTATTACAACGTCGCTAAGGTCAGATAATAATGCAATTGATCGGGAAGCAGAATACAGAACTTAGGAAAACAATTTTAGTTTCTTAAATTGATCTTCTATTGAATATTATCGATAATGATAATAACAATATTAAAATAAAGCCAATTATAAGTATCTAGTTTACCTTGTTACCCAAATAATAATATGCAAAATATAATTCTCACATATTGCAAAAAAAAAAAAACAAAACTGTAAAAACTTAAAACTATTATTTAAGCCAATTTTCCACTAATTATTCAGTTATAAAATTAACAATTGTAAATATTAAATCTCCATAACTATATTTTATAGATAATAAACTTTTACTTGATTTTAATGATTTTCTTCATTATCGCAATTTACATAAATAAAGCTCTAATGGCAGTAACTGTAACTATAATTGTCAGTAACTATGTTGACACTTTATCGTTGACCACTTTTTTCTCTCTTTCCCTATTTTGAACAAGCTGCCTAAAGGACTTTGGATTCAAAAGGTAATTTTATTTCATTTGATCTTAAATAAATTTTCCCTGAGGCCACGATACCAAAGTTTATCTGTTATGTTGCAGAGATTCGTAGACGTTACGAATTGAACTTTGTGACTTTTAAACGACTATTGATGTTACCCTCATCTCAAATATTTCATATTTCCTTTCTTTTACGCGATTTCAGTTTATTCAATTATGGGCCAATACAAACCCTGTTTTGTGTTGCAATTTTCTTCTACATACATATACACAGAAAAAAATTTCACGAAAATTTTTCCAATTAAAATCTTAATTGAGTTTTAAACAATATTCAATTAAAGATTTAATTGATTCAACAAATTTTTTAATTGAAACAAAAATCAGTCACACAAATTAATAGTATCAATTCATTTTTTAATTAGATCAATTAATTTTTTAATTGACTTTCAATTAATTTTTTAATTGATACTATCATTTCTGTGATTGAAGACGTTTCAATTAAAAAATTAATTGGATCAATTAATTTCGTGATTGAATCAGAAAAAAAAATTTTGTGTGTAGAGAAATTATTGAAATTTTTAACATTATTTAAAACAGTTGCAAATTCCACTGATATAACTCAAAGTCGACATTTTGTTTAAAATTTTATATAGAACAATTACTAAATAATGAAAAATTTAATTAATTGAAATTAATTGATTGCCCATTTAGTAATAAGTATATACATTGTATTTATATAATATAAATATAACCCAACTGTATCGCATTATTTAATTAAGTAAGCTATAAGAGTTATACTCGGTACATGAAATAAATAAATATAATAACAAATTTCTATAGTAAATCACACTACACTGCGTTCATTTACTAAATTTCATTAAACCCAAAATAGTTCAATTTAGTTTGTTTTTATTTAGTTTCATTAATTTAAATATAAATTTAATTTGATTGATCTATTTTTTTTGTTTTTGTTTTAATTTTAGTTTTAATTTTAGTTTTAATTTCAATTTTAATTTCAATTTTAATTTTAATTTTAATTTTAATTTTAATTATACCCTAAACCACATAGTGGTCAGGGTATAATAAGTTTGATGGGCCAAAAAATGTGCCTACCAGAAATATTGATTTTAGACCCCATAAAATATATACCGATCGACTCAGAATCACCTCCTGAGTCGATCTAGCGCTTGGTGTCCGTCCGTCCGTCTGTCAATGTATTTGTTGTTCACAGGATTCCGGTCGCAATTATTAACCGATTTGGATGAAATTTGGTACAGGGTGCTTTTTGGGCACAAGGACGAACGCTATTGACTTTGGAAGAAATCGGATCAAATTTAGATATAGCTCCCATATATATGTATCGCCCGATTTCGACAAATGGAGTCTCGTTGCGCTTTTTTACAAACCGATCGTCATCAAATTTTGAACATAGTAAACTTTTTCACCCTTTAAGTGTGCAAAATTTCATCGAAATCGGTTCAGATTTAGATATAGCTCCCATATATATGTATCGCCCGATTTTCCCAAATTTGGCCATAAAAACCTTATTTATTAAGCGATCTTATTCAAACTAGGCTTACTCCAAACTTTCTGTGGTACTGACAATATGTGCCAAAAATAATCGAAATCGGTTCAAATTTAGATATAGCTCCCATATATATGTATCGCCCGATTTTGCCAAATTTGGCCGTAAAACCCTTATTTATCAACCGATAGTGCTCAAAGTTGGCTAAATATAATCTTCTAGACCTCTAACTGTATGTGCGCAATTTCATCGAAATCGGTTCAGATTTAGATATAGCTCCCATATATATGTATAGCCCGATTTGGTCAAATTTGGCCGTAAAACCCTTATTTATCAACCGATCGTACTCAAAGTTGGCTAAATGTAATCTTCTACAGCTCTAACTGTATGTGCGAAATTTCATCGAAATCGTTTCAGATTTAGATATAGCTCCCATATATATGTATCGCCCGATTTTGCCAAATTTGGCCGTAAAACCCTTATTTATCAACCGATCGTAACCAAGCTTGGCTAAATGTAATCTTCTATAGCACTAACTGTATGTGCAAAATTTCATCGAAATCGGTTCAAATTTAGATATAGCTCCCATATATATGTATCGCCCGACTTTGAAAAATTTGCTCCTTAAAAACCTTATTTTTGACCATAGGGGCCTCATTTATTAACTGATCGTACTCAAATTTTACACAAAGTGACCTTCTGTGGTACCTGCAAAATATTATACAAATTGGTACATGCAAAATATTATACAAATTGGTTCAGATTTAGATATAGGCCCCATATATATGCATCGCTCGATTTTGTCATATTTGGCCATAATACTTTTATTGATTAACCTATGTTATTCAAATTTCAAATTTTGATGTACTAGCTGATCGTATTTAGACTTACATGTAGCTCTTACATAAATCTATTGCCCTATTTGCAGAAATTTGAATTTATTACCCACAACTAATTGACCGATTTCCTCTTTTTTAATAATGGACTCAATATTAGTTGCATTCTAACTCTTTTGGTGCAAAATAAACGATAGCTCCTAATATTAGACATTTCTGCTCAGATTGTGACAAGAAACCCATAAACATGTACCCCCCTTTATGTTCTCCAAAACAATGCTTATATTTACTAATCCAGTAGGGGTGGTTTAGGGTATGATATAGTCGGCCCCGCCCGACTTTCTACTTTACTCACTTGTTTAATAATGGACTCAATATTATTGGCATACTAACTCTTTTGGTGCAAAATAAACTATAGCTTCTAATATTAGACATTTCTGCTCAGATTGTGACAAGACACCCATAAACATGTACCCCCCTTTATGTTCTCCAAAACCTATACCAATGATACCCCACAAATGCTTATGTTTACTACTTCTGTAGGGGTGGTTTAGGGTATGATATATTCGGCCCCGACCGACCCCATAAAGTATATATATTCTGGGTCGTGGTGAAATTCTGAGTCGATCTGAGCATGTCCGTCCGTCCGTCCGTCTGTTGAAATCACGCTAACTTCCGAACGAAACAAGCTATCGACTTGAAACTTGGCACAAGTAGTTGTTATTGATGTAGGTCGGATGGTATTGAAAATGGGCCATATCGGTCCACTTTTACGTATAGCCCCCACATAAAGGGACCCTCAGATTTGGCTTGTGGAGCCTCTAACAGAAGCATATTTCAACCGATCCGGCTGAAATTTGGTATATGGTGTTTGTATATGGTCTCTAACACCCGTGCAAAAATTGGTCCACATCGGTTTATAATTATATATAGCCCCCATATAAACCGATCCCCAGATTTGGCTTGCGGAGCCTAAAAGAGAAGCAAATTTCATCCGATCCGGCTGAAATTTGGTACATGATGTTAGTATATGGTCTCTAACAACCATGCAAAAATTGGTCCATATCGGTCCTTAATTATATATAGCCCCCATATAAACCGATCCCCAGATTTGGCTTGTGGAGCCTCTAAGAGAAGCATATTTCATCCGATCCGGCTGAAATTTGGTACATGGTGTTGGTATATGGTCTCTAACAATCATGAAAAAATTGGTCCACATCGGTCAATAATTATATATAGCCCCCATATAAACCGATCCCCAGATTTGGCTTGCGGAGCCTCAAAGAGAAGCAAATTTCATCCGATCCGGCTGAAATTTGGTACATGATGTTGGTATATGGTCTCTAACAACCGTGCAAAAATTGGTCCACATCGGTCCATAATTATATATAGCGCCCATATAAACCGATCCCCAGATTTGGGTTGCGGAGCCTCTTGGAGGAGCAAAATTCATCCGATCCGGGTCAAATTAGGAACGTGGTGTTAGTATATGGTCGCTAACAACCATACCAAAATTGGTCCAATCACACAAAAATTGGTCCATATCGGTTCATAATCATGGTTGCCACTAGAGCCAAAAATAATCTACCAAAATTTTATTTCTATAGAAAATTTTGTAAAAAAAAATTTATTTCTATAGAAAATGTTGTCAAAATTTTATTTCTAGAGAAAATTTTGTTAAAATTTTATTCGGTTCATAATAAAATTTTCATCATAGTCAAAATTTTATTTCTATAGAAAATTTTGTTCAAATTTTATTCGGTTCATAACCACTCGAGCCAAAAATAATCTACCAAGATTTTATTTCTATAGAAAATTTTGTCAAAAGTTTATTTCTATAGAAAATTTTGTTAAAATTTTATTTCTGTAGAAATTTTTGTCAAAATTTTCTTTCTATTAAAAATTTTGTCAAAATTTTTATTTCTATAGGAAATTTTGTGAAAATTTTATTTCTATAGAAAATTTTGTTAAAATTTTATTTCTGTAGAAAATTTTGTCAAAATGTTATGTCTACTTTGTCAAACTGAATTATATGCGTATTGGATCGATCTTTTTTGATTTAATATATACCACGTATGGACTTACATACAATTTAGAAGATATTGTTAGGAGGTTTTAAGATACCTTGCCATCGGCAAGCGTTACCGCAGCTTAAGTAATTCGGTTGTGGATGGCAGTGTTTAGAAGAAGTTTCTACGCAATCCATGATGGAGGGTACATAAGCTTCGGCCTGGCCGAACTTACGGCCGTATATACTTGTTTTAATTTAAATTTAATTTAAATTTAATTTTAATTTAAATTTAATTTTAATTTTAATTTTAATTTTAATTTTAATTTTAATTTTAATTTTAATTTTAATTTTAATTTTAATTTTAATTTTAATTTTAATTTTAATTTTAATTTTAATTTTAATTTTAATTTTAATTTTAATTTTAATTTTAATTTTAATTTTAATTTTAATTTTAATTTTAATTTTAATTTTAATTTTAATTTTAATTTTAATTTTAATTTTAATTTTAATTTTAATTTTAATTTTGATTTTGATTTTGATTTTGATTTTGATTTAATTTAATTTAATTTAATTTAATTTAATTTAATTTAATTTAATTTTAATTAAATGTGTATAATTGAAGTTAAGCAAAATAAATTTATTTTGAATTGGTATTAATCAAATAACATCAATTACATTTAAACTATTTTAGAATTTTTCTTCTATTCTTTTCTTCAGTGTATATATGTTTTTTTATTTTCTTTCATATTTCCTATTTTGCTCCTCATTGAAAGGCTATCCTTGTTTATTTACTTTGTGTATTTTAATTTCCTTTTATATTTCCGATTTCTTTATTTTTTTCTTTTTATTTTGCCGAATGATGAGATTGTCTCCTTGGGTTTTGTGTATGGATGCGAGGGTAGTAATTTCGCGTCGTGTTTAGTGCAACGTTTTCCATAGACAGTCCTTAATTGAACTCTCTGCCTGAGGTTAATTTCATTAAGTTTGGGGTTAACCAATATTTTGGGGTTATATACAGTAGCATTTATCCTTAATTAAGGGGGGCAGTTATTTGTCTGCATTTTAAGGGTGCTACCATTAGAATTTGAAATTAGTTAATAAAAGAATTTTAATCGAATTATGATTTTGAAAAGATAAAAACTTTGCAATCCAGAAAAATTAATTTAACTGCGCTTAATATGAGAGTATTACAATGATTAAATTGTATTAGATAAGTATATTTCGATTTTATTTATAATTTTTTAACTCGAAAATTTTGAAGATATTTATCATATTTTTTTTCTCATTTATTATAGGTATGTTAATAAATTTAATCGAGTCCGTAATGGGTATGTTGCTCAAATATTTTATTTAATTAATTTTATTTATTAGTCATAGGGTGAATAAAAGAATTGATATATTCGTGCAGTTTATCTCTAGCAGCAGCAAGTTCGTATACTTTCCGGAGGTCCTATTATCGATTTTGTGAATTCTCCAATTTCAGAAAAAAAATTCGAAAAGAATATATTATAAACGGATTTTATGCAGAATTATAATCTGATATTCACAGAAAATGTTAAGGTTTTCTTTACGAAGTTGGAGAAATTAAAACAAACATTTCAATGGATCCACTTGTTTTTCTCTCGAAGTCGTACTTAGTCACATTGCGGTAGTTCTTCAAATAACTCCAAAAAACCAAAGTTGTTATGATGACAATTTACAATTCAATTGCAATCGAGCGTTATATATTGTTGGCTACCAAATTGAGGGTAAACAATCCCACACTGAAAAAACAGTGAACCCACCAGGGAGAAATCTTTCGGTTAATTTTAGAAAATTTTTAATATTTGTAGAAAATTTTAACTAAACAGTATTAGAAACGTTGGCATCACGCCGATGCCATAAAAAGAAGCAAATATTTTTCGACAAATTCAAGAAAATTTATTAGACATAACTAAGTTTTTTCACTTGTTAAAGAAAATTTTGTAGTTTGAAGGAAAAACTTGGAGTCACAAATTGCAAGAATGTCTTTAGTGACATACGAAGTTCATGATGGACGCATTTTTGGTAGGATTTACCAATTTAAAGAAATTCTGAGCTATTTTGTGGAAGACACGAATTTAGTTAATCTTTGTGCCTTCAAACGCTCCAATAACGCCATACTGTTGGTGGTTTTTCCCTTCTCAAATTAATCGATAAAAATTATCCCATACGCATCCCAAAAAATAGAGGCCATTACTTTGCCAGCGGACTTTTGAGTTTTTCCACACTTCGGAGAAGGTTCACCGGTCGCTGTCCACTCAGCCGACTGTCGATTGGACTCAGGAGTGTAGTGATGGAGCCATGTTTCATCCATTGTCACATATCGACGGAAAAACGCGGGTGTATTACGAGTTAACAGCTGCAAACACCGCTCAGAATCATCAACACGTTGTTGTTGTTGGTTAAATGTGAGCTCGCGCGGCACCCATTTTGCACAGAGCTTCCGCATATCCAAATATTGATGAATAATATGACCAACACGTTCCTTTGATATCTTTAAGGCCTCTGCTATCTCGATAAACTTCATTCTACGGTAATTCAAAATCATTTTGTGAATTTTTTTGATGTTTTCGTCGGTAACCACCTCTTTCGGGCGTCCACTGCGTTCACCGTCCTCCGTGCTCATTTCACCACGCTTGAATTTTGCAAACCAATCAATTATTGTTGATTTCCCTGGGGCAGAGTCCGGAAACTCATTAGCAAGCCAAGTTTTTGCTTCCACCGTATTTTTTCCCTTCAGAAAACAATATTTTATCAAAACACGAAACTCTTTTTTGTGAAAAATCCACGCAAAACCTAAAAAAATTAAATTTTTATATGAAATACTTATTTTGCCCATATCTCCTTAAATATGCGTCCTAGAGCGAAAAGGACTTTAATTCGTGACTACCCCCAAAAAATTGATATGTACACACAATAGACTAAATAGTCTAAGTGAGCATGATACATCGGGCTGCCACCTAACCTAACCTAACCTATTATAGAATCAATTTAAAAAATTAATCGATTTTTTTTGTGTTAAAAAAAGTTTACTCGAATTTAAAGATTCTGACCTTCCCTTAAGGGTTTTGGTATTAATGCCTACCAAAGGTGCTACTTCTTTAAAATAAAGACTATTTAGATAGCCTTAAATCTAGACTCTTTAAATTTAAAATTAGGATACAGATTTCATTTATCGAATTTTCGTATTCTTTTTGCGATATATAAACAAACGAGTTCATGTACAAATAAACGTCAGTTTAAACATCCAAATTGATATGTACACTTCAAACCACAAATTATTTTCGTAATTTCAAAAAAGAAATCTTTCAACCAAAGATTCAAAATCCACAAAATAAGTATTTGCCTATTTTTGCAGCTTTTTATCCACAGATACAATACCCAAGTTAATTTAAAGATTAGTTCTTTAAATCAAAAATGTTGTTCTTTAGAATAAGGATCATTTGCTTTACTTCGCGGACATATGACTTTAACGGATAATTTCAAAGATTCGTGTTCTAAATTTAAAGAGAACAATTCCCAATGCAAAGATTATTAACTTTCTCTTAAGTAGAATTTCTTTATTTTAAAGAAATGTGCCCTCAATATTATGTAAATTGTGTATCATAAAATTTAAGTTGCATACTCTTTCATATTAGGTTAATATTTTTCAGTGAAGAGAACACAGATTTCATAAATGAGATCTGTATCACAAATTTTCGATTCATAGAACCTAGATTTAAAGATAGATAAAGGGTGATACGGTCAAAATTTGGTCAAGGCAAAAAGCGTGTAAATCGGTGAAATCGTTTATTTAAAAAATCAAATTAAATTTCTTTTTCAAGTTCAATTAGTATAGAATTCAGGAAAAATATTCAGTTAGGCTTTCGCTTTTCCAAATCCGAATTGCCAGGCCTCACGCTTGACACCTGCCATCAGATTTTGTACAGCCACCTTGTCCACCTTCTTCGCCGCAGAAAGTCAGTTTGCCTTGAACTGCTCTTGCCAAACCAGATATTTCTTTGCGAACTTTGACAGTTTTATGTACTTGAAAATATCTGCTACCTTCCCCCTTCCTTTTGCCGTATAAAACTCCTGTCCCGGAAGCTGCTTGTAGTCAGCTTTGACGTAGGTTTCGTCATCCATTACCACGCAGTCAAACTTCGTTAGCATCGTCGTGTACAGCCTCCGGGATCGCGCTTTGGCCGTCGTATTTTGTTTATCATCGCGATTTGGAGTCACTACCTTCTTGTAAGTCGATAGTCCGGCTCGTTTTTTGGCTCGATGCACGGTTGTAGACGATACACCCAGCTTATTTGCGGCATCTCGGAGAGAGAGGTTAGGGTTTCGCTGGAAACTACCGGCAACTCTCTTTGTCATCTCAGCGGCTTCCGGTTTTCGATTTCCCCCCGATCCAGACTTCCTGGCTGTCGACAAACATTCCCCAAACACTTTAATTACATTTGTAACGGTTGATTTGGCAACCTTTAGCGGTTTTGCCAGCTTTGCGTGCGAGTAGCTCGGATTTTCGCGATGCGCGAGCAACATTTTAATACGCTGCTCTTCTTGCTTGGACGGCATTTTGACAACTGAAGAGTGAATTCCAAAATCAAAATAGGAGCAACATTCTACACACACACACCTTCAAAATGAGGGGTGTTCAGGGTTTTTAAATGCAAAATTGAAAGAAATACGTCAAGTTTATATTGACCAAATTTTGACCGTATCACACTTTAGCTCTTTCAAAAAAATCTGTATTTTATAGAAGCAGCCTCTTTGGCTCGAAATCAATACTAAAATTCTTTAGGGAAGTTAAAAATCTTCAAAATTCAAGTAAAATTTATTTGAAAGTATTCATCGTCTGGGGAGTCAAAATAAATGCCGGTGGCTCTCTGGTTGCACTTTAGTGATACTATTATGCCAATTTTGTCTATATCAAAACATATTTATTTCGCAAGGCTACTCGTTTTTTTACATTTTCAATATGTCAACAATTATGGCTAGGCGGCGACTGGAAAAAAAGAGTTTTCCCACGTTAATGAAAATATGAAAACCTAAAGATAATACTGGCAATTTGCTAACAAACAACAAAGACTCTTGAATGATGGCGAGACATGAAGTGGTTGTGTTAGATGGCTACACTATGGCGGTTGGGCTCAAAAACCCATTAGCTCAGGTGCAAACCAGCCTTAAATTACAAGTATCTTAATGTTGTTGTTGTTGTCGTTGTTGTTTTTGTTGCCTTAATAAATTGTCACTGCATTGTTACAAGTTGTTTTTGCTCAATTTCCATTCCATGTTGCTATACTTCAATGTCTGTCCACCAGCCTGCCTGCCACTGTGTCATTATCTCAAGTATCGTAATTTTTCCGTTTTGTAAGGATAGATGGTGGCTGGTGATAAAATATTATAGAGGCAAAATGGAAGTACGAGTTTGTAACAAGATAACCAAGGTATGAAAAACAAATGAAACAGCCACCATATTCCTTTACAAACAAAAAAAAAATATTACACAAAATAATTCTAGTGGCCTGGTAAATGACTATACACAAACTAGAAGGAAAAATAATCCAATAGACTAGAATCCCTTACACTGGATAATTCATGTGGTGGTAGTAGGCGTTTTATTATGCACGGAAGGACACCACTTGTTTAAGGATTTTAATAAAAAAAAAAGTTGACAAATTTCCCAAAAACCTATAGTCGTCACTTGTTGGTTCTCTTGGGTCAATGTGAATTTAAAACCTTGCTGTTTGATATGCTGGTTGCGAGTTGTTCAGATAGAAAAATAATACAAGGGCCACACTATAATAGTAATAATAATAATAAAAAAACACCCTATTTTAAGAGCTAGAGCCTCTCATAAGGGCTTGAGAGGGATGAAAACCATTAAAGAATTGATTTAAAATTCTCACGTTTTACTCTTGAGCCTCTGACACAAGACTAGATAGTGTAGGCAACAAACAACTGTACTACTTGATGCTAGATTATAATCTGAGATATTGTTTTTTTTTTCTTTTGGATGAAGAACATGACCACATGACACGGAAAGGTTGATCAGCTAATAAATGCAACATAGGTTGCTTGTTTCTAACATGAGGGAAGTGTTTTGCGGTTGCAAAGTCGTGGTTGTGAAATGGACTTCCCCCCTGTATAGGGATAATATTAGATTGCTTATTTGGGATGCAGGGGCGTTATAGGTTCTCTCAAAGTGCACATAATAATTTGTCCAGTATCATATGTCACAGATCAAATATCGTGAATTATGAAAATATCAGCCATGAAAGAAAATGTTGGTTTTTTAAGAAACTTGTTATTAAAATAATAGCAATATGATACAAATAAGTTAGTACTATTTGGCAAATTGAAGAAAACTTGAGTGGAACATGGCTGTCTGTTGACCTAATATGAAGCATTAGGAAAACTAATTTTTAAAATACATTTAAGGTAATGAAATTTTATATCAATAAAGATTATAAACATACTCATCCTTCAAACTTGAAGTAAGTCTATTGTACCCCCCACCATAAAGGATCTCAGACCCCATAAAGTAAATATATTCTGTGTCGTGGTGAAAATCGGAGTCGATAAAGCGATGTCCGTCCGTCTGTTGAAATCAGGAAAGAAAAAAAGCTATCGACTTTGAACTTGTCACAACTAATTTTTATTGATATAGATCGAATTGAATTGCAAATGGGCCATATCGGACCATCTTTAGGTCTAGTCTCGATATAAAGCTTCCCCCAAAATTTGACTTGCGGATGATCTTGGAGGAGCACATTTCATTCGATCCGGTTATATCGGTTACCGTTACCCAGATTTGATCTCCAGAGCTACCTTATTTAGGAAACTTTATCAAAAATGAAAATTTTATCAAAATTATATTTCACAGAAATTTTTTTCAAAATTTTATTTCCAAGAAAATTTTGTCAAAAATTGTATTCCTTTAGAAAATTTTATCAAAATTTTATAACATATCTATAGAAAATACTGTCTAAATTGAATTTCTATAGAAAATTTTGTCAAAATTTTATTTCTATAGAAAATGTTCTCAAAAATTTTTTTCTTTAGAAAATTTTCTCAAAATTTTATTTCTACACACAAAAAAATATTTTTTGACTTAAATTACGAAATTAAATGGTCCAATTAATTTTTAATTGAAATGTCTTCAATCACAGAAATGATAGTATCAATTAAAAAATTAATTAAAAGTCAATTAAAAAATTAATTGATACTATTAATTTTTGTAATTGATTTTTGTTTCAATTATAAAATTTGTTGAATCAATTAAATTTTTAATTGAATATTTCTTAAAACTCAATTAAGACTTTAGTTGGAAAAAATTTGGTGAAATTTATTTCTGTGTATAGAAAATGTTATCAAAATTTTATGTCTATATAATGTTATTTCAAAGAAAATTTTGTCAAAATTACATTTCCAAGAAAATTTTGTCAAAATTTTATTTATTTAGAAAATTTTATCAAAAATGAAAATTTTATCAAAATTATATTTCCCAGAAATTTTTTCAAAATTTTATTTCCAAGAAAATTTTGTCAAAAATTGTATTCCTTTAGAAAATTTTATATCTATAGAAGATAGAAAATGTTCTCAAAATTTTTTTCTATAGAAAATTTTCTCAAAACTTTATTTCTATAGAAAATGTTATCAAAATTTTATTTCTATAGAAAATTTTGTCAAATTTTTATTTCCAAGAAAATTTTATTTCCATAAAAATTGTGTAATAATTTTATTTCCATAAAAAAATTTGGTCATAATTTTATTTCTGTACTCAAATCGATGATTTGACGGTGGCAAAGGAAAAGAGATATGTTTTTACGAATTTATTTCGGCAAAAGCCGGCTATCGTGGAAACCTTTTTTCGGAAGGTTCAAGTGTGGTTCGCTTTTGGGTTTGCCTGAATTTATTCTGATAATTGGTTGATAGTTTTGCTGCAAGTAGAGGATGCTGATGAGGAATGTGGTAATTCCGAAACGTGCGTCCATCCAACAATCTTGAAGTCTATACACCCTCAAAAAAAATCGCTTCTTTAACATATGTTCCAAACATATTTTGCAGGAAGCACATATATTATTGGATACTGGCGAAACATTAATATGTTTGTTTTAAGTGAACATATTATATGTTTGGAAGCATTTTGAGCCCAAAAATATTATATGCTTGGAAGAATTTTTCCCAAAGACGATTGTGCTCATTGCCTAACATACTTGTAATTTTCGCTTCCACGAAATATTTTAGTTCTTGGCACCTTTTTCTGTAATACAAATAATGTTGAAGAAATTATTCACTTTTATATATTTTTTAAATTTTACCTTTCGCCTGCACGGAGAATCGAACCGAGAACCATACAGTTTGTAAGCCAACCCACTATCCACTGGGCTACGTAGCTGTTATGGTCACCAGCAGATAATTATCGTTATAAGTTACATTTATATAGCATAGTTTGCAGCGCCCACGAGCCTATGCAAACATAACATTGTTTAACAGAAACATACATTTGTTTGCCACGTGGAGCAGTGGTTAGCATGTCTGCCTTGCATGCAAAGGGTCGTGGGTTCAATCCCTGCTCCGACCGAACACTTTTCTTTTTTTTAATTTACACATTTATATTTATACTATATTAAATTTTTATAATGAAACTTCGAAATGTGGGTTATTAAAGATTTATAGTCAGTAACAGTACTTGATATAAACGAAATTGATAAAATATTATGTTTTTATTGCAAAAATAACAATTTTGTAACAAAAAACTGTTTTTGGTACAAAACTTTAAAATTTGTAAGGAACTCAAAGAAGAACGTGGAGTCGAGTATAAACATACATATATAATTTTATAATATAAACATACATTTATTTAGGCGTGAACAGTTTTTTACTAGCATTTAACACCATCGCTCTAAAATACCTTTTATTTTTCTTTAAAAATTCATAAATAAAAAATTCATAAAAATAAACTTTTTAAATTGTTTTAGCTGCAAAACTCGAACTTAATGCCCGCTTTTATATTTGAAGGTGTCCGTCAACTCCTCGTGGACTACTTATTAATAAAGAGGAACTAAACTTTGTTTTTATACAGTTTACCGGGTAATTTTTCACTATTTCCTCCTTATTTCATTTTACTGTCCCAACTCTAAAAAGAGTATAGTGCCCTTTCGTTATTTTTATGAAGACCCCTGATTTCTTTTAACGAACCAAGAAAAAAATTGTGCCCATAATGTCAAAATGATAAACCCAACGCACGTCCACACATACATAAAATGCTGCTCTCTAGGCGAAAACATATGCTGTTTGTTTTTCAAATGTCTATTCTCTTAGTTCCTAATGTCTATTCTCTTTATTCAAGTTAAATAATATTTAGACTTAAACATATCAAATTTTTGGCCTTATCATAAAACAGTTTTCCGAAACAACGTACAAGCGGTTTCACAGAAATTGTTCTCTTTTGATTCTTTCACTGTGTTATGTTGATATCTTTCGTCAACTCTCCCGGTTTCCATCTCTATTTCTTTCTCTATACTCTCTCTGTCGCTTTGAATAAAATATCACAACATATGTATGTTTAGTCGAAATTTGTAAATTTATATATGTTTGCATTCACACATATGATTTTTATGAAACATTCATGTCCCAAACATAATATATTCTAACATATTAACATAGATGTCCCAAACATTTAGTGTTAGTTTAGGAACATTACATGTTTGCACTTAAATATATTGTGTTTTAAAATTGTGCCCGAAACACATTTTGTTTATATCGGAACATATGAAAAACATATTTTTCTAAGAGTGTAGGGCTTTGCCCAAATAAATTTGACAAAAATTCTTTTCCTCTGTTAGTTAAGCTACACTTGTAGTTTAGTCAATGCATGGTTTTAAATCAAACAC
Source organism: Haematobia irritans (assembly GCF_050003625.1). NCBI lineage: Eukaryota > Metazoa > Arthropoda > Insecta > Diptera > Muscidae > Haematobia > Haematobia irritans. The sequence goes on along the minus strand of NC_134397.1, from coordinate 135,942,684 downwards.
AACAACAATCATTAAAGAAAAAAACCAACGATAACAAAACAAAACGAATAATTTCATTTCCATAAAAAAATTTTGTCAAAATTTTGTTTCCACAGAAAATTTTATTTCTATAGAAAATTTTGTCAAAATGTTATTTCTATAGAAAATTTTGTCAAAATTTTAATTTCTATAGAACATTTTATCTAAAATTTTATTTATATAGAATAATTTATTTTACTTTCCATAGAAAATTTTGTCAAAATATTATTTTGTCAAAATGTTATTTCTATAGAAAATTTTATTTCTACAGAAAAATTTTCTCAAAAATTTATTTCTATGGAAAATTTTCTCAAAATTGTATTTCTATAGAAAATTTTCTCAAAATTTTATTTCTACAGAAAATTTTCTCAAAATTTTAGTTTTATAGAAAATTTTGTAAAAATTTTATTTCTATAGAAAATTTTCTCAAAAAATTTATTTCTATGGAAAATTTTCTCAAAATTTTATTTCTATAGAATATTTTCTCAAAAACAAACAAAAATATTTCTATAAAAAATTTTATCAAAATTTTAGTTATATAGAAAATTTTCTCAAAACTTTATTTCTATAGAATTATCAACATTTTAGTTCTATTTAAAATTTTCTCAAAGGTTTCTTCTATATAAAATTTTGCCAAAATTTTATTTCCATAGAACATTTTGGCAAAATTTTATTTCTATAAAATATTGTGTCAAAATTTTATTTCTATAGAAAATTTTGTAAAAATGTTATTTCTATAGAAAATTTTCTCAAAAAATTTATTTCTATGGAAAATTTTCTCAAAATTTTATTTCTATAGAATATTTTCTCTAAAACAAAAAAAAAATATTTCTATAAAAATTTTTATCAAAATTTTAGTTATATAGAAAATTTTCTCAAAACTTTATTTCTATAGAATTATCAACATTTTAGTTCTATTTAAAATTTTCTCAAACGTTTACTTCTATATAAAATTTTACCAAAATTTTATTTCCATAGAACATTTTGGCAAAATTTTATTTCTATAGAATATTGCGTCAAAATTTCATTTCTATAGAAAATTATGTCAAAATTTTATTTCCATAAAAAATTTTGTCAAAGAAAATTTTGTCACAATTTTATTTCTATAGAAAATTTTGTCAAGATTTTATTTCTATATAGAATTTTGTCAAAATTTTATTTCTATAGAACATTTTACCAAAATTTTAATTCTATAGAAAATTTTGTCAAACTTTTATTTCTATAGAAAATTTTACCAATATTTTGTCAAAATGTTATTTCTGTAGAAAATTTTATTTCCATAGAACATTTTACCAAAATTTTATTTCTATAGAAAATTTTGTCTAAAATTTATTTCTTTAGAAAATTTTGTCTAAAATTTATTTCTATAGAAAATTTTGTCTAAAATTTATTTCTATAGAAAATTTTGTCAAAATTTTATTTCCATAGAAAATTTTGTCAAAATTGTATTTCTATACAAAATTGTGTCAAAATTTTATTTCTATAGAAAATTATGTCAAAATTTTATTTCTATAAAAAATTTTGTCAAAATTTTATTTCCAAGAAAATTTTGTCAAAACGTTATTTCTATAGAAAATTTTGTCAAAATGTTATTTCTATAGAATATTTTGTCAAAATTTTATTTCCATAGCAAATTTTGTCAAAATTTTATTTCTATAGTTTTTTTTTGCAAAATTTTATTTCTATAGAAAATTTTGTCAAAATTTTATTTCTATAGAAAATTTTGTCAAAATTTTATTTCTATAGTTTTTTGTTTGCAAAATTTTATTTCTATAGAAATTTTTTGCAAAATTTTATTTCAATAGATAATTTTATCAAAATTTTGTTTTTGTAGAAATTTTTTGTCCAAATTTTATTTCTATAGATTCTCTTTTGTCAAAATTTTATTTCTATAGAGCATTTTGTCAAAATTTTTTTTATTTCTATAAAAAATTGAAGTACCTCTTAGTTGGAGAGTAATACGTTGCAAAATCTACCAAACAATCCCACACTGTGGCGCAGGGCAGTGATGCTAACTCCCGGAAGGCAAAAAACACCAAAACTGTATTATAAATTCCAACATACCACTACCACAAAAACTACTAAAGCCAACTTAAATTCAATGCTCTACTAAAAAAAACTCCCTAAGATGTATCATAGAAGATTTCGTGTATTGATGCATTCGTAATTTTATGAAATTATGAACCTCTCTTCAAGTGTACACCTTGATCACTTTGAATGCCTTCATCCAATTCATTTTGGTCAGTAATGTCTTTCAAATTTCAAAATATTTTTTAGAGGATAAGAACATTTTGTCGGCATTAAATTTCGAAATATTAATATTTATTCAGTTATGAGGGCTTTTGTTTATTTAATACAAATGTTTTTTATTACATCTCTATTAAGTTCAGAAATTCGGCACTCGTCGCTAGACATTTCCCAGCCAAAACTCCTATTACCAGGTATGAGTATAAGTATGCCTGCGCCAAATTGATTCTAAACAACCTTAAATACCAATATTGATTAAAAAAAAAGAATATATACCATCTTAATAACAATCAAATTCTACATTTGACAATGAGTTGAGTTTAAGCTTTTAAAAGTCTAAACCGAAATTTTGTATGAAAAGATATCGTCAATTAAACTTAATACTGTTCAAATTGAAAAAAGCACCAAAAGCACTAAATGAAAATTCCAGAAAACACCAAGTTGATGCTTTTTTTGAAAATGCACTAAAAAGGCAATTTGGTGTTTTTGACGCAGGGTATAAAAATGAACTAAAAGTAAATAACAAAATTAAGTCATGACCATTTTTAACGCGCAGTAGTTCATTCTTGTTATTTTTGGGATCTTATGAAATTTTGACCTTTGAAAAAATCCTAAATTTTCAATTTGCGCTGCCAATATAACTTGATATTTTCCTATTCTTTCTTGTCCCTTTTAAATATAGTTTGGAATACATTTCTCTTTTAGAACCATATTGAATAAATTACGGTAGTGAATAAATTCCAAAAAAACATTTATCCCATGGCATACAAGCGCCACAAATTAATAAATCTTCGTTAAATATTATTGAATTTACTATTTTTTGGAATTGTATTTAATCACAGAGACAAAAGAAAGAAAACCTTATTATTATGGCATGTAAGTATCAATCTAAGTAGATTTATTCCAAAATATTTCAAGTATCTGAGACACCGGTGTTGGTACCGTGGTCCTTCGGTTAGTTTACGGAGGGGGAGATTCTTTTAAGTTTCACCGCCGTCCTCTAGTTTTAGTTTTATTTCAATATTTACTTTTCTCTCCTCGTACAAGACGACGAAGATGGACGTCATCGGCTGCTTGTCGTTATTGTGTGAGCACTGTGGAGGTTATTTTTCACCATTGAGAGAGTGAGAGACGGCGACAACAATGATGATGAGAACAACATCGGAAAGAGAATAAGGAAAATAGAGATCGGTCCTTTTGTTTGACGATCGTTTAAAAAATACACACATTTAACTAAGAAAAAAACCTAAACAAAAACAACAACAATAATAATGTTGAAAGGAACCGCTTATTCGTTGGCCTGTTAATTTTTATGTAAATTCCCTGTGAGTATTGTTGTTGCTGTTGTTATTGGGTTTTCCATTATTACTATTATTATTGTTGTTGTCGTTGTTGTTTAATATGTGAATGGGATGAGATCAGATTGAATAAATGAATGAATGAGATGGTTGATGGTCTGCTAACGTAGTTTGGTTATTATTGTGGCAGTTTTTTTTTTTCATTGTGAATGGTGTATTCTGAACACCCCATGCGCGCGTCTTCATGTCCATATAATTTTTTACACTTTCCCAATGATTTGTGTTCCGATTTTTTGTATTTCGTTTCTATTTGTTCTTAAGGTGGGGGGGTTTATTTGTTGGACGCTGTTTCAACACATCTCTCTTTTTCGGCTTTGGTTCCGTTTTGTGTGGTGTGGCTTTGTTGACATTGGTTAATTATTTGTTGACCATTGTTGTTCGATTTAGCCGGCTTTCCTTTGCGGCTCATTTACTTATTATATCGTGGTCCACTTAAAAGTGTTAAATTTTTTTTATTCCTCTTGTTTTTGCTTGGTGTTATTTAAGCCCCCTTCTTGGTATTGATTCAACGCTATTGACCTAACATAGTTCATTGGCCTTGGGGGAGGAAATGGAGATTATTTAATTTTGAACGAGTTAACTGAAAAATACATTGAAACTTCTAAAAACAATTGGAGACTCTGAAAAATGGCCATCTCTCAATAGTGGACACTTTCGTAAGGCGTTTAATATTTTATCCCTCTAAAATTAATCTTTCATAAGCGCCAAAATTTAGACAAAACGTACGAGACCCTAAGAATCCATTTGTGAGTGATTTTACTGTAGATGTGCAAAAATAAAGAGGATTTTAATTTGAAATGCAAATCAAATGAATTCTGTTTCAAATCAAATGACATCTTTTTAAAATCAAATGATATACGGTTTCATATACATATATACATTGACAAGAATATTGCCTTGAGTACCACACAGAAAAAAATTTCCGTAGTTAAACTAATACCAGTTTTACCTTATTTTTATTGGAAAAAATTATTTGCTAGTAGTTAATTTTTATTATTTTTTTCGAAATTTTCTACAGCTTAATGAAATCTTACTTTTTTTAAGTATGTCTCAAAAATTTTATGAACTAAACGTGGGTATAAAGTTCAATGACCGTACACATAAGTTCAATATGAACTAAAGCAAACGAAGATTTTCGTACGATTCCCAAAAATAGGAAAAATGAACTACTGTATGGTTAAAATGGTGATGATTTGGCGCCAATGATTTTCTTCTTTACTTTTAGTTCATTTTTTCTTCTATGAGAGGATGTAATTTCGTGAACTGCAGTTAAAACGTACAACAGGGCATTAAATTTTCCTGGTTTTAACAACGCTTTGCGGAAATCTCAAAATGTGGAGTAAAATTTAGTTCAATTTTCGTGCGAGGTAGTTCATTCTTCCTATAAAACAGTTCACTTTTTTTTCGGTGCACGATTTCTTGTCCTTAAAATACAAGAATGCGAATTTTGATTAGCACACAGAAAGAGAATATCACCAAAATAACAATTAACTTTTTAATCAAATTAAAAAAAATCGACATTGTAATTAAATAAAAAAAATATTTCCAGTTTGTATTTTATTTATTTTCTTTGCAAACCTAGAAAATTGTAAAAAAAAAAATATATTGAGTAATAATTAGTTTCATTCTATTCATTGGTTCACCAAATTTCGACTCAAATCTAAAGAAAAATCCAACTATTATTAAAATAATAAAGTAAAGTCTTTTAAAATTATAAGGATTTTTTTTCATCTTAAGGAAAAAAATGAGATTTAAGATCAAAATCAATTTAATTTTTAATTGAACCATTAAATATTAATTGAAAATGCCTGAAGAAATTATTAATTAATTTTATTATTTATTTCTGGAATCACCGAATATTATTTTCGTGTTTAAAGAAATTTAAATTAAAAAATTAATTGGATCAATTAATTTCATAATTGAATCTTTCTAGAAGAAGCATTTCTCAGATTCAAAGTTTTATTCTTGATCAACAGTGGTAAATTTTTCAATGAAGGTTTTTTGTCTTAATAGAAAAATGCCCCTTAAATGAATCGATATGAAATTCTATTTTAATTTTGAGGCTCACCATCAATACCAAAAGCTTTAATATAAAAACAAGATATTTTTGGAACTGGACAATCTTGTATTTCAGTGTAAATTTTTTCAGATTTTATTTTATCAATTTTATAATTTGTTCAGATTTTATTTTATCGACTAACACAGTCATCGCTACGAACAGAGAATGAAGCCGCCGAGTATGTTGACTCATCTCGACTCAAATTTAGACGCCATTTAATCAAAAATATCGATTTAATTCAGCAAAATTTATTTATAATTGTCGTGTTTTTTTTTCCAAAATTTTGAACCTTCCACCCACAATCAATCATTTTCAAGCTGCTATAATAATTTTGCAAAAATTTAGCTCAGAAAATTTTAATGAAATTGTAAGATTGGTTCTACAACTAATCTAATTGTCATTCGAATAACTTCAAATTGATTTTATAATGGATAATTGTTCGCAGCCGAATAGACAAATTTATATCGGCTTAGCCTTCCAATCTATAGAAAATTTTATCCAAATTGTATTTCTATAGAAAATTTTGTCTAAATTTTATTTCTATTGAAAATTTTGTAGAAATTTTATTTCCAATGAAAATGTTGTCAAAATTTTATTTCTATAGTAAATTTTGTCAAAATTTTATTTCTCTAGAAAATTTTGTCAAAATATTATTTCTCTAGAAAATTTTGTCAACATTTTATTTCTCTAGAAAATTTTGTAAAAATTTTATTTCTCTAGAAAATTTTGTCAAATTTTTCTTTCTATAGAAAATTTTCTCAAAATTTTATTTCAATAGAATATGTTTTCTCAAAATTTTATTTCTATTGAAAAATTTGGTCAAAATTTTATTTCTATATAAAATTTTGTCAAAATTTTATTTCTATAGAAAAATTTCTCAAAATTTTCCCAAAATTTAATTTTTTTTAGAAAATAATGTGGAAACTTTATATCTTAGAAAATTTTCTTAAAATTTTATTTCTGTAGAAAATTTTGTCAAAATTTTATTTCTGTAGAAAATTTTGTAAACATTTTATTTCTAGAAAATTTTGTCAAAAAATTATTTCTCTAGAAAATTTTGTCAAAATTTTATTTCTAGAAAATTATGTCAAAATTTTATTTTTATAGAAAATTTTCTCAAAATTTTATTTCTATAAAAAATTTTCTCAAAAATTTATTTCAATAGAATATGTTTTCTAAAAATTTTATTTGTATTGAAAATTTTGGTCAAAATTTTATGTCTATATAAAATTGTGTCAACATTTTATTTCTATAAAAAATTTTCTCAAAATTGTATTTCTATAAAAAAATTTCTCAAAATTTTATTTCTATACAAATTTTTTCAATACAAAATTTTCTCAAAATTTTCTTTCTATACAAAATTTTGCCAAAATGTTATTTTTATAGAAAATTTTGTCAGCAATTTATTTCTCTAGAAAATATTGTCAAAATTTTATCTCTAATTTTATTTTCTTAAAAATATCTTTTTATAGTAAATTTTGGCAAAATTTTATTTCCATAGATAATTTTCTATACAAAACTTTCTCAAAATTTTCTTTCTATACAAAATTGTGCCAAAATGTTATTTTTATAGAAAATTTTGTCAACATTTTATTTCATTAGAAAATTTTGTCAAAATTTTATTTCTAATTTTATTTTGTTAAAAATGTCTTTCTATAGAAAATGTTCTCAAAATTTTATTTCTATAAAAATTTTCTCAAAATTTTATTTCTATAAAAATTTTCTCAAAATTTTATTTCTATACAAAATTTTTTTGATAATAAATTTCAATTCATTTGCAAGCGTTGTTCGTTTGTAAGATGATTCATGGTTAAATTATAGATCAAACTGTAAATATTTGACAATAAAAAAACACGAAACAGGCTTCAGCTGTTTAAACCAGTGTTGCCAAAGAGACAATAGCTAACAAATCACCCTTTTTATTAACTTACTTTGTTTTAAATGTTTTTGATATCTAATAATATTTAATAAATTTAATTTAAATTAATATTTATTCTGAGCGTCACTTAGCATTATACATTTTCAAATAATTTAATTTAATTGTATTTTAGTTATTGTTATTTAATATTTATGTCAAATTATTATGCTAAATTAAAATCGTTTTATTGGCCCGCTGCTTTCGTACTTAGTTTAAAATTTCCTAATGACCATTGATCTATGGGACCACACAATGTGTCCCCTCCTTATGCGGTCCTAAAGTCTTTGAAACACCTTTCATCCCAAAAGTATTTCTCTCCATAGGCTAATAAAGTGTATAATTGTATAATAAAACATACAAGACAATCCATGTGTTTTCATTCAAGGATTACAATTAAAAATTTCAAGGATTACACATTCATCGGAGAGGACAAGAATACAAAAAAATACCAAACAAAGATTTCCGAATCTTCTTCAAATTCTGAGGATGACCAAGTGAGAGACAGACATTTTTTTTGAAGATAATATACCATAGAAAAATTTCATTCATAAAAATGTTTTTTTTTTCTCGAAATTCATTCATAACTAGAATTTGAACATTTATTCGAGTCTTTTCCACCAGAAATTCATTCATAAAAACAAATTTGTCAATGAGAAATAAAAACCAGCCAGATTGGCCATTATTCAGGTGTGAGGACAGACAAACTGACTATGATGATGATGATGAGTTGTTCTGCCGTATCGAACCGAAAACAAAATTGCACAAATCATTTCTTTTTGAATATCCCTAAGGGCATTTGCCGGTGTTTGCTTGCTCCCTATTGTAAGTCCTTTTAAAGAAATAACGACGACGACAACAACAACAACATAAAAAAGGACTTTAAGCGAAACAATAAAAATCAAAAGAACAACAAGCAAATGAGAAAATCACATCCGGTAATTTACTTCCCCTTGGACATGGTATAATTGTTGCTATTGCTATCTTGGTTCTCATTCCTATCGATGATATACATACATATACATCAATGGGATCTTAAAGATCTTTTAATATGTGTGCGTGTGTTACTTTGTAAGGGAGATTCCTAAGAGACCTTTTTTACACATGGCAGAAAACAGACAACCGAAGCAAACCCCAGCGCACCTTACCTTCAAGCAGGTTTCTATTGGAAATATTTGTCTTCTCTCCCTGTATTGTTAAACAAGATAAATTGATCTTAAGATTCCACCATTCATCGTCATCATCTTTGGTCTCATTTTCTCAATGAAATCCAACTCCCGCACAAGAAAATTAGGCAAGCTGAACAAAAGAACGATGGTTGTCTTACAACACAAAAGAACCATGGGATAATCTGCAAGTGAGCGAGTGCAGTTTCAAATGGCTCAAATGAAACCAAACTCCTCCAGCAGGTACATGGAGTGATATCAATAACTTATCTCTCTCTCCCGCTCTCTTGATCAAAGCCAAAGATTCTAGATAAAAACCATGTTATAGGCTAACTAAGCCAACAACAAACCCATTGAGAGAATAGTCAGAGTCTCATGTTCTCTTGGGAAATGTAAAAGATCAAGATTTTTTGAGTGAGTCTCAGGCAGTAGTAAATCGACCTTATGTCATGTTTGAATTTACTTGACGACCACATGCACCTTGCTAGAAACTAAACGAGGAAAAAATTCTCACAGGATATTTGAGAACGGAACAAAATAATATGTATGTGCACTTTGGTGTGCACGTGTATGTGTGTCGATGAGTGGAAGTGAATGAAAGGAAAATTTAAATATATTGAGCTATACATCCTTATAATGAGAATCTAATATTGCTACAAGGTTAGCACAACGAATTTTTATTAGGACATCTGTTCAAATTCATTAAAGTCTAGTTTAAAATGTCCTTGACCCTGAATACAGGATGGATTGTATATGTCTCTTTGTCGGATGGCATTTAAAGTTAATGACTTGTGATGTGTTTGGCTGTTGGGTCAATTTCATATTTTTTTAATGTAGTTCGAATGTAAAATGCATCTGAATACTGGTCTGAGATCCCTTAAAGCATCCAAAGCCGCGTAAATTTTTTCAGTTCGATTGTACTTGACATAGAACCATTGCTCCCCGGCCAAAAAATCATACACAGAACAAAATAATTTTTGTCTTCAATCATTACTTAAAAAATTAATAGATCAAAATAAAATTTTAATTGAAAGTTCTTCAATCACAGAAATGATAGTATCAATCACGAAAGTCTTTCAAAAATAAATTTATCCAATTAAAAATTTAATTGATATGATTAATTTTCGTGATTGAATTTTGTGTCAATTAAAAAATTTGTTGATCCAATTAAATTTTTAATTGAACCTTTTTTAGAATTCAATTAAAATTTTAATTGGAAAAATGTTTGTGATATTTTTTTGTATGTAACCTAAAAAGCAATGCAAATTGCAATTGATTAAAAAATTAATTGATTTCTTCGGCACTTCCGATTGTATTTATAAGTTGGATTCATTTCGATTTGAATAGAAATTAAATGAACAAATGAATGGTAGGTATACCGAAACTAATTAAACAAATAAATTCAGTTATATTTTTAATTTAAAATATTTTTTTTATTAAATTAAAATATTATTTGGGATAATGAATATTTTGATTAAAAACGTAATTTGCTCAACTTGTCGCACGTAATGTAATGCGCCGTTTTTACTGGCTCGCTTATCATTGAGGTAAACATAGAATCACAGCAATGCTCACCACTTATGGTACCACAATCACACAATTTTGTTTCTGATTCAATCACGATCCAATTCAATTAATTTTTTAATTAAAATATCTTCACTCACAAACAGCTTTAATTGGGCATAAAAATATACTTTCACAGAAAAATGTTTTTTCTGATTCAATCACGAAATTAATTGATCCTATTAATTTTTTAAATGAAATGTCTTCAATCAAGAAAATGATAGTATCAATCACAGCTTTAATTGGGCATAAAAATATACTTGATTAAAAAATTAATTGTTTTCATTAGCAAATTTCAATTAATTGTTTAATTGATACAATTAAAAATTTAATTGATGTTGATTGCAAAAATTTCAATTAATGTTTTAATTAAAATAGGTAACTATTTTCAATTACTTTCTTAATTGGCTTAGTCGTTTTAGTTTGAATAAAAATTTTATTGTTAGAAATAAATTTTTAACTAAAAATTAAAAAAATATCCATCACTGTTTTAACTGGCTTAGTCTTCCGAGTTTGATCAACTTTTTAATTGGAAATATTTATTTGGAAATATTTCTGTGATGGATTGGATTTTCTAAGTGAGCCTTTAATTAATATTCATTTGCATATTACATTTAGATTTAAATTAACTAAGTTTTAATTAAATTAACTAAAATAAATTTATAATAAATTAAATTAAATTAAAATAAATTATATTTATATAGCGATTTTTGAAAACTAAATTTACGATGTAGGTGAACATTTACCATTTGATTTAATGTTATTTATTAATTACATTTATTGATATTGTTGTAATTTTTAATATATTTATCTCTTTTCAGGTAAGTCTTCAAATGTGTATTATCGAAAAATTTATTGGGTTCGTATGAATAAATTTTGCTTTTTATATATTTTGTCACTTTTTTCTTGTGCCTTTTAATGCAATACTTTTTGGGAGCCACCGTGGTGTAATGGTTAGCATGCCCGCCTTGCATACACATGGTCGTGGGTTCGATTCCTTCTTCGACCGAACACCAAAAAGTTTTTCAGCGGTGGATTATCCCACCTCAGTAATGCTGGTGACATTTCTGAGGGTTTCAAAGCTTCTCTAAGTGGTTTCACTGCAATGTGGAACGCCGTTCGGACTCGGCTATAAAAAGGAGGTCCCTTGTCATTGAGCTTAACATGGAATCGGGCAGCACTCAGTGATAAGAGAGGAGTTCACCAATGTGGTATCACAATGGACTGAATAGTCTAAGTGAGCCTGATACATCGGGCTGCCACCTAACCTAACCTAATGCAATACTTTTCACATATTTGTGCCATCTTTGCACCATACTGTGCCACTTTTTAATTAAGTTTATGTATGCTTTATATTTTATACATTTTAATGCCAAATACAGTTAACATTACGGATCTGATCAATGTCTTAACAAAAAACGAGGTTTCCACTCGAATATAAAATTTGTGAAGTATTTTCTCCTCTGTAATAATGCCTATTTATGAAAAAACTTCGATAGTAGATATGGTCGATTAAATTTCATGGAATGAGAGATAATATTAAAATGGAGATAAAATTATTGTTAGCTTTATGAGGATCTAAATTAAAATAGTAATTCACATTTCTATATCGTTGGCAGAAATGCAAAAGAACGTAACTACAATTTTCATTTTTTTACAGGAGAAGGTAAAAACGTTATAAAATCTGCAAAATAATGTTTACGTAACCATTTTTTTTAAATACTGATTAAAACACTCCGACTTTATTTTTGATCGTAGCAACCTAAAAGTTTGTGAGACTATGGCTGTTGATAAAACACGCCAAATGCAGTCAAAAAAACATTTTTCGAATTTTTGTTAGTTACGTTCTTTTGCATTTCTGCTAACGATATGAAACGTTGATATAAATGCTTTTAATTGTTACTTTTTCTTTATAAGGAGTGTGCCACTTGTTATACCCTCCACCATAGGATGGGGGTATATTAAATAACTTTGTCATTCCGTTTATAACACATCGAAATATTGCTCTAAGACGCCATAAAGTATATATATTCTGGGTCGTGGTGAAATTCTGAGTCGATCTGAGCATGTCCGTCCGTCTGTTGAAATCACGCTAACTTCCGAACGAAACAAGCTATCGACTTGAAACTTGGCACAAGTAGTTGTTATTGATGTAGGTCGGATGGTATTGCAAATGGGCCATATCGGTCCACTTTTACGTATAGCCCCCATATAAACGGACCCCCAAATTTGGCTTGTGGGAACTCTAACAGAAGCAAATTTCATCCGATCCGGCTGAAATTTGGTACATGGTGTCAGCATATTATCTCTAACAACCATGCAAAAATTGGTCCATATCGGTCCATAATTATATATAGCCCCCATATAAACCGATCCCCAGATTTGCCTTGCGGATCCTCTAAGAGAACTAAATTTCATCCGATACGGCTGAAATTTGGTACATGGTGTTAGTATATGGTCTCTAACAACCATACAAAAATTGGTCCACATCGGTCCATAATTATATATATCCCCCATATAAACCGATCCCCATATTTGGCTTGCGGAGCCTATAAGCATAAGCGTAGGAAGGCCTCTGGGGAGGGGGCTTAGACCCCCCCAGAAAAATTTTAGCCCCCCCCCAGAATTTGAAACTCTATTTATGATTTTCCATTTTTCAATAAATGTCAATAGTTGTTCTAATTTTTATAAATATTAAACAAGTATATACAATCGCGCAAAGTTCCGCTAAAGACTTTCATGAACAATCGAATTACTTGGGTTGTGGTAGCAGTTGCCGATGGCAATGTTTGAAGTCAGATATTTATGAAATAAAACTGTGGTTGAACTTATGATTGATTTAGTTTAGTCAATTTAATTAAAAAAATAGTAATTGATATTAAAACTATTCTTTCATAAATTAATATCTTAATAATGCTGCGAAAAAGCGTTTGCAAAAAAGTAGTGAAAATGTTCTTTTTGGGTCTAGAAGTGGTGCAAAATTGGCGGAGAAGCAATGAATATAATATGAGCTTGTCATAGGACAAACGTCCACCGTTTCAACAGCCGTTGCAATGAATTTGCATCACTTCTTAAGGTGAGATCCGAATTCAGTGTTTTGAATGTGAATTAAAAAAATTTGTGATATTTTCCCAAATAAATAATTTTTATATTGATTTTATGATTTTTAATGCATTCTGACGCTTGTTTGAAACGTTTTTCCTCGAATAATTTCCAAAATTATCGATTTTTCTATAATGGATTTAGCAGTTTTGTGGCAAAATTTGAATAATTTGTACCAATTTATTTATTCTTACTCTTTTTTTAAACTATTTGAAAAAAAAAAGAAAACAAAAAATTATACATTAAAATATGAAAAAAATGAAGTAAAAAAACTTCCTGTGTAGTTAAAATAATTGAGGACATTTTTGGAAGTACTTTTAAAGTTGTTCCTTTAGAACAACTCACAATTTTTTTGCTGGGAAAAGTGTGGAACTACTTTTAGTTGCTTTATTATAAATTAATTGTCGAGTTATTTTGATGTCTAATTTTTTATTCAATTTTATGAAATAAAACATTAATTGAACCTATAAGTTCAGTCTATAAATTTTTAGCTAGGGGGGCTATAGCCCCCCCTAGGAAAATTGTCTAGCTACGCTAATGACTATAAGAGTAGCATATTTCATCCGATCCGGCTGAAATTTGGTACATGGTGTTAGTATATTGTCTCTAACAACCATGCAAAAATTGGTCCACATCGGTCCATAATTATTTATAGCCCCCATATAAACCGATCCCCAGATTTGGCTTGCGGAGTCTATAAGAGTAGCATATTTCATCCGATCCGGCTGAAATTTGGTACATGGTGTTGGTATATGTTCTCTAATGACCATGCAAAAATATGTCCACATCGGCCCATAATTATATATAGCCCCCATATAAACCGATCCCCAGATTTGACCTCCGGAGCCTCTTGGAGGAGCAAAATTCATCCGATCCGGTTGAAATTTGGTACGTGGTGTTAGTATATTGTCTCTAACAACCATGCAAAAATTGGTCGAAATCGGTCCATAGTTATATATAGCTCCCATATAAACCGATCCCCAGATTTGACCTCCGGATCCCCTTGGAAGAGCAAAATTCATCCGATTCGGTTCAAATTTGGTACGTAATGTTAGTATATGTTATTCAACAACCATGCAGGAATTGGTTCATATCAGCCCATAATTATATATAGCCCCCATATAAACCGATCCCCAGATTTGACCTCCGGTGCCTTTTGGAGAAGGAAAATTCATCCGATCTGGTTAAAATTTGGTACGTATTAGTAGTATATGATATTTAACAGCCATGCCAGAAGTGGTCCATATCAGTCCATAATCATATATAGCCCTCATATAAACCGATCCCGAGATTTGGTTTTGCAGGAGCACATTTCATCCGAGTCAGTTGAAATTTGGTACATTGTGCTAGTATATGGCCGTTAACAACCATGCCTAACTAGATCCATATCGGTCTATAGTTATATATAGCCCTCAGATAAATCGATCCCCAATCACAAAAAATTGGTCCATATCAAGTTCATAATTGTATATAGCCCCCATATAAGCGACCCCCCATATTTCAATTCTGACTCTCTATCACAATGGACTGAATAGTCTAAGTGAGCCTGAAATTTAATCGGGCTGCCACTTTAACCTAACCTAACCTAACGTACCGTACAAAAGTCCATGTCGATTCGTAATTATTTGTAGATTTACCTATACATAACTTTTTTGTCTAATATATACCACGTATGGACTAACTCACAATTTAGAAAACGATCTTAAGAAGTTTTAAGATACCACAACCCAAGTAATTCGATTGTGGATGACAGTCTTTCGTAGAAGTTTCTACGCAATCCATGGTGGAGGGTACATAAGATTCGGCCTGACCGAACTTACGGCCGTATATACTTGTTAAAAATTGAATGAGCCGCCATTTATGATGAATGCCACTTTTCAGAAAATCTCGCCGGTAACACTGACAATAGCCGAAAAATATCTACTTTGTTCAAATATAAAAGCTTTCAATAGTTTCTCATTTCTATAAAACATGGTTTCGTCAGGATTCGAACCCGTACCCCAAGATATAACATGTTTGGTAGTCGGCATCTTATAAACGATATTTGTTGTAAAGGGTAGGTCATTATTTTAAAACCTTTGGTTCATGAGATTGTACGATTTTGAGTACTGGTATTGCAAAAGGAATGAATTTTGGTCTACACAGCTAATTTATTGTTTTTAAATCCCCAGTATGCAATGCATGTAGTGAGTTTTTGATTACCGGTAATACACAAGGAATCTAGTAGCTGAGATACTTTAATTTAACAGTGAAAAATAAATCGAAACTAAGCGATAAGTTAGATTGTGGAATAATGAATATTCTCAGTAGTAGACATAGATAGTTAAAGAATTAAGTCGAATTTGTAAATATAACGACCATTCTCGTATTATCTCTAATCGTAATTGCTTTCAGGTTTCTTCTCAACTGGCTTACCAGTGTAGGAACTTTCATACATCATCTCCCATATGATCCTCTTTCTTTGTCAAGGAAATCCCTCAAGATCCTAGTTGCCAGATAAGACAAAAAAAAAACACCAAACCAGCAAAAAAAAAAGTGCACAACTATCTTGCCAACCTATGATCAGTGTGGCAAACCTAAGTTCACACACAAGTGTTCAAATAAGCAACACACAAATACATGGATAATTATCATTAACACTGATAAAGAGAAACCCTGAAGTGTTGTTGATGAATTTCAAATTTCAGTGTGAGAGAATATCCAGGAAAATCTTAAACTGAACAGAGCCTTTAATCGAACAACGCGCACACACACACACGCACATATACGTGCATATTAACCACCAACAACAACAACCTCAACACTTGGGCCTAAATGAACAACTGTTGTTAGTCTGTCAATGCCGCCCCTGTTCGGGGCGCACTGCACATATGTTCAATGGATCGTTTGTTCGGTTATTGAAGTCCCTCTCTCTCTTGATGTGTAGTCTCGTTTAGTGTATACGATTTTCATTCATTCATTCATGGTTTAAGCACAGCTTTGTTGATATACACGCTGGACTGACGTGGTGGTTTAAAACGACTGGCAGCCTGTCTGACTAACAGAGCTATGGTGTGGGGGTATGAAATATCAGTTGTGCTGCACTGTAGTCATGGTGATTGTTGGACAGGTGCACATCTGAACTACAGCATAGAAGCGTAAATACAAATAAACACAAACAACACAGCGCAACAGTCGTTACTCATTTATACGAAACAGTTGTTGTTGTTTTTTTCTTTTGAGTTCTTGCTTCAATGTTGTTTGCTATACTCAAGTAAAGTTGGGTGTATGTACATGTGTGTGTGTTTGCTCTTGCTCTCCATATCACAACCAATAACTATGAGAATACAATGCAATGTAATGCATTTCAAAGCAACACCAACAATATCCTCATGCGGTACTGTGATGTCCACCAAGTACACTGCATATAAATTTTTTTCAATCGAGATACAATATTCCTGCAGGGCTGCTGGTTAGCCTTATTGCAGTTGGCACTTGGTGTCTCATTCATAGGCCTCAGTTGGTCGGCCGGCACCATGGGGTAGTGTGTAACCCCCTTTTTGAATTTAATTTTTATTTAGTTTCTGTTTAGTTAGGCTCCCTTTGGTGTTATTGTTTATTAGGATACTCATTTAGCATTTCATTCACAGCACCTACCATCTTTCAACCTTCATTCATTCATTCATTCATTGATGCATGCTAACGAACGAACGTTGTCTGTCCTTCCTTGCCAATGGTCATGGACTGGACATTACAATGGACCCTTCGTATTCTTTGGTATTCATTTCGAATGCATTTAGGGCTCAATTCATTTGAAAGTGTTTTTGTGGCTGTTTTGGAGATTCATTGGACAATGGGATCTGTTGTGATTTCTTTTCATAGGAAATTTTACTCTTTGTCCCATGTTTTTTTGTATTTTATTTTTATTTGACCTTATTTGGTGCATTTGGCCATTGTCTTTGCATTTCCATTGCCTGTTTATGATGACTTTTTATGGGTTCAAGGCTTAATTAGTTTATTGTTGAAATGTTGGCAAACAATTTTATGATATTCTATTTTAGCCCTATTCAATATATAGGCAAAGTTCACTATAATGAATCGTGATGGAACCAGAAAATTTAAATTCTGATATTATGTTTGCCCCACTTTTGTATTTGAAATTATAAGGTATATTAACCCTTTGACTACCGATGTCCACTAGAGAAGACATTCGAAAACGACATCGAACTTCCACTAACTTCCCACTTATTTTCGATTTATTGGTCTATGTTATTTCAAAGTAGAGGCTGTAATCTAAATACTCTATAACCGTTTTCCATATTGTTGGGTACTAAAATTCATTTTTATAAACTTCTGTTAAAATCGACGTAAAATACGCAATTTTGAGAGTATTTTTCTACTCTATGCCTTTCGTAAATTGGCATTCTTAAAAAACTATAGCTTATATCATTTCAGGTTCTTTTTTCTCATATTTCGACAGATGATATAGGCTAAATAGTGGTCACAATTCAAAAGTCAAGTTTTCAGAACAAAATCAAACGATCACAGGAGCTTTGCGTGTGAACCCAGCAGTATGCTATAAACGGGCACAATATTTGGAAAGGCACGACAAGTTAATTTTTCAGCACGATAACTCTAGTTCGCCACCAGAGAATGAAGCCGACCCATTTTTGTCGGCGGCGGCTGATACTATTTTTTTGGCTCCGGCGGCGGCGGCTTGACGGCTAAGCCGATATAAATTTGTTTTATCGGCGGCGGACAATTATCCATAATAAAATCAATTTGATGTTATCCGAATGGTAATGAGATTAGTTGTACAACTTATCTTACAATCACATTTACACATAATTCAAATGTTCTGAGCCAAATTTTTGCAAAATTATTATAGCAACTTGATACTGACGGATTTTGGGTGGAAAGTTAAACATTTTGACAATAAATGCAACCGTTATTAATAATTTTTTCTGATTCAAATCAATATTTTTGATTAATTGGCAGCTAACTTTGAGTCGAGATGAGTCGACAAATTCGGCGACGGCTTCGACTGGTAAAAACTAGTCGGCGGCGGCTAAAATCGGCGGCGCGACTCGGCGGCTTCATTCTCTGTTCGCTACCAGTGTTGCAAGAACTTATTTGGAAACACCGAAATAGGAAGTCATTCCCAACCCGCCGTACGGTTCAGAAATTGTTTCTTCCGATTATAACATGTTCCGATGGATGTCGTATGTCCTTGCTGATCAGAATTAGTCAGAACTAGTCATGTACTGCAAAGATCGCAAAACTCCCACGGTTAGGCCCATTTCTTAGGGGGTATTGAAATTCCCTTTGCTGAGTGTGCAAAATACCTTAGCGTTATTTTGGACAGGAAGCTCAACTTTAAACTTAATATTGATGAAAGGGCAAGGAAAGCAACGGTAGCTTTGTACTCGTGCAAAAAGGCAATAGGAGAAAAGTGGGGCCTAAAACCAAAAATTGTGCATTGGCTATACACGGCAGTGGTTAGACCTATAATGCTATATGGTGTTGTAGTCTGGTGGCCGGCACTTCACCAGCCGACAAATTTAGACAAAGTTCAGCGTATGGCGTGCTTGTGTATCGCAGGCGCATTCAGCAAGACAGGAACAAATTCCCTTAATGTCATGCTGCATCTATTGCCTTTAGACGTTTTGGCCAAACAGTCAGCTGCAACAACGGCTGTGCAATTGCGCGAGCTATCGCTGAGGTCGGAAAAAAGTTACGGTCACAGTTCGGTCCTCAAAATAATGCCAGATGTGTCTAACGTAGTGGATTATACATTGCCGACACCACTTTTCGACAAAAAGTTTGAAACTCTAATACCCAACAGTGAGGCATGGTGCACACAGGCCCCGGGGAATAAACGATATATAGATTTCTACACTGACGCCTCCAAATTTGATGGACAAGTGGGTTTCGGAGTATATTCTAAAGATCTGGAACTTCGAATAGCGAAAAGATTACCTAATCATTGTAGTGTTTTTCAGGCTGAAATATTAGCAATAAGAGTGGTGGCGAATTGGCTGAGAAGTAATGTTCCAAAAAATATTGACATTAATATATACTATCACAATGGACTGAATAGTCTAAGTGAGCCTGAAATTTAATCGGACTGCCACTTTAACCTAACTTTTAACATATACTCAGACAGTCAACCTGCAATAAAATCCTTGGACTCTGTGTTCCTTAACTCGAAAACGGCCATCGACTGCCGCAAATCTCTCAGTGAGATGGCCGAGCAGCACAATATTCACCTAATATGGGTGACCTGCCATAGGAACATACCGGGGAACTGCGAAGCGGATGAGTTGGCGAGGCTAAGGACTACCTTACATATTCCAGGGGAACTAGAATCTGTTGGTATGCCCCTGGCTACCTGCAAGTTCATACTGCGTGAGAAGGCTGTTATGATGGCAAATGTTCGATGAGAGAATTGCTAGGTCTGTAACGACCCAAGCAAATATGGCCCCATTTAAATTTAAACCGCACACTAGATATGCTAGAGATCTCGAGACGTCAGATATCACTCCTGATCGGGTCGCTGCCTGATAGGCGATTTTGCAAAAAACTATTGGCGCGAAGTATAATGACTATTGTATGAGCTGTCATGATGCGGAGGAAAAGGAATTTTAGGGGCATATAGCTTTAGATTACTGGCGGACCTGAAAAACGTTAACTTAAGCAATCTTGTTGGTTCGGCGAAAAAAAATAATCGAGAAGGTTCAGCGGTTAAAACTATAAGTGTACATATGTAATAGGTACTTTTAGTTAATGTGGTATCACAGTGGACTGAGTAGTCTAAGTGAGCCTGAATCTTAATCGGGCCGCCACTTTAACCTAACCTAAGATTATAAATGGGGTTATTGCGGCTATCATCTCGACCATCTTGAAATTATTTGTCTCTCTTTTTTCAGATTCAAAACTCCAATTTCACATTTGATGAACATAATGGATATAAAATAATACATTTCTTGAATACCTAACTTATTTTTAGAAGTATAGATTTTGTAAAGATCTAAGTATTTAATTTTTTAGTTAATATATTGGGTTCACCGAAAAAAATGCGGCGATTATCCACACAAACGACATTGATCTTTCGTTTGTCAATTATTAGCTGTCTCTTTTAGCTTGCTTAAGAAAAAAATGCTCATAATTTGGTTTATATTTGTTGTGTAGCGTCAATTTTAATATGGAGCCCACAAAAGAGCATTTTCGTCCTATTTTACTTTATCATGAGCGTGGAATAATGAATTTACATAAAAGATGGCCAAAAGTCATCCAATAAAATCCAAAAATACATACAGTGAAAAATCGTAATCTTGGGCACTCTGAAAACCGGACACTCTCAAAGGTGGACAATTTTAGTACGAGGTTTGCTATTATTACATTAAAAGTAACCTATCATAAGCGCCGAAATTAGTGTTCACTTCTGAGAGGTTTTACTGTAGTTGTTTAAAGTTCTTTCTAAAATTAATAAAAATTTTATTTTTTTTTAATCGCCGGTTTCTTCAACCCAATAATCGACCGATGAGCTCTTTTCTCTGTTGCTTGTTTAAATCCTCTGCCTTTAACTCCACCATGGTCCGCTGCCATACTGCATGCTAAAACTCTACGTAAAGGGGATGCTGTCGGAAGTAGCGGCAATGTGCCTATTGGATCCATTCGAATATAATCTAAGGCATGTAAATTTGGGAATTGTAATCACGTCTGACGGTCGAGCCAAAACAAATCTACCGAAATTTGGCGAAAATTTTACCAAAAAACTACCAAACAAAAAATTTATTTTGTCAAAATTTTATTTCACTAGCGAATTTTATTTCTATAGAAAATTTTGTCAAAATTTTATTTCTATAGAAAATTTTGTCAAAATTGTATTTCTATAGAAAATTTTGTCAAAATTTTATTTCTATAGAAAATTTTGTCAAAATTGTATTTCTATGGGAAATTTTGTAAACATCTCTTTGGGATATAAATTATTCCGAAGACAAGATAATTTCAAGTCACTACTCCCAGAGAAGGAATATGATCACCACAAACATGTTTTAAGAGCAAAATGTTATTTTTGGGTGGTGACCATGTAACATGGTTTTCGCAACCATATTATTTTCTCGGAAATCATGTATCTGATTTCGGCAAACAAGTTATATTTGACGAGAAAATAACATTTTAGTGACAAACATGTTACATGGTCACCCTATAAAAATAACATTTTGCTCTTGAAACATGTTTGATGTGATCATATTCCTTCTCTGCGTGTACAAAACGTATCCTGTTTTCATTTCATTCTTTTTTGCGATTTTTCCATCTTATAATATTCGAAATTTTTTTAATTCAAATATAAATGTAGAATTTAATACGACATTAATTTTGAATATTCATTATATTGTCGTCAGTAATGCACTACGCCTGAGAATGTAGCAAGTATAAATATTTGTAATTTATAACATGGAATTTTTATAATAAATTCAAAGAAAACATCAAGTTCAATGTCATACAATGAAATGAGAGAACACAAAAAAAATAATAGTTCTAGTGGAGACGTGATGAGAAGAGCGTAGATGCATTTCTTGCCATTTTTATTTCTTGAGCATTAATAAACTAAAATTTGGAATTAAATAAAGAATTAAATCGAAATTTATTATTGATGAGATGAATAAAGAAGATTGTTTATTTATTTATTCAGGTAGTAAATAATAATACAGTTTTCATCTTTTTTTTTACAAAATACTTAAGAAATGGTATAAAATCAAGAAGTTGATTAACTTATTTATATTTATTTAGACCAACGGAGTTTTCTTTGTATTTTTAAAGGAAACATAATTTTTTGGAGCGTAGTATTCGTGAAAATATAATGCAGTAAACCCCATTTAATTACCCCCTAATATCTCCAATCCAAAGATTTTTTCAGGGATGCACGATGCCCTGTTTTTTCTTCACTTTCTCTGGGTCTCTTTAAGTTTTTACTCATTCTTCACGCTTTAGGTTGTAATCATAGCGATATATTTTTTTACTTTTTTAATAATATCAAATTTTACCTTTACCAAGAATTATGGCCTCAATCGGTCGAAAATGCTATCAGAACTTACATGAAAGTAACTTTGTAGCAGTTTGGCCTATTCCAAGCGGGGCTCCGTTTGAGATTATCGACACTTGCCAATTTTTTGTGCCATTTTGCATTTTTTTGTGCCAACCTTAGTCTCCATAATGCCCCAGGCGCAAAAGTCCAACGGATAGAGATCCGGAGATTTGGTGGTCCTTGTGCAGGAGAAATGAAGCGAAGAACCTGCGTTCTAAGTTTCTCTCTTATCATTATGTGTTGCCCGATTCTTTGTTTAGTTCAAGGACAAGGAACCTCTTTGTTATATATAATCATCGGTTGAAGTTGGAATTGAACCCATTATCCTGTTATATATAATCTTCGGTTGAAGTTGGAATTGAATCCTTTACCCTTTCTACACAATGCGGTCATGCTAACTATTGCACCAGATTGCCGTTTAAAATTTATTTGTAAATGAACGTTTGTCAGGGATGCAATGCCCTGTTTTTCTGCCTTTCTCTAGACCTCTTTAATTTTTTAATTATTCCCCCCCCCCCCCCCTTGGTGTATTTTAAACTTCTTCCCATCATTCCGTAACGATAATAATAAATTGAGTTCTAAGCACATACACTGAAAAAACAGTGAACCCACCAGGAAGAAAAGTTTCGGTTAATTTTAGAAAAATTTGAATATTTGTAAAAAATTTTAACTAAACAGTATTACAAACGTTGGCATCGTGCCGATGTCATCAAAATAAGTAAATATTTTTCGACAAATTCAAGAAAATTTATTAGACATAACTAAGATTTTTCACTTGTTAAAGAAAATTTTGTAGTTTGAAGGAAAAACTTGGAGTTCAAAATTGCAAGAATGTCTTTAGTGATATACGAAGTTCATGATGAACACATTTTTGGTAAATTTTACAAATTTAAAGAAATTCTGAACTATTTTGTGGAAGGTACGAATTTAGTTAATCATTATGCTTCATTCGAGTTTATTTTTTTCCTCGGTTTTAGTTAATTTAACTAACGTAAACAAAAAATTATTATAGTAAAGGAAATTTTCTCCAAATATAATAATTCCATGAACTAAAATAAAGTTAAATTGGCTTTAGTGAAATAGAGAGTTCACTTTTTTTTGAGTGTACGAAAATATTAATTTCATACATCATTAAAAACCAATTTCATTGTAGCGTTATAAGCATTTTCAATAATTTCGTTTAATTTGTTATTCTCGCCAAAGTTAAATGTTTTACCAATTTCTAGTTTAGCTAATAACCCTCACCCAGCAGACAGACACCCTTCAATTATTATGGAATATTTTCTGTATTTTTAATAATGTTCCCACGCAAAACAACCAGAGACAACAAAAGGCGCATTTATTATCATTACTCATTAATAAGGACTTACTGCAGTTGTTTCGTCGTGAGGACCCACAACAGTACAAATACAATCGAGGACACTCACTGTCACCGCTAAATGCACATGCAAAGGCAGCGATCTCTTGTCCATTTGCTCACTTTATGGGTCATTGAACACTAATGCCTTTTAGAGCTGGAGTTATTTTAGATTCTGTATAATGGCTATGTCCTTGACGAAATTGTGGATTGTTTGCAGCAATAGCCTGGTGAATGCATTTCATATCGTGGGAGACAGAATCCTTCAGCTAGAATATATCTCTGCAATATTTACTCGAACTAAGTGTATGACAGAAAGGGGTTTGTTATGTTCCTGTTTTTTTTTTTTCTCCTAAAAATATTCATATTTATTTCCCATAAAATATATCTCAACACTTGTAACCGTGAGTTATATACTGAGAGCATGAGAAATATTAGGGGGATTTTGAAGTTAAGAGAATATTAAAATTGTGATTACGTTTTATCAGCTATGGGTAATAAACCCAAGGGTGAGAGATTGAAAATTATTTCACATTGCAGGTGGATGTCAAGGGACTTTCCAAATACCTACTACCGTTTGCTACAAGGAGAGATATTTGAAAACAATGGAATGGTCATACTTGCCGAGACCACTTGGAAAAAATTCTTTTATAGTTTTGCATTGCATGGCGAACAGCAATTAGTAAAATTTAAAATTTTTGTTTCTTTTTTTATCCGAAGTATTTTCATATCCTTAAGAGCTCCAGAGACATGAAAAGTATTCCCTATGTCTTGCTTACTCCACCGCTTTCAAGTTCTCTAGCCGATTCTTCTGCCCACTGTTTTTCAGTTCTATAGCCGATTCTTAGGCCTAGTCACCCATATTAGGTAAGATATTGAAATGCTTGGCCATCTCGAGGAGAAAACGAAACGTGAGAAACACAGTGTTGGAGAATAGGTTTATTATCTGACTTGATGATCATGCCCACATTTGTAAGAACATTTATACCAATTTGTTAAATTGCCAACTTTTGTATGAATAACTTACTATATGGTAACACTGGACAAATATTTGACATATATTAAAAAAGAATTCGTCACCACAGTCAATCCAGCAAACATTCTTAGCTCATATTGGATATATAGCATCGTGGTATTATTGTTTTCCAAAAACGGTATTCAGATATTTCGTCCAAAGTTTGGCATTCATTTTGGCCAATTATTTGTCTAGTGCGAACCCTTAGTCTTAGGGATTGGATAATTTTTAGTACACATAAAAACGGTACATGCCAATTGGAACCATCTGTAAGAAATTTTCACAAACCTTTATTTTCAGTAGTCTGTGCATATTATTCTTCACTATTAATTA
Source organism: Haematobia irritans (assembly GCF_050003625.1). Classification (NCBI taxonomy): domain Eukaryota; kingdom Metazoa; phylum Arthropoda; class Insecta; order Diptera; family Muscidae; genus Haematobia; species Haematobia irritans. The sequence continues at coordinate 135,917,481 of NC_134397.1, read as the reverse complement.
ATTATTTTTTTTTAAATGTCTTATCGTAAAGGTAGAATTCACTGTGAGTGGAAGATTTGGCATTGTGTTAGTTTTCCATTTACATTTCGCATATCCATCAAATGTCAATAGATGCAATATGACATTAAAAGAATATTTATATGTCATACTAAATGTTTCGCTTACAAAACATAGGTCTCTACAAAATGCTTTTATTTTAAATAAATCGCATTTTTGGATCGGAATCAATACCAAAATCCATAGTGCAAGGTCAAACTCTTTGGCGAAAGTGGATCTGCGGTGTTTTGGCCTCGTCCCTGCTAAGCGCATTCTTTAGTGCCAACCTTACTCTCCAGGCGCAAAAATCCAAGGGATTGAGATCGGAAGATTTTCATTGTGTGTTAGAATTGAAGCAATGGTCCTCATTTTAAGATATTCTTGGTGGAAGCGTTCTGAGTGAAATTTTGCTGCATCCTGTTGGAATGTCCATGGTCTGCGGCCGAAAACTGTGTCTGCCCAGGGCTTCAGCACTGTATTTAGGACATTTTCCCACATAACTTTATTTTAGAGAAATGCGTCTTCTATGCTAAGCAAAATTTGTATTCGTATTTTAAAGCCATGAAATCTTTGACCTCACGACAATATTTTTTTCAGTGCATGTTAAGCTCAATGACAAGGGACCTCCTTTTTATAGCCGAGTCCGAACGGCGTTCCACATTGCAGTGAAACCACTTAGAGAAGCTTTGAAACCTTCAGAAATGTCACCAGCATTGCTGAGGTGGGATAATCCCCCGCTGAAAAACTTTTTGGTGTTCGGTCGTAGCAGGAATCGAACCCACGACCTTGTGTATGCAAGGTGGGCATGCTAACCATTGCACCACGGTGGCTTCCTTAGTTAATGTAACAATCGTACTCAATAAATTATTAGAGTAAGGGAAACTTTCTCCAAACATAATAATTCCATGAACTAAAATAAAGTTAAATTGGCTTCAGTGAAATAGAGAGTTCACTTTTTTGGAGTGTTTAAAAATTTCCTTATTTGAAAGAACAGCATCATTGGCTCCGAATCAATATCGAAGTCTTTATGGGAAAATAAAAATCTTTGGATCCAAGTAATTAATTTTGTCTTTGAGTGTGCAACCTCGGTTATTGGGGCACTCATGCTAACAATACCATTGAGAAGAAAAACATAACATAATTAGTTGAGTTTTTTACAATTTGCCTTTTTTGTTAAATCTTAAGTAAAATCTCTCTATATATGCCTTTTTAACATAGATAGATCCTATGGATAAAAATAAATATTACACAACTTATGAATGAAACAAACTATGAATGGGAAGAGTAATAGAGTACCTTGAATAACTGACTGAATGAATGAATGGTGGTTCGTCATTCATGAATGCAACCAAAGAAACCTGCATTTGTTTGTTTTTCTTTTGTGTTATTTTTTCGAATGTATTTCATAAAATAAAAGCAAACAACAAAATATCAGACAAAATTCTATAGTGATTTATTTTACAATCATGTGTATACGTGAGAGTTTCATTGGATAAGGATATGATAGCAAAAAAAAAAATTCTCCGATCCGATCAACAATAGGAGGATCGATCTACTTCTACTTGACTTAATCTTGCAGATTTCATGTTTATAACATACTGACACAGACACACACAATTCAGTGCAAAAGATAAGAGCATACACATGTGACAGGCAAGAGAGATGGTTTAGATATCAATGCATCTCTCTCTCTCTCTCTGTCTTTCACACTCTCTCCTTTATCAGTTGAGTTGTTGAGGAATTTATGAATGAATATCGCAGAGAGTGTGAGTATATGAATAACAGGAAAGGTGATACGATTATATATGAAGCCTAGGTTGTTTACTTACGACAACCTTATTTTATTTATTTAGATCACTAACGCATCATCTACTCTACATTGTCTAGAGGGACCTGGGGACCTGCTACTACTACAATCACTATCTACCACCATTGATATCGTACTATAGCTAATGGATAAATAAATATTCTCGTATTTTTCATACATGACAAACATCATTCATTCATGATTTTGCAGTTCATCATCGTCATCATCTTCTTCTTTATATGGGATAGTAGTATATAGTAGTTGTCTTCATCGTCATCATTATTGATCTTCGCTTATATAAAGACCGGAAATGAAACCAGATATCCTTAGAGTTTGTGTAAGCAAAACCAGAAGTAGAAGATAGTACCAACCTCATCATCATCATCATCGTCTTCTTTGTTTCAGAGGCAGTGAAGTCCAAAGAAGGATAGCAAATCAAGTCATTATAATAACGACGAGTGATATGATCATTATCATCTTCATCATCATAATAATAATGGAAGTAAAGTGCTTTAGTACTATGGGATATCTTTGTTTTCTTATTTTAGTGAATTAAGTGTCTTGTTTAGCGTATTTTGATAGGTTTATATCCAATCAAGCATTCTTCCTTCCTTTTATTTTGTGCAGATTGTATAAAACAATAGCTATTGCATATCCAGAGACAAAGCAAATTATGGGATAATTTGAGGTTAGAGTGTTTGAAGAGGATTTCTTCAACATTCAATTGAACATTCGATATTTTCGAATATTTTCTATCAAATACTTAGCGATTATTAATTTTGTAATAATAATAATAATAATCTAAGAACAAAAGAAAACTGCCAATGGGAAATTTAAAGATCCCCAACATAAAGCATACTTTCTAAGAAAATTCTAAACAACTTCATTACATTACACTGAAAAAAAAATTGTCGTGAGGCCAAAGATTTCTTATCCCTAAAATACAAATGCGTTTTTTACTTAACGTAGAAAACTAATAAAGTTTTTTTCCTTGTCCACAAATTGATAAACTGTTCAATAAAGTCGTTTTGTACTTGTAATTAAGTGATTCGTCTTAAAAATGGGTATTTTGAAATAAAAGAAAATTTTATTTTATACACAGAAAAAAATTCACCATAATATTTCCAATTAAAATTTTAATTGAATTTTCAAAACTATTTAATTAAAAATTAAATTGATTCAACATTTTTTTTAAATGAAAGCAAATCACAAAATTATTGATGGTTATGTTAGGTAAGGTGGCAGCCATTGTGTACCACATTGGTGAACTTCTCTCTTATCACTGAGTGCTGCCCGATTCCATGTTAAGCGCAATGACAAGGGACCTACTTTTTATAGCCGAGTCCGAACGGCGTTCCACATTGCAGTGAAACCACTTAGAGAAGCTTTAAAACCCTCAGAAATGTCACCAGCATTACTGAGGTGGAATAATCCACCGCTGAAAAACTTTTTGGTGTTAGGTCGAAGCAGGAATCGAACCCACGACCTTGTGTATGCAAGGCGGGCATGCTAACCATTGCACCACGGTGGCAATCACAAAAATTAATAGTATCAATTAATTTTTTAATTGACTTGGGGGATTGATACTATCATTTCTGTGATTGAAGACATTTCAATTAAAAATTAATTGAATCAATAATTTCGTGATTGAATCAAAAAATTATATTTTTATGTGCAGAAGTCGACTTAAATAATTCTGAAAAATTCTTCAAAATTAAGCGAAAAAGCGTTCAAAAATTGGAGATGTCTTTCAGCACAGCATACACAGAAAAAAAAGTCACGAAAGTTTTTCCAATTAAAATTTTAATTGAGTTTTAAAAAATGTTCAATAAAAAATTTAATGGACTCAACAAATTTTTTAACCGAAACAAAAGTCAATCACAAAAATTAATAGCATCAATTAATTTTTTAATTGGATCAATTAAATTTTTAATTGATTCTATCATTTCTGTGATTATGCCTTCAATCAATTAAAAAATTAATTAGATCAATAAATTTCGCGATTGACTCAGAAAATTTTTTTGTGTGTAATTTCCACTTGAAGTTGATAATTTAAGTTGTCGTTAACACCATTTTTTAAAGGACTTTGATAGCACATAAAGAAAAAAGCTGGAAAAATTAATAATTTAAAAAATTTCTCCTAGTATTAAGTAGGCAAAACTCAAATTAAAAAGAGAATTATTATCTTAACCCAGATATGCCGACGGGCCGTTATAAAGGGTGATTTGTTAAGAGCTTGATAACTTTTTTTTTAAAAAAAACGCATAAAATTTGCAAAATCTCATCGGTTCTTTATTTGAAACGTTAGATTGGTCCATGACATTTACTTTTTGAAGATAATTTCATTTAAATGTTGACCGCGGCTGCGTCTTAGGTGGTCCATTCGGAAAGTCCAATTTTGGGCAACTTTTTCGAGCATTTCGGCCTGAATAGCCCGAATTTCTTCGGAAATGTTGTCTTCCAAAGCTGGAATAGTTGCTGGCTTATTTCTGTAGACTTTAGACTTGACGTAGCCCCACAAAAAATAGTCTAAAGGCGTCAAATCGCATGATCTTGGTGGCCAACTTACCGGTCCATTTCTTGAGATGAATTGTTCTCCGAAGTTTTCCCTCAAAATGGCCATAGAATCGCGAGCTGTGTGGCATGTAGCGCCATCTTGTTGAAACCACATGTCAACCAAGTTCAGTTCTTCCATTTTTGGCAACAAAAAGTTTGTTAGCATCGAACGATAGCGATCGCCATTCACCGTAACGTTGCGTCCAACAGCATCTTTGAAAAAATACGGTCCAATGATTCCACCAGCGTACAAACCACACCAAACAGTGCATTTTTCGGGATGCATGGGCAGTTCTTGAACAGCTTCTGGTTGCTCTTCACTCCAAATGCGGTAATTTTGCTTATTTACGTAGCCATTCAACCAGAAATGAGCCTCATCGCTGAACAAAATTTGTCGATAAAAAAGCGGATTTTCTGCCAACTTTTCTAGGGCCCATTCACTGAAAATTCGACGTTGTGGCAGATCGTTCGGCTTCCGTTCTTGCACGAGCTGTATTTTATACGGTTTTACACCAAGATCTTTGCGTAAAATCTTCCATGTGGTCGAATAACACAAACCCAATTGCTGCGAACGGCGACGAATCGACATTTCACGGTCTTCAGCAACACTCTCAGAAACAGACGCAATATTCTCTTCTGTACGCACTGTACGCATTCGTGTGGTTGGTTTAATGTCCAATAAAGTAAACTGAGTGCGAAACTTGGTCACAATCGCATTAATTGTTTGCTCACTTGGTCGATTATGTAGACCATAAATCGGACGTAAAGCGCGAAACACATTTCGAACCGAACACTGATTTTGGTAATAAAATTCAATGATTTGCAAGCGTTGCTCGTTAGTAAGTCTATTCATGATGAAATGTCAAAGCATACTGAGCATCTTTCTCTTTGACACCATGTCTGAAATCCCACGTGATCTGTCAAATACTAATGCATGAAAATCCTAACCTCAAAAGAATCACCCTTTATTCCTTAGCACACCAACAAGTAGATTAGAAAATGTAAAGCACTGTAAACGCAGAAACCTGAACATAACAGGTATACTACATGTAGTACGGTCGGCATATCTGGGTTAATGCTATCCTTATTTCATCTCCACATCTTTGGTTCGAAATCAATGCCAAATTCGATAGTGTAAAGTCACAACATTTGGAACTGGGCACGTTGTTTTTAGTGTATTTCGCATTAAAATTTATTGCTACTTTGTAAGGGAGCGAGGTTGCACTAAATAGTCTCCCACTTATTGAATTTGTCAAAACTAGCGCTTGTTTCATATTCACGAATGCCACTCGTGCCAAAAATAATCTACCAAAATTCTATGAAACACTTACCAAAAATGTACCAAACTTAAAATTTTATTACTATATAAAATTTTGTCAAAATTTGATTTCTATAGACAATTTTGCCAAAATTTTATTTTTATAGAAAATTTTGCCAAAACTTTATTTTTATAGAAAATTTTGTCAACATTTTATTTTTATAGAAAATTTTGTCAAAATTTTATTTCTATTGAAAATTTTGTCAAAATTTTATTTCTATAGAAAATTTTGTCAAGATTTTATTTCTATTGAAATTTTTGTCAAAAAGTTATTTCTTGTTGTTGTTTTTTTATTTCAGCTTAAAACCATACATTGACTAAACTACAAGAGTAGCTTAACCAACAGAGGAAAAGAATGTTTGTCAAATTTATTTGGGCAAAGCCCTATAGACTGCAAGATGGTTGGATGGACGCACGTTTCGGAATTACCACATTCCTCATCAGCATCCTCTACTTGCAGCAAAACTATCAACCAATTATCAGAATAAATTCAGGCAGTTTATTAAACCCAACAAAAACCACACTTGAACCCTCCGAAAAAAGGTTTTACATTGATAGCCGGCTTATGCCGAAATAATCGATGATTTGACAGTGGCATAGGAAAAGAGATATGTTTGTTTCGAATTTATTTCGGCATAAGCCGGCTATCAATGTAAAACCTTTTTTCGGAGGGTTCAAGTGTGGTTTTTGTTGGGTTATTTCTTTAGAAGATTTTGTCAAAATTTTATTTTTACAGAAAATTTTGTCAAGATTTTATTTATGTAGAAAATTTTGTAAAAATTTTATTTCTATTCAAAATTTTGACAAAATTTTATTTCTATAGATAATTTTGTCAAAGTTTTATTTCTATAGAAATTTTTGACAAAATTTTATTTCTACAGAAAATTTTGTCAAAACTTTATTTTTATAGAAAATTTTGCCAAATTTTATTTTTACAGAAAATTTTGTCAAAATTTTATTTATATAGAAAATTTTTTAAAAATTTTATTCCTATAAAAAATTTTGTCAAAATTTTATTTCTATAAGAAATTTTGACAATTTTGTCAAAATTTTTTTCTATAGAAAATTTTGACAAAATTTTATTTCTATAGAAAATTTTGACAACATTTTATTTTTATAGATACTTTTGTCAAAGTTTTATTTCTATAGAAATTTTTGTCAAAATTTTATTTCTACAGAAAATTTTGTCAAAATTTTATTCCTGTAAAAAATTTTGTCAAAATTTTTTTCTATAGAACATTTTGTCAAAATTTTATTTCTATAGATAATTTTGTTTTTACAGAAAATTTTGTCAAAATTTTATTTCTATAGAAAATTTTGACAATTTTGTCAAAATTTAATTCTATAGAAAATTTTGACAAATATGTCAAAATTTTATTTCTATAGAAAATTTTAACAAAATTTTATTTCTATAGATAATGTTGTCAAAGTTTTATTTCTGTAAAAATTTTTGTCACAATTTTATTTCTATAGAAAATTTTGTCACAAATTTATTTCTATAGAAAATTTTGTCAATTTTTTTTTTTTTGTATAGAAAATTTTATCAACATTTTATTTCTATAGCAAATTTTGACAAAATTTTATTTCTATGGAAAATTTTGTCAATATTTTATTTCTATAGAAAATTTTTGTCAAAATTTTATTTCTACAGAAAATTTTCTCAAAATTTTATTTTTATTGAAAAGTTGGTCAAATTTGTATTTCTACGGAAAGTTGATGTACCTCTTATTTGGAGAGGTATATTTTGCAAAATCTACCAAAATTTTACCAATTTACCAAACAGTAAACCATTTTAATAGAATTATAAAATTCTACCATTTTAGTAGAATTCTACCAACTGTGGCAACCGTGTTCATATTACTTCTATTTTTTTGTCTTTTCGACGTTTTTATGCTTAATAACGTCAAAATTAATACATAAAAATGTTTCGAAATTTGCGCCGAATAAACTGCGCCGAATATTCGTTCATTATGTTTGCTTTAAAAATTATTTTCTTAAAATTTAGATCAATAGATCAAAAGTTTCCGATATACAATGGTCGTTTGCTTATCTTTGTTCAGCTATAACTAAATCTAATCCGACTTTTCCCCAAAATCAATGGGGATTGAGTTAAAGTAAAATCCTATATATTACGGTTGCCACAAGTGGTACAAATGCTAGATTTTCTACAGTTTAGTAGAATGGTAGAATTCTTAATATTTTGGTAGGTTTTTGCAAAATATTCCTCTCCAAGTACGATGTATATCAATTTTTATAGAAAACAATTTTTACAAAATTTTCTACAGGGATTAATTTTGGCAAAATTTGCTATAAAAATAAAATTTTGACAATATTTTCTATAGAAATAAAATTTTGACAAAATTTTCTAAAGAACTAAAATGTTGTCAAAACTTTTTAACAAGATATTTTAGAGAACTAAAATTTTGCTTAATTTTGTAGAGATATAATTTTCACAAGATTTCCTAAAGAAATCAAATTTTGTCAACATTTTCTACAGAGATAAATTTTATAAAAATAAATTTATATAAAAATAAAATGTTGACAATATTTTCTATAGAAATAAAATTTTGATCAAATTTTCTATAGAGATAAATTTTGACATAATTTTCTATAGAGATAAATTTCGGCAAAATTTTCTATAAAAATAAAATTTTGATAATATTTTCTGTAAACAAATAAAATTTTTACAACATTTTTTAGAGAACTAAAATTTCGAAAAAAAAAAATTCTAGAGAACTAAAATATTGTCAAAATTTTTCAACAAGATGTTTTATAGAACTAAAATTTTGTCTAAATTTTGTAGAGATATAAATTTTCACAAGATTTTCTAGAGAAATAAAATTATGACAAAATTTTCTCTAGAAATAAAATTTTTAAAAAATGTTTTATAGAAATAAAATTTTGACAAAAATGTTCTATAAAAATAAAATTTTGACAAAAATTTTTTTAGAGAATTATAATTTTGACAAAACTTTTTTTAGAAATGAAATTTCGACAAAATTATCTAGAGAATTCAAATTTTGATCAAAAACTTCAAAATATTTTTTTTTTAAATTTGATAGATTTTTCGTAAAATTCTCTTCATATTTTGATAGATTATTTTTGGCACGAGTGGCCAACGACCATACCACGCTGAGTACATCGGTTCTCGTCCGATCACCGAAATTAAGCAGCATCGGGCGCGGTTAGTTCTTAGATGGGGACCGCTTGGGAACACCGCGTGTTGTTGGCATTATTTTGGGAGCCACCGTGGTGCAATGGTTAGCATGCCCGCCTTGCATACACAAGGTTGTGGGTTCGATTCCTGCTTCGACCGAACACCAAAAAGTTTTTCAGCGGTGGATTATCCCACCTCAGTAATGCTGGTGACATTTCTGAGGGTTTCAAAGCTTCTCTAAGTGGTTTCACTGCAATGTGGAACGCCGTTCGGACTCGGCTATAAAAAGGAGGTCCCTTGTCATTGAGCTTAACATGGAATCTGGCAGCACTCAGTGATAAGAGAGAAGTTCACCAATGTGGTATCACAATGGACTGAATAGTCTAAGTGATCCTGATACATCGGGCTGCCACCTAACCTAACCTAACCGTGCTATATATACATTTTGAGCAGACAAAAAATAAAGGCAAGAACAAACGGGCGGACCGACAGTAGAACATCGAATTCTATTCTAAAACGATTGGTGCACTAAATGACAAGTTTCAAGCGGTTTCTTTCATACAAATACACGAACTTATTGTAAACCATACCACTATTTCAAAAAATGCATTACAATAAAATCCTCAACGATTTTTTCTTTTTAAATAACGGATTTCCTTAAATTTAAAAACGCCACACAATGTAGATAAAAATCTGTACTCTAAAAAGCAGTGTTAGTTCTTTTGGCACCTGCCAATGTTTATTTTAATAATTTCCATATTATTTATATATGATAGCCTTCTGTCCGTCTGTTCTTGCTTAGCCAAATCAATCAAAACGTTTAATGACCCCTGTCTTTGGTAGACAGCCATAAAAGGTAAGTCCTTTAAAATGTTAAATTTATAACATAATCGATGACATTTAATAAGAGATATCACAATTTTTAATCCAAAGCCAAACGGCAACTACCACCTAACTAGAGTCCAGCACTTTGGACAGCCATTCGACAGAAATGATTTCCAATTAAAATTCTCTCAACATAAGATTTAAATATTAAATCATAAATTTCTTTGCCAACATAATGTGTGATGTGTGTTTGGTTTGTGGTATTGTATTCACATTTACATCTAAAGTCTGATTTTGTCTCTCCTTATATTGGTATGGTGTTCTTCTTTTTTTTTTTGTTTTTTGTTTTGGACAAGAAGTGTCATCATATTTCAAAAACGGAAATCAAACAAAACCTCAAGCAGAATTACTTGCTTATGGCCAAAAAAAAAAAAAAAAAAAAACAATATAAAAATTGAATCCCAAATACATATACGCAGAAACACATTATCATTTACACTGAAAGAAATAATTGATTGTTGCATATATATTGAGCTGAAGATTATAACGACCTTCCTTCGGTTTTGCCTCCAAATAGGCCTCAGTTTCGGCGATCACCTCTTCATTGCAGCCAAATTTTTTCCCTGCGAGCATCCTTTTGAGGTCTGAGAAAAAGAAAAAGTCGCTAAGGGCCAGATCTGGAGAATACGGTGGGTGGGGAAGCAATTCGAAGCCCAATTCATGAATTTTTGCCATCGTGTCAAAATTTTACATCTGTAAGTCAATTAGTTTGTGAGATAGAGCGTCTTTGTGAAGCAACTTTTGTTATTGAGAAAAAAATGGAAAAAATTCGTGTTTTGATAAAATCCTTTTTTCTGAAGGGAAAAAATATAGTGGAAGCAAAAACTTGGCTTCATAATGAGTTTTCGGACTCTGCCCCAGGGAAATCAACAATAATTGATTGGTATGCAAAATTCAAGCGTGGTGAAATGAGCGCGGAGGACGGTGAACGCCCGAAAGAGGTGGTTACCGACGAAAACATCAAAAAAATCAACAAAATGATTTTGAATTACCGTAAAATTAAGTTGATCGAGATAGCAGAGGCTTTAAAGATATCAAAGGAACGTGTTGGTCATATCATTCATCAATATTTGGATATGCGGAAGCTCTGTGCAAAATGGGTGCCGCGCGAGCTCACATTTGACCAAAAACAACAACGTGTTGATGATTCTGAGCGGTGTTTGCAGCTGTTAACTCGTAATACACCCGAGTTTTTCCGTCGATATGTGACAATGGATGAAACATGGCTCCATCACTACACTCCTGAGTCCAATCGACAGTCGGCTGAGTGGACAGCGACCGGTGAACCGTCTCCGAAGCGTGGAAAGACTCAAAAGTCCGCTGGCAAAGTAATGGCCTCTGTTTTTTGGGATGCGCATAGAATAACTTGTATCGATTATCTTGAGAAGGGAAAAACCATCAACAGTGACTATTATATGGCGTTATTGGAGCGTTTGAAGGTCGAAATCGCGACAAAACGGTCCCATATGAAGAAGAAACAAGTATATACGGCCGTAAATTCGTCCAGGCCGAAGCTTATGTACCCTCCACCATGGATTGCGTAGAAACTTCTTCTAAACACTGCCATCCACAATCGAATTACTTCAGTTGAGTTAACGCTTGCCGATGGTAAGGTATATTAAAACCTCCTAATACCGTCTTCTAAATTGTATGTAAGTCCATACGTGGTATATATTAAATCAAAAAAGATCGATCAAATACGTATATAATTCAGTTTGACCAAATTTTCTATAGACATACAATTTTGACAAAATTTTCTATAGAAATAATATTTTAAACAAAATTTTCTATAGAAATAAAATTTTAACAAAATTTTCTATAGAAATAAAATTTTGGTAGTTTATTTTTGGTTCGAGTGGCAACCATGATTATGAACCGAATAAAATTTTAACAAAATTTTCTATAGAAATAAAATTTTAACAAAATTTTCTATAGAAATAAAATTTTGACAAAATTTTCTATAGAAATAAAATTTTGACAAAATTTTCTATAGAAATAAAATTTTAACAAAAATTTTCTAAAGAAATAAAATTTTAACAAAATTTTCTATAGAAATAAAATTTGTACAAAATTTTCTATAGAAATAAAATTTTTACAAAATTTTCTATAGAAATAAAATTTTGGTAGATTATTTTTGGCTCGAGTGGCAACCATGATTATGAACCGATATGGACCAATTTTTATGTGATTGGAGATCAGCTATATATAACTATAGACCGATATGGACCAATTTTGGTATGGTTGTTAGCGGCCATATACAAACACTACGTTCCAAATTTCAACTAAATCGGATGAATTTTGGAGACTTCGCAAGCCAAATCTCGGGATCGGTTTATATGGGGCTTATATATAATTATGAACCGATGTGGACCAATTTTTGCACGGTTGTTAGATACCATATACCAACATCATGTACCAAATTTCAGGCGAATCGGATGAAATTTGATTCTCTTTGAGGCTCCGCAAGCCAAATCTGGGGATCGGTTTATATGGGGGCTATATATAATTATGGACCGATATGGACCACGTTTTGCATGGTTGTTAGAGACCATATACCAACATCATGTACCAAGTTTCAGCTGGATCGGATGAAATTTGGTTCTCTTTGTGGCTCCGCAAGCCAAATCTGGGGATCGGTTTATATGGGGGCTATATATAATTATGGACAAATGTGGACCACGTTTTGCATGGTTGTTAGAGACCATATACCAACATCATGTACCAAGTTTCAGCTGGATCGGATGAAATTTGGTTCTCTTTGAGGCTCCGCAATCCAAATCTGAGGGTCCCTTTATATGGGGGCTATACGTAATATTTCGATGTGTTACAAACGGAATGACAAAGTTAATATACCCCCATCCTATGGTGGAGGGTATAAAAAGTGTTGTTCCACCAAGACAACGCACCGTGCCACAAGTCATTGAGAACGATGGCAAAAATTCATGAATTGGGTTTCGAATTGCTTCCCCACCCACCGTATTCTCCAGATCTGGCCCCCAGCGACTTTTTCTTGTTCTCAGACCTCAAAAGGATGATCGCAGGGGAAAAAATTGGCTGCTGTGAAAAGGTGATCGCCGAAACTGAGGCCTATTTTGAGGAAAAACCGAAGGAGTACTACCAGAATGGTATCAAAAAATTGGAAGATCGTTATAATCGTTGTATCGCTCTTGAAGTGAACTATGTTGAATAATAAAAACGAATTTTGAAAAAAAATGTGTTTTTCTTTGTTAGACCGGGAACTTATCAGCCAATCTGTTACAGAGGGTCCTGGGTTCAATCCCAATGTTCGACCGAAAACCAAACAGTTTTTCAGCGGTGGATCAGTAATTCTAGTGATATTTCGTAGTGTTTCAAAGGTACTCTAAATGGTTTCACCGCAATGTGAATGCTGGTTCAGACTCGGCTGTAAAAAGGAGATCAACTAAACATGGAATCGGGAAGCACATAGTGAGAAGAAAAAATTCCACCACTTTGGTATCACGATGGACTGAATAGTCTATACACGCAAAGAAAAATAACGTTTGGAAAACGTGTACCGAAAACGTTTTTCTTTTGTTAGAGTTTTTTGAATTGCTTCGAAATTTTTAAACTTTTATCACCAAAAAAATTCGTTTGTTACAAAATTTTTATTTTTTCAATAAAACAAGTTATTTTTGAAACAACAACACAGTCCATTTCGTTTACATCAAACACTGTTCTTTTCTGACTTTAGGTCTTTAATAAGACAGATTTTACAGTTCAAAATTTAATATACTACAATGTAATGTTGAACATTTTTTCGGAATCTTGCGAACATATCTGGAATATATGTTAAAAAAAAAAAAAAAAAAAAAAAAACTTTGGTCGAAGCAGGGATCGAACCCACGACCCTTGGCATGCAAGTCGGACGTAGCAACCACTGCTCCACGGTGCCAAACTAAATGTTTGTTTCTGTTAAATAAACTTTGTTTATTCGGTTCGTGGGCGCCACAAGCTATGCTATATAAATATAACTTATATGGATATTTATCTATTGATGACCATAACAGCTACGTAGCCCAGTGGTTAGTGCGTTGGCTTACAAAGTGCATGGTCCGCGGTTCGATTCTCCATCCAGGCGAAAGGTAAAAAAAATTGTAAAAAATATAAAAAAATTATAAAATCGTATAATTTCTTCTACATTGTTTGTATTACAGAAAAAGGTGCAAAAAAACTTAAAAACTTCGTGGAAGTGAGAAAGATGTGAGGGAAAATGCAATTAGCCAGAATTTTTTTTTTTGTATTTAGTCTTTATGAAATTGTCTTTACATCCTGGAAAAGAATAAACGTTTATCACAAAAAGTATATACTTTTATTCCAAATACACTTCCTTTCAACGAAAAGCAAATGAGAAACGAACTTTGTTTGTCTAAAATTTCGTTTGGGAGGAAAGAATTATTTTTTGCGTGTACCTACCTACCCAACTATATTCGTGATAAAATTGTCACTGAAAAAATGCTTGTCCCGTTCCAAAGATTTTATCTTCAGACTAATGAGTTTGGTATTGATTCCGAGCCGAAGAATCGGAGAATTGAAGTAAGGATAAATTTAAGCCACAATTTTCTTTTACAATTTGAGTTTTGATTCTAAGAAATAAATTTTAATGTATTCGTTTTTTTTTAGTTTTTTTCTCATGTGTTATTAAAGTCCTTCAAAAACGTGTTAACGACAACTTAAATTTTCAAATTCATACTCGGCTTCAAGTAGAAATTATGCAATGTTTCAAGCAAAAATCATCTTTAAAAAAATAAAGTGTTGAAAAATATACAAAATATCAACACAACAAATTTGAAGACAAGAGTAGTTCAGAATTTCTTAAAATTTGTATTTCAGAATGTGTCATTAAAATTGAGCTAACGAAACAAATTCGTTAATACAACGAAATTTTCCATTAATATTATGACGAATTTTCTGTTAAACAATGAAAAGTTTCGTACTAATAACGAAATATTTCATTCTCTTAATGGACATTTTTCGTTGTATGAATGAAGAATTGTCGTTGGCTCAATTTTAATGAAATGTTCTTTGTGTGTATATAATTCGCGCATCGTGAACTTTGTATGACACTAAAGACATGTTTGCAATTTTGAACTCCACGAAATTTTGTTTAATAAATTTTCTTGAATTTGTCGGAAATTATTTACTTATTTTTGTGAAATCGGCGTGACATCTGCGTTTCTAATATAGTTTAGTCAAAATTTTCTAAAATTAATTAAAATTTTCTAAAAAATAACTAAAATTTTTTTTCCACCACCACCAGGGTTCACATTTTTTTCAGTGGTTATTTTGATCTATCTGAAAAAAACAACTTCGAAAACGTTCACAAATGTGTTGTTCGATTTGGGCCACTTTTTTTGAAAATAGTGTGCCACCTTTTATTAGGATTACCACTGTTAGTTCCACTTTTCAGAAATGCTCAATGGTAACGCCGAATATGATTAAATTTCTCACTTACTCTCAACCCTTATATATTATCAAAGTTGTTAATTTCTCACAGTGTATGTGCTTCATTGTATATATAAAACCAACTGGTGGCTTGAAATACAAGACATTAAAATACATAGAATCAAAGAGGTAGGAACTACTTCATATATAACAATAACAACAACAATATTTGACAATATTTTTTTTTTTCATTTTTTGTAGTTTTGACAAAAACTGAAACACAACAAACTAACCCAACAGACTGAGCTATCATTACATTGAGTAGAAGTAGATATGAAAACTCCCGAAAAAAAAATACAACAAGAGAACCGTAAAAAAAACTCAAGCATATATATGGCATTTCCGGTTAAAGCACGTGCGAGGTTTTCAACAATTCCAAAATATTATATGATTTGGTTGAATTGTTAGGGATTGAATTGAATCATGAATGAAAGAATGGTCGAATGAATGAACCACCTAACAAAAAATAGGCCCAAAAGACATCAATAATCATAATAACAATAATGTTAGAAAGATATGGAGATTCATAGCTTTTATCACTTCTATCATTATTATTATCAACCACCCAGGGCTTTTTTCTTCGACAACTGCAAACCCTTTCCCAAATGCAAAGGGGGCGGGGAGAAATAAAATCTGAACACCAATTACAATGTAAAAAACCACTCGAGGACTATACGCATGCGTATGGTCTTCTCTGTTAACTCCTTTCAAAGGTGGTTGGTGGTGCGTGCGTGCCTACCGATGGTTGGTGTTGGCAAACAGTCTCTGTCTTTGAAAAACAAAAAAAAAAAACACAAGTAGTGATTCAATCTCTTTAACGATTGCCAAAAAGATTCACGTTCTCACTGCACTGCATATATTTTTGGTTGCAGAGGAAGGGAAATTATTAACATATCATAATTATCCACTAAATCAAAAGAAATCGTGAAATACAATAAGAAGAAGACAAACAAAAATGATGTATTGCTTTGTAATGGGTTCCCCCAAAGGGCTCTGAGAGGGTTCATCGATTCCTTAAGACGAGGCCCTGAAACAACATAAATTGCCCAGCAAAATAAGCGTCACCAAAAAAGTAAGAAAAATGTTCTTTTTGGATCCGGAAGTGGTGCAAGATTGACGCAGAAGCGATGAATTTAACATGGGCTTCCCAGCAAAAAAAGCGTCGCCAAAAAAGTAATACAAATGTTCTTTTTGGATCCGGAAGTGGTGCAAAATTGATGCAGAAGCGATGAATTTAACATGGGCTTCTCATAGGACGGAAGTTCTCCATTTCAACAGCCGTCGCACTGAATTTGCGTCACTTCTTTAGGTGTGATCCGAATTCAATGTTTTGGATGTAAATTAAATAATTTTGTGATATTTTGGCAAATAAATAATTTTTATAATTTTTAATGGATTTTAACGCTTGTCGGAAACGTTTGACCTCAAATATTTTCAAAAAATCACAATTTTTTCAGATTGGATTTAGCTTTTTTTTCGACAAAATTTAAATGATTTGTACCATTTAATGAATTCTTATGAATTCTCTGTTTTTAACCTATTTGAAACAAAAAAAGTTAAGATTGCCCATTAAAAGTATGAACAAACCAAGTTATAAAAAATTGAATTAAAAGAACTTCCTGGTTAGTAAAAATAAAGAACATCACTGGGAGTGCATCTTCTGGAAGCGCTTTTAAAGTTGTGCCTTTGGAAGAACTTCCAAATTTTTTTGCTGGGTTGTCATAGGACGGAAGGCCTTCATTTCAACAGCCGTTGCACTGAATTTGCATCACTTCTTTAGGTGTGAATCCGAATTCAATGTTTTGGATGTAAATTAAAAAATTCTGCTATATTTTGTCACATAAATAATTTTTATAGTCTTTTAATGGATTTTTTTTAATGGATTCTAACGCATTGGTAACGTTGGACCTCAAATATTTTCAAAAAATTCACAATTTTTTCAGATTGGATTTAGCATTTTTTTCAACAAAATTTAAATGATTTGTACCATTTTATCAATTCTTACTCTGTTTTTAACCTATTTGAAACAAAAAAAGTTAAAATTGATGCTTAAAAGTATGAAAAACCCAAGTTATAAAAATTGAATTAAAAGAACTTCCTGGGTAGTTCAAATAAAGAACATCATTGAGAGTGCATCTTCTGGAAGTGCTTTTAAAGTTGTGCCTTTGGAAGAATTTCCAAATTTTTTGCTGGGTTGTCATAGGACGGAAGGCCTTCATTTCAACAGCCGTTGCACTGAATTTGCATCACTTCTTTAGGTGTGATCCGAATTCAATGTTTTGGATGTAAATTAAAAAATTCTGTTATATTTTGGCAAATAAATAATTTTTATAGTCTTTTAATGGATTCTAACGCATTGGTAACGTTGGACCTCAAATATTTTCAAAAAATTCACAATTTTTTCAGATTGGATTTAGAATTTTTTTCGACAAAATTTAAATGATTTGTACCATTTTATCAATTCTTACTCTGTTTTTAACCTATTTGAAACAAAAAAAGTTAAAATTGCCGATTAAAAGTATGAAAAAACCAAGTTATAAAAAATTGAATTAAAAGAACTTCCTGGGTAGTTCAAATGAAAAACATCATTGGGAGTGCATCTTCAGGAAGTGCTTTTAAAGTTGTGCCTTTGGAAGAATTTCCAAATTTTTTTGCTGGGTGATTGCACTTTGGAAGCGACAATATCAATAATTTGATAAATGTATCGAACATTTTCAACTATCTCATTAAGATAACTGTGGCAGTCAATGAACGTTCTCTAGTTGAGAAACAGATAGTTCAGTTGGGCATTGTAGTTCAATGAAATTTAGATCTTTTTCGATCAATGAACTAGTTTGGTATGTTAGTTCACTAGTTCGTTGTCACTGCCCAGCGAAAAAAGAAATCGAAATTGTTTTAAAGGCACAACTTTAAAAGCACTTCCAAAAATGTCCACCCAAATATGTTCTTTATATTAACTACACAGGAAGTTTTTTTAATTAAGTTTTTATATCTCGCTTTCTCATATTTTTAATGGGTAATTTCACTTGTTTTATTTCAAATAGGTTAAAAATAGTGTAAGAATTGATAAAATGGTGCAAATTATTTATATTTTGTCGAAAAAAATGCTAAATCCGTTCTAGAAAAATTTTGCATTTTTGAAAATATTTGAGGTCAAGCGTTAAAATGCATTAAAAATCTTAAACAAATTATAAAAAATTTTTATTTGGCAAAATTCTACAAAATGTCACTTCCAAAACACTGAATTCGGATCATACCTTAAGAAGCGATGCATATTCAGTGCAACGGCTGTTGAAATGGTGGACATCCGTCCTATGAAAAGTCCATGTTAAATTCATCGCTTCTGCGCCAATTTTACGCCACTTCCGGATCCAAAAAGAACATTTTCTAAGATTAATATGCTGAGTTTAATAATAGAAAAATTATAAAATTTTATATTTCCATATTATAACCCAGCAAAAAAGCGTCGTCAAAAAATTAGTGAAAATGTTCTTTTTGTATCCGAAAGTGGTGCAAAATTGAGACAGAAGCGATGTTTTTATCCTTTTTGAGACAAAAAAAGTTAAAATTCTGTTATATTTTGTCAAATAAATAATTTTTATAATTTTTAATGGATTCTAATGCTTGTCGGAAACGTTTGACCTCAAATATTTTCAAAAATTCACATTTTTTTTAGATTGGAATTAGCATTTTTTTTTGACAAAATTTAAATTATTTGTACCATTTTATGAATTCTTACTCTGTTTTTAACCTATTTGAAACAAAAAAAGTTTAAATTACCCATTAAAAGTATGAAAAAAGCAAGTTATAAAAAATTTAATTAAAAGAACTTCCTGTGAAGTTAAAATAAAGAACATCTTTAGGAGGACATTTTTGGAAGTGCTTTTAAAGTTGTGCCTTTGTCCCATTTTTTTTTTGCTGGGAAATAAATCTTATGTAGATTTGGTGATCGGAAATTTTATTTTTATGCCCTCCACCATACACTGAAAAAAAAGCATACTCGGTTCCAAAGATTTTGTCTTTACTTTAAAAAATTTGGTATTGATTCCGAGCCAAAGAAGCGGATAATATAAGTAAGGATACTTTTAAGACACAATTCTCTTTTAAATTTAGGTTTTGTGTACTTTCTTCTAGGAAGCAAATTTTAATTTTTCGCTTTCTCAGCTTTTTTCTTCATATGCTATCAAAGTCCTTTAAAAACGAGTTAACGGCAACTTTATTTTCCAAATTAGGACTCGACTTGCAGTAGAAATTATGCTATGTTTGAAGTAAAAAACTTCTTTAAAATAAAGTTTTGAAAAACATGTCCTATATTTGAACGATTTTTTGCTTTGTAGTCAAGATGCAAAAAGACAACAAATTTAAAGACAATTTCATTAAATTTAAAGAATTTTAAGTCAAGTTGACCTTAGCCTATAAATTTTTTCTTTCATGTTAAGATACCCATTTTTAAGTCAAATCACTTAATTATAAGGACAATACGACTTCATTGAAAAGTTTATCGACTTTTGGACAAGGAAAATAACTTTATTTTAGAGAAATGAGTCTTCTATGCTAAGCAAAATTTGTATTCGTATTTTAAAGACATGAAATCTTTGACCTCACGACAATATTTTTTTCAGTGTAGGATGGGGGTATATTAACTTTGTCATTCCGTTTGTAACACATCGAAATATTGCTCTAAGATCCCATAAGGTATATATGTTCTGGGTCGTGGTGAAATTCTGAGTCGATCTGTCTGTCCGTCCGTCTGTTGAAATCACGCTAACTTCCGAACGAAACAAGCTATCGACTTGAAACTTGTAGGTCGAATGGTATAAACGGACCCCCAAATTTGGCTTGCAGACCCTCTAAGAGAAGCAAATTTCATCCGATCCGTATATGGTACATGGTGTTAGTCCACATCAGTCCCATATAAACCGATTCCCAGCTTTGGCTTGTGGAGCCTCTAAGAGAAGCACATTTCATCCGATCCGGCTGAAATTTGATATATGGTGTTAGTATATGGTATCTAACGACCATGCAAAAAGTGGTCCACATCGGTGCATAATTATATATAGCCCCCATATAAACCAATCCCCAGATTTGACCTCGGGAGCCTCTTGGAAGACCAAAATTCATCTGATTCAGGTGATATTTGGTACGTGGTGTTAATATATGGCCTCAAACACCCATGCAAAAATTGGTCGAAATCGGTCCATAATTATATATAGCCCCCATATAAACCGATTCCCAGATTTGACCACCGGTGCCTTTTGGAGAAGCAAAATTCATCCGATCTGGTTTAAATTTAGTACGTGGTGGTAGTATATGATATTTAACAACCATGACAAAAGTGGTTCATATCAGTCCATAATCATATATAGCCCCCTATAAACCGATCCCGAGATTTGGTTTTGGAGCCTCTTGGAGGAGCAAATTTCATCCGAATCAGTTGAAATTTGGTACATTGTGCTAGTATATGGCCGTTAACAACCATGCCTAAATAGGTCCATATCGGTCTATACTTATATATAGCGCTCAGATAAATCGATCCCCCATCACACAAAAATTGGTCCATATCAAGTTCATAATTGTATATAGCCCCCATATAAGCGACCCTCATATTTCAATTCTGTCTCTGTAGACTTACCTACACATATCTTTTTTGTCTAATAAATATATACCACGTATGGACTAACTCACAATTTAGAAAACGATTTAAGATACCACAACCCAAGTAATTCGGTTGTGGATGACAGTCTTTCGTAGAAGTTTCTACGCTATCCATGGTGGTGGGTACATAAGATTCGGCCTGGCCGAACTTACGGCCATATATACTTGTGTTTTTTTTATTTCTTTACTAAAATGAACTTACAAGGCATAATAAAGGATCAGAAAAGGGGCTATGATATTATATAACAAAAAAAAACTAAATAGAGATGATTCAAATCGGCACGACTTCCGGATTACAAGTTGGGTACCTAAATTACTTTTTTTGGAAGCTCTTACTACAATAAACAATAAGAATTTAATATAAAAAAATTAAATAAAATTTCTAAGAATTTAATAAAATAAAAATTATATATTTATATTTATATTTATATTTATATTTATATTTATATTTATATTTATATTTATATTTATATTTATATTTATATTTATATTTATATTTATATTTATATTTATATTTATATTTATATTTATATTTATATTTATATTTATATTTATATTATATTTATATATTAATATATTTATATTATAAATAAATACGTCCCTAATATTGTGTAGATTTAGTAGCCTGAGGTTTTTTATAATTTCTTTATTAAAATGAACTTACAAGGCTTAATAAAGGATACGAAAAGGATCTATAGCAATTATATAAAATTAATTAGAGATAATTCAAATTGGCACGACTTCCGAATTAGATGTTGGGCACTTAAACACATTTTTGGCAGCTCTTTTTTAATGCAATAGACGTCTATAAATTAGATGTTCAAATTTGTAAAATTAATATGCTGAATTTAATAAAAGAAAAATTATAAAATATTATATTTCCATACACTCAAAAAAAAAGATTCAAAGATTTTGATATTCCTTTAAGGATTTTGGCATTGATTTCGAGCCATTTCCATATACTAAAAAAAAAAGTTTACTTGTATCCAAAGAGTTTGACCTTCCTTTAAGGATTTTGGTATTGATTCCGAGACAATGATGCGGGTTCTTTAAAATAAGGATATTTTTTTGCGACCTATCTGGTTTTAAATCTAGACTCTATAAAATTAAAATTAGGATACTGATCTCATTTATCGAATTTTCAGTCTATTTTTCCGGTATATTAATAAAGCTATTAACGTATAAACAAATGCCAGTTTAAAAATCCAAATTATGACGGATACTTGGAAGTAAACAATATTTTATTAATTCCAAAAAAAAAAACTTTAAACCAAAGATGCTAAATCTTCAAAATAAGTCTTAGCCTATATTTGAAGTGTTTTTATCTTAAATCTAAAGATTCAATATTCCAATATTTATATTAGAGAAATGCGTCTTCTACGCTAAGCAAAATTTGCAAAAACCAGACGTAGATTAGCTGTCTAGGGTTAGTGTTGTGTAGATTTAGTGGTCGAAATATTATTTTAGCCATATTTCTGTTTTTTTTTTTATGTCAGTCCTTTTATTTTTTCTATATAGACAGACTTATTGTAGGTAGAAAAAAGGCCCTTCATTTTAATTGGATGTTTCTTCTTTCACACATTATATGATAAATTCATGACTATTGCATTTACAGTAGACATTCTGGTGAATTTATGTGGTGTGTGCCATAGATTGGCACAACGACGAAGCATACAAAGTAGTTTCAATAGTGTTTGCAATCGAAAGAAATCTTAAGGTTCGAAAGCCTTAAATTATAAAAGGATTACACCAACAACAGTGACAACAATGACAACAATCATAATTTGTTAAAGCGCTCTTAACACTTTTGTTTCCTTGGTCCAATAAAGTACTTTTCTCTCTAAGTCTATTAACCCTCAACAGTTGGACACCAGGAAAGATGTAAAAGGGTAGTTATGATTCTGAGAATAAGGGTTGGGAGTTAGACAATTATTGCTGCTTGGCCATTGTAAATAGGAAACACGAGACAAGAAGTAGGAGGTCCTTTGCATTTTTTTATTCATCCCCCCCTCGCTACTTCAAATCTCTTCTGTACAATTTTGATGGTTGAAAAAAACAAAAACAAGCAAAACTTTTTATACAATGAATAGAATTACCTAAGAAGACAAACAGGAAGCGCCTATGCAATGACAACAAAAAAACCTGTTGTTGTTGTTGCTTTTATTATATATTTTCTTATATGCATAGGTATTTAATAACAGCAGCAAAAAAAAAAAACAAAAAAGGATTCAAACAGCTGTTGTTTTGTTCCCTAACCAGAATCAGACGAGAAGCGTCGAGAAACAAACCTTTAAAGCAATGTTGGCATTTGTTAGTCTTCAGGGTTGTTTTTATGGCATTTGATTACCATTAAGTTAAGCTTAACGATTGATCAGAATCAAATTCCCTCCCCTGCTTTCTTCAAAAAAAAAAAAATTTGCTATCCCCATACCATACAACAAAAAATCTTCCGGCAACACGTGTCCTCTTGGGGGAAATAAAAAAAAAAACAATAAAAGAAAATTCTTTTCTTTTTCCACCTCAACTAAAACGATTTTCTAAAGAACTATGTTCCGAAACAATGAAAATGTTCAAAGATTATTTCTAAAGAAATTTATTGATTTGTTTTAAATTTCTACAAAAAAAAAAGAAAAACACATTCAAACTCCTCTATATCAATTGCCTTGCTCTTCGAGAATATCTATTGGGGCGCTTGCGTAAAAGATTTTACTTTGTTAGATGATGGGCACCATCACAAACACACATACACGCACACCTTAGGGTCTTACTTTCATACGAGTGGATTTTATATGAACTTCCGGTTAATCATCGCCCAAACAACCAACTTAACTGAACCTTCGTCACACCGGTGCAATGCGCATGCGCTCATTCGCATACACCAACAACTCTCTGGCCCCTTCGTCAAAAGCCGGCTCTTCACCACTCCAATCGAAAAGAACACTCGTTTTTGTTTTGTTTGTTTATTTCAACACTGAAAAAATGACAACCATGACATAGATGCAAGAGAGAAACCTCATATAAATAAATACGATACGATTTTGAAAAAATTAAAAAATAAAACTAATCAACAGGGAAGGTTTAATGAGTAAAGAAATGTAAACTTTTATGGATTTGGAAAATATTTTTCTATTTAAAAATAATTAAATTTAAAATTATATGTGAATATTATAAGAACCCAGGAAAATATTTGGAAGTTGTTCCAAAGGCACAACTGTAAATGCACTACCAAAAATGTCATCCCAAAGATGTTCTTTATTGTAACTACACTCAAAAAAAAGTTTACTTGGATCCAAAGATTTTGAGCTTCCTTTAAGGATTTTGGTATTGATTCCGAGCCAAAGATGCGGCTGCTTTGAAATAAGCACATTTTTTTGCGACCTATCTGGCTTTAAATCTAGGATCTATAAAATTAAAATTAGTATACACACGCAAAAAAAAGTTTACTTGGATCCAAAGATTTTGACCTTCCCTTAAGGATTTTGGTATTGATTCCGAGCCAAAGATGCGGCTTCTTTAAAATAAAGACATTTTTTAGCGACCTAACTGGTTTTAAATCTACACAGAAAAAAATTTCACGAAAAATTTTCCAATTAAAATTTTAATTGAGTTTTAAAAAATATTCAATTAAAAATTTCATTGAATCAACAAATTTTTTAATTGAAACAAAAATCAATCACGAAAATTAATAGTATCAATTAACTTTTCAATTGAATCAATTAATTTTTCAATTGAATCAATTAATTTTTTAATTGACCTTCAATTAATTTTTAATTGATATTATCATTTCTGTGATTGAAGACATTTAAATTAAAAATTAATGGCATCAATTAATTTCGTGATTGAATCAGAAAAAATTTTTTTGGTGTGTAGGATCAATAAAATTAAAAATAGGGTACAGATCCCGTTTATCAAATTTTCATTCTCTTTTCGCGGTTAAATAATAAAGGTACTAACGTACAAACAAATGCCAGTTTAAAAATGCAAATTATAACGGATACTTCAAAATAAAAATGTTTTCTTAATTAAAAAAAAAAAACTTTAAACCAAAGATGCTAAATCCTCAAAACAAGTCTTAGCCTAGATTTGAAGCGTTTTTATCTTAAATTTAAAGTTTTAATATTTCATTTAATTTAAGGACAATTTCTTTAAATCAAAAATGTGTTTCTATACTTTAAGGAAAATTAGCCTTAGTTCACAGACATGCGACTTTGACGGAGGGACGCAAGTTTACAAAAGGTATGTCCTAAATTTAATGAAAAAAATGTTTGAACCAAAGTTTATAAACTTTATTTTAATTAAAATTTCATTGTTTTAAAAAAAAATCGTCCTTAATATTTTGTAAATTTCGCATACTAAAATTTAGGTTGTGTAATCTTTAACAGCATGTAAATATTTTTTTCAGTGCAGATCTCATTTATCGAATTTTCATTTTCGTACAAACAAATGCCAGTTTAAAAATCCAAATTATGACGGATACTTCGAAGTAAAAAATATTTTCATAATTCCCAAAAAACTTTAAACCAAAGATGCTAAATCCTCAAAATAAGTGTTAGCCTATAGTTGAAGCGTTTTTATCTTAAATCTAAAGATTCAATATTTCAGTTAATTTAAGGACGATTTCTTTAAATCAAAAATGTGTTTCTTTGCTTTAAGGAAAATTTGCCTTAGTTTGAAGACATACAACTTTAACGAAGGGATGCAAATTTTCAAAATGTGTGTCTTAAATTTAATGAAAAAAAAATGTTTGAAGCAAAGATTATCAACTGTCTTTTAATTAAAATTTCATTATTTTAAAGAAATTTATCCTTAATAGTGTGTAAATTGCGCATCCTAAAACTAAGGTTGCGTAATCTTTAATATCACGTAAATATTTTTTTTTTCAGTGTAGACAGGAAGTTCTTTCATTAGATTTTTTATAACTCACTTTTTTCATATTTTTAATGGGTAAGTTTAACTTTTTTTGTTCCAATTACTCACAAACAAATTTGTTTCTTATTCAATCACGAAATTAATTGATCCAATTAATTGTATAATTGAAATGTCTACATTCACGAAAATTTTAGTATCAAACACAGTTTTAATTGGACTTTAAAAAAAAAAACTATTCAATTTCTTAACTGACTTAGTATTTGATTAAAAAATTGTTTGTTTGAAATAAATTTTTAAAAATTAAAAAATTCCCAACACTTTTTATTATTGACTTTGTCTTCCGAGTTTGATTAAAAATTTAATTGTATCGATTAATTTTTTACTTAAAAAATTTTCATTGGCTTAATTAACTTAATGTTTCTATCTTGATTAAAAAGTTAATTGTATCAATTAATTTATTAAATGAAAAACAAAATCAACTTCAATAAACTTTTTAATTGGAATGATGATATTTTTTTTTTCTGTGTAAAAACAAAGTAATAATTAATAAAATGGTACAAATTATTTCAACTTCAATAAACTTTTTAATTGGAAATATTTTGTTGATATATTTTTTTTCTGTGTAAAAACAAAGTAATAATTAATAAAATGGTACAAATTATTTAAATTTTGTCGAAAAAAATGATAAAACCATTCTAGAAAAATTGCGAATTTTTTTAAAATATTTGAGGTCAAACGGTTCCGACAAACGTTAAAATGCAAAAATAATAATAATAAAAAAATATAAAAACAAATATTTATTGTGCAAAATATCATGGTTAGGTTGTAGAGGGTGACATCAATTTTCTTGAATTGATGCCCACTTAGACCAGTATAGGTTCATAGTGATCCCTCGATTTGATTTTTCAATCTTTCTCCTTCCGATGCGGTCCGCTTTGTCCCAGAAACTTCCACCTGCTCATTCACTTTTTGAAAGAAATCTCAGAATAACCAACCAGAGGCCCTGATGAATGCAAGTTTGTTCCTTAAACTGCACTCCCGCAGATCAGTGAGAGCCTGAAAGAAAAAGGAGCCCAGTATCATGTTTCTTCTAAAGGATAAAGCTAGGCACTGACACAGGAAGTGGTACGAGTCCTTCGTAACTTCCGGATCCAGGCACCATCTACAGATATAATCGTCCTTAAGTCCTATTCTTACCATGTGTTTCCCAAGTGTATTATATCCTGTTATGATACCAATCAATGGCCGTAATTCCTCTCTGTTCATCGACAACAAAATTTCACAGTTCCTACGTTTCTTTTCATCCCATATCAACTTGGTTTGCTCGCAACCATCCGAAGAGACCCAGCGTCTTCGCCAGTGCTCATCATATTTAACCTCTATCCTGTAATGAAAAGAAGATAGTGGAGGAAAAACGTCCGCTAGGACGTTGTTCGTTCCACGAGCACCCTCCTTAACCAGCACATCCGCTTTCTCATTATCCCATAGTGCCCAGGTACCCAGCACAGAGTTATATTATGCTGTTCAGTGAGAACCTTGAGTTCTCGACGACAGCGGCTGACTACCCTAGACCTTATGTCAACACTGCACAATGTCTTTATAACTGCCTGACTGTCGATGAAGAAGCTGATATCGCTTCTGAATAACGGCCTCATCAACAGCGACTCAGCAGCCTTTGTGATCGCAGAAATCTCAGCCTGAAAAATACTGCAATCACTATCCAGCGTGTAAGACTCCCTTATTCCTAGTTCACTAGAATAGATTCCGCAGCCCGTTCCTTCCTCCATTTTTATTTATTTATTTATAGTTGATACTAAATTTATAGTAAATATAATATTAGTATAAAGATATAAAAAGCATTGACAACTGAGGCCATCAGCTAAGATTCCTCCATTTTTGATCCGTCCGTATACATGTTCAGGGTTCCGAAAGGTATCCTCCTGTCTTCCCACTCCTCCATACTTGGTATAATGTATGTCGGTTTGTGATGATAAACATGCTCCGTGGCCATATGGTCCGTCTCTCTATACTGCCCGGCCAGAATATCAGTATACCTGCAGGCTGTCCTCTCCAGCGTGTTCAAGCTTTTAAGTCTCAGAAGTATTAGTTCAGCCGTCTTCCTTACGTCTAAATCGAGTGGGATAAGTCCCATCAGTACCTCCAGAGCGGCAGTGGCTGTGGTCCTAATGGCACCTGTCATATAGATGAGTGCAGTCCTACCGGAGCAACGGCTGTTGAAATAGTTGACATCTGTTCTATGACATGTTCTATGTTAAATTATCGCTTCTGCCTCAATTTTGCCCCACTTCAAAATACAAAAAAAAAAACATTTTCGCTACTTTTTTGGCGACGCTTTTTCTACTGGGTATTAATGAGCTGAAATCGGACAGTGCCAAATATATGGTAACTGATATGTAATGCAAAAAAGTGAAGCGCTTTATATTTTGACATATAAGCGTATATTTACAGAAATGTACTATTTCACCAGAGTTTGTGAGGTTTAGGGCATTTTACTCAGCAACGGTCTAAATATAATATATCGTTGGATATGTATTCTAGATGATTTTCTTCTTATGTAATCAAAAAAAAATCCGGAAAATTTGAGTTTTTAGGGCAAGGAAAAAAATTTTCAAAGATAAAATTTTTTGGGAATTAAAACTATGAATTTAAACCTTTTTAACTTAGTTCAATAGTTACGACATCATTATGAGTTTTATTGAGTTTTGCAGAAATAAAATGTTTTAAGAAATATTGTTCAAACCATTCCCAAAAATCGTATTAAAAATCCCCAAAATCCCAAAGTGGAGAAATATGTTAAAAAAACGTCATTTAATTTGCATATTTCTCAGCTATTTACCGTGCTGCAAAAATATTATCGTGGGGCCAAAGATTTCATGTCTTTAAAATACGAATTTTCCTAAGCATAGAAGACGCATTTTATTTATTCATCAGATATTTTTCTCCAAATGTATTTTTTCCCTCACTGACCAACTCCTCATATGTGTTAATGTAAATCGGATGTCAAATGTTGGCGTATTGCACTCTGGCTTCGTTCGTTCGTTTTTTTCTCAACTCTTCAGCTGTCACCGCAAACGGGAACGACACAGACAGACAGACAATACTAACAAACTAACTAAGCCCAGCTTACTTAGTTTCGGTTGACTGAAGTGGATATGATTCTATCCACATAAAAAAAAAAAAACAAAAACAAATACAACACAGATTGAGTGCACTTGCAACACAGACGGTTAGTACGCAATCGCAACATACTTTAGTGCTGCTTGCATGGCATACAGCGCGCGCATGCGCATCATGAACTTCGTCGAATAGGGTATCTTCTCTATTGAATGGATATGTTTTTTACGCATGATGCATATAAATTATTACAACCTGCAGTACTGCGACTAAACATTGTTGTGGTGCAATGGTTGGCTGTCTTGATTCCCCGGGCTTTGGATTTTGTTTTTGGTTTCTATAAATTAAACAAAAAAGGAAGATCAATACTTGTAGAACCTGTATGCAAAAACCAAAAAAAAAACACAATGACCATAATTAAACTAAGCACTGATAACTGGAAAAAAACAAATATTATACACAGAGACAAAATTTAATTGAAATTTGTTTTTTTTTATATAATCGAAAGATTGAATATCTCATTTTTTAAGGAATATTTATTTAGTTTACGAAAATTTTTGCTGAAATAAATTAGTTAAATTAAATTTAATTTAAAAATTATATATAATTAATTAAAAAACTATAATTAGCTCCGTTGAGCTTTAACTGTCAGTTTACACAAATGAATCCAAAGATTTTGACATTCAATTAATGATTTTGATATTGATGTCGAGCCAAATACACGCTCACAAAAAATCGCTTCTGTAACATATACTCCCAATCATATTTTGCTTCAAGCATATACATTTTTGGGTATTGCCCAAACATTTATATGTTTGACCTCTACCAATATATAATATGTTTGAAAGCATATTGGTCTAAACAATATATGTTTGGGTAGTCTAAGTTCCAAACATTTTGTATTTTTGCATCCAAATTCAATAATGTTGTCTTCCAAAAAACAATATGTTATTATGTGAACATATAATATGTTTGGAAGCATTTTGCACCCAAAAATATTGTATGCTTAAAAAAAATTCTCCCAAACAATATTGTGCTCAAAATTTTATTTATTTATTTATATATTTACAATCATAATGAATTATGAAAATAAACAGGTAATATAGGTGCTAACAACATAGGTTTTCGACCTGAATGCTCAAAATTTTGTTTCTGCCCAATTGTATATTCCCCCACATCTTTCTCACTTCCACGAGATTTTTTAGTTCTTAGCACCTTTTTCTGTAATACAAACATTGTAGAAGAAATTATTCAATTTTATGATTTTTTTTTATTTTAATTTTACCTTTTGCCGGACGGGGATTCGAACAGCGGACCACACAGTTTGCAAGGATCAAAGAAGTAGCTGATCAATTGCCCAAGGAAAAATAAAATGTTAATTTTGTAATAACAAGCAACAACCACCAACTTAATTCAATATCGCTCCCTGTTAAATAGCGCTCCAAGCTACTAAACACATATATGTTTATAGGCTATTTCTAAATTAATATATGTTTGCATCCAAGCATATTATATTTACAAACATTTTATGTCCCAAACATAATATGTTCTAACATATTAACATATATGTCCCAAACATGTTATGCTAGTTTATGAACATTATATGCTTGCACTCAAAAATATTGTGTTTAAAAATTTGTGTTCCAAACATATAATGTTTATATCCAAACATATGAAAAACAGTCTTTTTCATCCGTGTATGAAGTTTAATAAAAATAAATACATTTTTCAGAACGAAACTGTTCTCATTTATCCCAAACAAAGCTTTTCACATAATGCCAATGAAACAATACTTTCCTCCAGAATAAATATTTAGGCAAAAGAAATTATCCTGTTTTATAAACCATTTTCTGTGTGAGTAAATAAATCTCAATTTATGACTATTGTTGCAACGATATTCTCAAATCGTTTTTATACAAAAAAACTTCAATCAAAAAATGCAAACCCCCAAAAAAAGTGCCAGCAAGGCCGTATTCAGGGGGGGATGAGGGGGATCAAACCCCCCCCCCCCCCGAAATGAATGAATATTTTTATATAAATAAATATATATTTTTAGCTGCATAGAAAAATCTTATCGAAGATGTTGAAGAAAAGCTGGAGGTTTTATTTTGAAAAACGCTTACCTATAAAACTTGCACAAATCATAGAATACTAGTTGAAAAGTCCGTCAAACGACGGCCGAAAAAAACAAATTGTTTTTGTTCTCGCACCACAAATTTCATTTTTGGAAAATGTCTTTCTGCTTTTTATTTGTGTTTGTTGTTCTTTTTGTGAACATGATTCGCTTTGTTTAGCCATAGCAACAACAACAAAATAGCCAAACACACATGTGTAAATGAAATGGCGCAAAACCTGCGAAAAGAACCTGCCTAATTCAGCGATGGAAGCACTTGGAGAGTGCAATAAAGAGATATTTCCAAACGTGCATACTCTTTTAAAAATTTTGGTCAATTTGCCAGTTACACAGGATGGAAAATACAATTTTTAAGAAAGTACAAAAAAAGGTATTTTTTGAGCGGAAAGGTACTTTTTACAAAAATTTCACTGGAAAATTATTGTCAAGAGACTAAATTTTAAAGAAAATAAAATTTTGACAAAATGTTCTATATAAATAAAATTTTGACAAAATTTTCTATATAAATAAAATTTTGCAAAAATTTTCTATAGAAATAAAATTTTTACAAAATTTTCAATTGAAATAAAATTTTGACAACATTTTCTACCGAAATAAAAAATCGATAATATAGAATCGCATTCTTTTTTCGACTAAAACATTCTTGAAGATCAATAAAATCCTGTTTTTGACTATGTCTTTTACAAAATCGAGATTTTCTTCCCACATGAACATGTCTGTTTTGCCATATTTGTAAAACACTATTAGCAAATAAGGTTGATAAAGACTTTCTCAAAATATTAAAATATTTTGTCAAAGATATTGTACCATAAATCTGATATCGACTCAAAAATGTCTACACAAAAGGTACTAAATCATTCGCGGGGGTACTACGGTACTGACCCGGGTGAAAAAGTATTGAAAAAAGTACTATAGTACTGCATTTTCCATCCCTGCAGTTACTACGTACTCATCCGAACTTTCATTTTCAACAATGAAGAGATTAAAGACGTATCTTATACATTCGACTAGCGAGAGTAGACTCAATGGATTGGCATTAATGTCGGTTCATCGCCGAATAAATGTGCCGACTGAAGAAGTCATTGATTTATTTGCTGCCCAAAAAGCCCGTCGGCTTAATTTAATATTGTAAAAATATTGTATACATACCTATGCATAAATAAAATTTTCTACACATGAGATTATATGAATATTTTTTTTTAAGTTGAACCCCCCCGAATTAAAATCCTGGCTACGGCCTTGAGTGCCAGCATATATTTAACTATTTTTTTATTTAATATTTATATTATTCACCTCAATAATCTTTCTTATTTAGATTAAGGTATTTACTAACCTATCAAGACAGATGGACGAACCAATTAAATTAAATCACACTAATCTACATATTTTGAATATATGTTATATTCGACGCGGATTTGTATTTAATGCAAAGATTCAATCTCAATTAGTTTAAAAATTACTTCTTTAAATAAAAAATGGGTCTATACCACGATTGCCACTCGACCCAAAAATAATCTACCAAAATTTGGAAAAACAAGTTTTACCAAAAAATACCAAACGGAAAAATCTTATTTTGTAAAAATTTTATTTCTATAGTACATTTTGTCAAAATTTTATTTCTGTAGAAAATTTTGTAAAAATTTTATTTCTATAGAAAATTTTGTTAAAATTTTATGTCTATAGAAAATTTTGTCAAAATTTTGTTTCTATAGAAATTTTTCCAAAATTTTATTTCTATCGAAAATTTCCTCAAGATTTTATTTCTATAGAAAATTTTCTCAAAATTCTATTTCTATAGAAAATTTTGTCAAAATTTTATTTCTATAGAAAATTTTGTCAAAATTTTATTTCTATAGAAAATTTTGTTAAAATTTTATGTCTATAGAAAATTTTGTCAAAATTTTGTTTCTATAGAAATTTTCCCAAAATTTTATTTCTATCGAAAATTTCCTCAAGATTTTATTTCTATAGAAAATTTTCTCAATGGGTCAAAAATGGGTCTCTACCCCGGTTTGCCACTTGAGCCAAAATATTACCAAAAAATACCAAACGAAAAAATCATATTTTGTAAAAATTTTATTTCTATCGAAAATTTTATCAAAATTATATTTCTATCGAACATTTTATCAAAATTATATTTCTATAGAAAATTTTATCAAAATTATTTCTATAGAAAATTTTGTCAAAATTTTATTTCTATCGAAAATTTTCTCAAAATGTTACTTCTATAGAAAATTTTTTCAAAATGTTATTTCTATCGAAAATTTTCTCAAAATTGTACTTCTATAGAAAATTTTGTCAAAATTTTATTTTTATAGAAAATTTCGTCAAAATTTTATTTCTATAGAAAATTTTGTCAACATTTTATTTCTATAGAAAATTTTGTCAAAATGTTATTTCTATAGAAAATTTTCTCAAAATGTTATTTCTATCGAAAAAGTTCTCAAAATTTTATTGTTATTATTTATTTCTATCGAAAATTCCTCAAAATTTTATTTCTATAGAAAATCTTCTCAAAATTTTATTTATGTAGAAAATTTTGTCAAAATATTTCTATTCGATTTCCTTTTTTTATGACCTATTTTTAATTTGTATTATATTTTTAATCTCTTTTCAGGTAAGTCTTTTGTAAATATATATCATGGTTCAAGATGGGTTTGTATGCTCCATTATTACTTTCTTATATTAACACCAGAATAGTTTTTACCCAAATGATCATAATTTATTATATATATATATTTTATTTTTATAAAAAAAATTAAAAAATTGGTAGTAAATTTAATTCGTTGAATTATTTTTATTTAATTTTTTTGCTGTGTAGTTTCCTACCAAAGCCAAATAGAACCTGTTGCTTTATACTCGTAGTGTTATAGTTGTTGTAGCCAAAGACTGAACAAAAAATATTATTTATTAATTGTTCTTTGGTAATTTGTTTAAGCCACAAATCACAAGACCAGAACACAAACAGAGGAAAAGCTACAGTTACACGTAAAGTTTTGTGCATTAACACTCACCTGCGTGTGAGTGTATGACCAAAAACGGAAGGAAATCATAAAAACGTGTTGCCAATGCAATCTTTAAAGTGAACAACAAAAAATCAAACAACAACTACACAAAACTTCTCCACTACTGCATTATAAGATATCTGGCTTCTCGTCACATTATTACTAATAATAATTATTATAACATTAAACATTGACGAGTACCTATATAGACGGCGACATCGAAGACCATCCTACCAAATAGGAAATGACACTTACCCATGCGTCTGTCTAGATGTGGATAACATAGATTTTTTGTAATCACGTTTTTTTTTTTGGTTTCATTAAAAGCTTGCTGAACGAAATGAAAAACAAAAAAAAATAATCAGAAATATTAACAGTTATCCGGATTTTATAGCAATATACTAAAACAACAACTCTTCGCTGAGGAGTAAAAGAACCTGTTGAGAATTATTAAAAGTATTTCATGAAAACGGAAGGAGAGTAGACCCCCATCACACCTGTGTGATGATGAGAACAAAATAAAAAGGGGTGTAGTGTAGATATGGTAAAGTGGTGTTCTACACCAAGCGGCAGGTGATCAATAAAATAGGCACTGGGAAAATATTAACATTGATTTCCCCCTCCCTATACTTTGTTTTTAGTTTACAGAGAAATCTGTAAAAGGAAATGTCTTTTCTACGAAGCAGATTTAGGTCACACAAAAAGGCTTAAAGAGCTAAGTTAACGGGACAACTATGCTCTATGAATTTATTTAGTTAGGTGTAGAAGCTTATCAATGGAATTAATATCTGAAATCATGAATAGGTGATAAATATTAAATTAAATCATTACCTTTCCACACTGAAAAAATATTTATACCAATGTTTAGTTCATAAAATTTTTGAGACATTCTTAAAAAAAAGTAAGATTTCATTAAGCTGTGGAAAATTTCGATAAAAATAATAAAATTTAACAACTAGCAAATACATTTTTTCCAATAAAAATAAGTTAAATTTAGAGTTAATTTAACTACGCAAATTTTTTTCTGTGTGATGAGGAATGTTTTGCAAAATCTACCAAAATATCAAGAATTCTACCAATCTACCTAATAGTAAAAAATCTACCATTTTTGGTAGAATTCATTCTACCAACTGTGGCAACCGTGATAATGTATCCCATTCCAATCCCACATCCTTAGGGGGTATTGAAATTCCCTTTGGTGAGTGTGCAAAATACCTTGGCGTTATTCTGGACAGGAAGCTGAACTTTAGGCTTAATATTGAAGAAAGGGCGAGGAAAGCCACGGTAGATTTGTACTCGTGCAAAAAGGCAATAGGAAACAAGTACACACGGCCGTAAGTTCGGCCAGGCCGAAGCTTATGTACCCTCCACTATGGATTGCGTAGAAACTTCTTCTAAACGTACCAAGAGGCTCCAAAACTAAATTTCGGGATCGGTTTATATGGGGGCTCTATATGATTATGGACTGATATGGACCACTTTTGGCATGCTTGTTAAATATCGTATACTACCCCCACGTACCAAATTTCAACTTGATCGGATGAATTTTGCTTCTCCAAAAGGCACCGGAGGTTAAATCTGGGGATCGGTTTATATGGGGGCTATATATAATTATGGACCGCTTTCGACCAATTTTTGCATGGGTGTTTGAGGCCATATATTAACACCACGTACCAAATATCAACTGAAACAGATGAATTTTGGTCTTCCAAGAGGCTCCGCAAGCCAAATCGAGGGATCGCTTTATATGGGAGCTATATATAATTATTGACCGATGTGGACCAATTTTTGCATGGTCATTAGAGACCATATACTAACACCATGTACCAAATTTCAGCCGGATCGGATGAAATTTTCTTCTCTTAGAGCTCCGCAAGCCAAATCGGGGGATCGGTTTATATGGGGGCTATATATAATTATGGACAGTTGTGGACCAATTTTTGCATGGTTATTAGAGACCATATACGAACACCATGTACCCAATTTCAACCGGATCGCATGAAATTTGCTTCTCTTAGAGGCTCCGCAAGCCAAATCGTGGGATCGGTTTATATGGGAGCTATATATAATTATTGACCGATGTGGACCAATTTTTGCATGGTCATTAGAGACCATATACCAACACCATGTACCAAATTTCAGCCGGATCGGATGAAATTTTCTTCTCTTAGAGGCTCCGCAAGCCAAATCTGGGAATCGGTTTATATGGGGGCTATATATAATTATGGAGCGATGTGGACCAATTTTTGCATGGTTGTTAAAGACCATATACTAACATCATGTACCAAATTTCAGTTGGATCGGATGAAATTTGCTTCTCTTAGAGGCTCCGAAAGTCAAATCGGGGGATCGGTTTATATGGGGGCTATATATAATTATGGGCCGATGTGGACCAATTTTTGCATGGGTGTTTGAGGCCATATATTAACACCACGTACCAAATATCAACTGAAACAGATGAATTTTGGTCTTCCAAGAGGCTCCGCAAGCCAAATCGTGGGATCGGTTTATATGGGAGCTTTATATAATTATTGACCGATATGGACCAATTTTTGCATGGTCATTAAAGACCATATATTAACACCATGTACCAAATTTCAGCCGGATCGGATGAAATTTTCTTCTCTTAGAGGCTCCGCAAGCCAAATCGGGGGATCGGTTTATATGGGGGCTATATATAATTATGGACCGTTGTGGACCAATTTTTGCATGGTTGGTAAAGACCATATACAAACACCATGTACCAAATTTCAGCTGGATCGGATGAAATTTGCTTCTCTTAGAGGCTCCGAAAG
Organism: Haematobia irritans; assembly: GCF_050003625.1. NCBI lineage: Eukaryota > Metazoa > Arthropoda > Insecta > Diptera > Muscidae > Haematobia > Haematobia irritans. Next base: position 135,880,666 of record NC_134397.1, on the reverse strand, counting down.
TCAAATCGGGGGATCGGTTTATATTGGGGCTATATATAATTTTGGGCCGATGTGGACCAATTTTTGCATGGTTGTTATAAACCATATACTAACACCATGTACCTAAATTCGGCCGGATCGGATGAAATTTGCTTCTCTTAGAGGGTCTGCAAGCCAAATTTGGGGGTCCGTTTATATGAGGCCTATACGTAAAAGTGGACCGATATGGCCCATTTGCAATACCATCCGACCTACATCAATAACAACTACTTGTGCCAAGTTTCAAGTCGAAAGCTTGTTTCGTTCGGAAGTTAGCGTGATTTCAACAGACGGACGGACGGACGGACATTCTCAGATCGACTCAGAATTTCACCACGACCCAGAATATATATACTTTATGGGGTCTTAGAGCAATATTTCGATGTGTTACAAACGGAATGACAAAGTTAATATACCCCCATCCTATGGTGGAGGGTATAAAAAGTGGGGAATAAAAAATATATAGGTTTCTACACTGATGGCTCCAAATTGGATGGACAAGTGGGTTTTGGAGTATATTCTAAAGATCTGGAACTTCGAATAGCGAAAAGATTACCTAATCACTGTAGTGTTTTTCAGGCTGAAATATTGGTAATAAGGGAGGTGGTGAATTGGCTGAGAAGTAATGTTCCAACAAATATTGGCATTAATATATACTCATACAGTCAACCTGCAATAAAATCCTTGGACTCTGTGTTCCTTAACTCGAAAACGGCCATCGACTGCCGCAAATCTCTCAACGAGATGGCTGAGCAGTACAATATTCACCTAATATGGGTGCCTGGCCATAGGAACATACCGGGGAACTGTCAAGCAGATGAGTTAGCAAGGCTAGGAACTACCTTACATATTCCAGGGGAACTAGAATCTGTTGGTATGTCCCTGGCAACCTGCAACCTCTTATTGCGTGAGAAGGCCGTCATGATGGCAAATGTTCGATGGGAGAATTGCAAGGGTTGTAACGACACCAAGCAAATATGGCCCCATTTAAACTTGAACCGCACACTAGATATGCTAGTGTTCTCAAGACATCAGATATCACTCCTGATGATATCTTCTATAACGGGTCGCTGCCTGATAGGCGATTTTGCAAAAACTATTGGCGCGAAGTATTTTAAAGCTTTATCTTGATAGACAAATATCAAAATATACCATAAAAATATTTGTTCTCTCAATTTTTCTGCATCGGATTGTGGTTTTGATTTTAACACTTTTCTGTAAATTAAATTCTGTTTGATATAATATTTGAAATGTAAGAAACAAAGATTACAAATAAACCAGCAAAACTTTAAATACTTAAACACTTGTTCAAATATAATTTCATGTGTGATGCAAAACAAAAAAATACTTCAATAAAACGCCAACCCAAAATGTTCAAATAAAAACGAAAATTTGTTATCACACAACTTTAAAATCTATAGCAACCCCAATTTAAACAAATCAAGAAATTGCTAAATTTTAATTTAAATAAAAAAAAAACTATTTAAAATTTTCAACCATACTCTTCATATCAATGAAGATATGAAATTTATTACAGCCTCTGCCAACTGAAACCGGTGAACCCACCAAAGAGCTCTTGAGTGACCGCCCGTTGCTTAAATTTAGTGTGGGTTGATTATCAGCATCCAACCAAATAAACAGCCACACAAAAAAAGGCATATTTCTGATGTTGTTTTTTTTTCATCATTAGCGCAATGACATCGCCATTGCTTTTGGAATATTGCGGCATTATTATATGCCTCCTCTCATAGCCCATTAACAATAACACGAATCCAATTGGTCAATGGATTGATTTGATCAATTTTACAAGTTTACACCCAAAAAAAAATTGTATTGCATAATAAAGGCATAGTTTGATAGAATTACTTTTTCATGTAATAAAAATTAAATAACATTGAAATCAATTTAAATTAAAATTATTTAAATCAATAAATTCCAATTAAACTGATTGATTTTTAAAAATTTTAATACTAATTTAATTTGTTTAACATTATTTAATTTGTATTACATATATAAATGTAATTGAATTTGTCTTAATTTTTTTATTATTAGATTAAATTTACCTTAATTGAATGTTTATGAATTAATATAACTTATATTAATTTTAATAGATTGGAGAATTATCGTAATAACCAGAATTATCGAAATATAAACAATATTTCTTCTATTAAAATTTTAATTTAATCTCCACCCATAGAAAAAATCATGCACGGCGTGCTCATTTCAAAACGATTCGTTCATGAAAGTGAATCAACACACATGTGGTGTCGAACGGAGAACAGGCGTTGTCAATCTGACAACGATAAAATGACACCATGCTTTGTCGAAATAACAACCAGCGTTCACGATCTGAAAACGTTATGGTTACGAATTTATGAACAAAATTAAAAAAAGATTTCCGCTACCGTGACTCGAACCTGTGTTTTCTGCAGCATACGCGTTAACAGTCGCCTTAGCACATTGCACTGCCGAGGGAGTATCCATAATAACGTCTAACGATTATTTTAAGATTTGTCATGGGCAAAGAAAAACGAATGCCGCTCATGAAATCGTGAACGCCCGTGGACGAAATTGTGAACATTCCGTTTTGATTTTTTGTGAACGTTTCCGTTTCATTTTGTCAACGTCTGTTCACGACTATGGAACGCAATTTTTTTATTAGTGTGGGAAAAAATCATTTAAAAGATTAATTAATTTAATTAATTTTTTAACAAGCATAAAATTGATTCACAAAAATTATTTTTAATTAATGCTGCTGGTTGATATTATCAATTAACAGCCATTTTCATGTAGCTCCGTTAGGCTTTAACTGCCAGTTAACAGAAAGTAAATTCCAAATATCTTCTCTCCGATTAACTTTAACTGAAAATTTTTCGGCAGTTAAGTTCCTAACTGGCATATGGAACATATACGCAAGATGGCAGCTATGCCCATAATACGGTTTAAAAGTTCGTTAGTTAACGGAGCACTAACGGAGCTTCATGAAAATGGGCGTCAATGATTAAAAAAAAAAATTCAATTAAAATTTAATTTTTTTTTTATCAATTAATTTCGTAAAAATCAATTTTTTTCTGTGAGGGTTGATAATTGTGATTGTAAACTACTTTCTTAAACACTTTTGTATTAACTTAGAGGTATAATAAGTTTGTCTTTCCGTTTGTCATACATCGATTTCCGACGATATAACGATGTTCGTCTGTCCATCTGTCCTTTTGTTGTAATCACGCAACAGTCTTCAATACTCTAATAGAAAAAGTTTTATTATATCAACGAAAGGTGTCATTAAAAGTGAGCCAATGAAACAAATTCGTTAATACAACGAAATTTTTCTTTATTCTGACGAATTTTCTCTTAATCAACGTAACGTTTCGTACTATTAACGAATATTTTCATTGTATTAATGTTTCGTTATATCAATGAACATTTTTCGTTGGCTCAATTTTAATGAAATTTTCTTTGTGTGTAATGAAGCTAAAATTGTACACAAACTCTTTTGTCTTTTATCTGCAAGTACACTCAAAAAAAAGTTTACTTGCATCCAAAGATTTTGACCTTCCTATTGAGTATTTTGGTATTGATTCCGAGCCAAAGATGCGGCTTCTTTAAAATAAAGAAATTTTTTACGGACCTCCCTGGCTTTAAATCTAGGATCGATAAAATTAAAATTGGATACAGATCTCATTCATCGAAGTTTTATTCTCTGTTTGCGATATATTAATAAAGGTATTCATGTACAAACAAATTCCAGTTTCAAAATCCAAATTATGCCAAGTAGTTCAAAGTAAAAACTGTTTTTTTTTTTTTTAAATTTCATAAAATTTTCTATAGAAATAAAATTTTGACAAGAGAAAATTCGTCATAATAAAGAATAATTTCGTTGTATTAACGAATTTGTTTCATTGGCTCACTTTTAATGACACATTTCGTTGATATAACGAAACTTTTTCTATTAGGGTATCACTGAGTGCTGCCCGATTCCATGTTAAACTCAATGACAAGGGACCTCCTTTTTATAGTCGAGTCCGAACGGTGTTCCACATTGCAGGGAAACCACTTAGAGAAGCTTTGAAACCCTCAGAAATGTCAGCAGCATTACTGAGGTGGGATAATCCACCGCTGAAAAACGTTTTGGTGTACGGTCGAAGCAAGAATCGAACCCACAAGGCAAGGCGGGCATGCTAACCATTGCACCATGGTGGCTTCTTCTTTGGCACGGTGGGTTCAATCCTTGCTTGGACCGAACACCCAAAAGTTTGTTTTTACATATATTCCAAACATATTCGGAAAATTCCAAAAAGATGTTCGACATTACATACTACCCCAGCATAAAAAGCGTCGAAAATGATCTCTTTGTAAAATTGGCGCAGAAGAGATGCATTTATGGGCTTGTCATAGAACAGATGTCCACAATTTCAACAGCCGTTGTACTGAAGTTGCATAACTTCTTAACGGGTGATCCGAATTCTGTATTTTGGATGTGAATTAAACAATTTTCATTTCATTTTCATTTCATTTATTTATTTATAATCCAGAAGCCCCACCGGGCCTAAATGATTACAAGTACTACAAATGACACTAAACTAACTTACCTAAAGAAAAATCTTAAAAAAAATAATGTCAATATTATAACAACTTTTAACACGAATAAAGACAAAATGTTTTAATTGGTAAAATATTGCTTATTTCCAAAGACAAGGATGAACAAATGTGAGCCAAAAGAGTTCAATTATATCAAAGCTTAGTTAGAATTGTTTCTTTGAATCCGACACATGACAAAGAGAAATTTCGAAGCTCATATGGAACAAGCGAATTCCAAAGCTTCACAGCCCTTACCTGAAAAGATCGCTGAATGACTAGTGATCGGAACAGAGGCATAACATGGGCAGAAGCTCTAACCGAATTGCAAAAAGCAAAGTTAGAGCTCAAATACTGAGGACTATCGAACTTTATGGTTCTGTACAACAATTGGATAACTCTAAGATCAATAAATTTCTGGAAAGAGCAGCCAAGAAATTGTATCGTGTACGGCGTAACATGTTGACGGTAATCCAAATTGAATACGAAACGAACAATTCGATTAAAACAAACCTTTAATCTGTCCAAACTTCCTTGGGATGCACCGGACAATATTTCAAGCCCATACAAGATATGTGGTAATAATATCGTCATCCCTACTTTCCATCGGACATTGGAGGGTAACACAGAAGCAGTCGTATATATTCTCCATAACAAAAAGGATATTCTAGCCATTAGCCTGTTAACATGACAATCAAACTTCAAATCAGCATCGATATAGAATCGCAAAATTTTCATTGAATGAACATTTACAATATCTAAATCACCCAGGGAAAAATGCAAATTTCCGTGCCCGGAATAGTTAAAAGTTATTGATTTAGATTTTGTGGCATTTATCTGTATAAAATTAGAAGAACACCAGCTGTCTATTCTAGAAAGCTCCTCGTTCACCGTCCTTACAAAGTTTTCCACCCTATCCGGAGAGAAAGCCGCAAAAACCATCAAATCATCTGCATATAAATGTGCTCCAATAAATGTTAATGAAGTAAATATGTCATTTATATATAATGAAAAAAACATTGCGCCTAAAATTGAGCCTTGGGGAACCCCTCTGTATATCATCCTCAATCTTGAGTTTGTCCCATTAACCTGAACATACAGAGTCCTTTCACAAATGAAACTTTTAATCAGTCGACATAAGCTCTTGGAAAATCCGAAATTCCGATATAGTTTATTGAGCAAAATCTCATGACTTATAGAATCAAATGCCCGAGTAAGATCTAGACTAACAACAGCCACACATCTCCTGTCTAACTCTTCTCGAATGGAATCGGTTACACTTAACATTAAAGTCGTTGTGCTGTGTCCCCTTCGAAAACCAGACTGGTATGGAGAAAGCAAGTTTCTCTCTCGTATATGAGCAGATATCTGATCGTTAATGATGATCTCTAACACCTTAGATAAAGCAGGAAGAATGCTGATAGGACGAAAATCAGAGTATGAATTCGGAGAACTAACTCTTGGTACCGGGATTACCCTTGTACGTTTCCAAACTTCCGGAAAGCACGAAGTCGTCATTATAGTATTGTATATGTGGACCAAGTGGCTTGCAATCGACGGAAAAATCATTTTGACAAAATTAAGGTGAATGTCATCACAGCCAACAGCATTTGCTTTTATTCCACACATTGCGGCCCAAATTTCTGTAACGTCAGTGTTACGAAGCGTATATTATGATATTTTGCCAAATAAATAATTTAAAAGCTTGTCTGAAACGTTAAAATTACCCATTGAACATATGAAAAAGCGATTTATAAAACCTTGAATTAAAATAATTTCATGTGTAGTTAAAATAAAGAACATCTTTGGGAGGACATTTTTAGAGGTGCTGGGAATACATGGTTTCTGAGTAATGAAATTTTTATTAAATGAAGCAATTTTCTACTGCCGTAAATATGTTAGAGGTAAATTCAAATGTATTTATTTCCAAAAACTTTATCGCCAAATTATGCTGATGAACACAGTGAAACCCGATTATAATACAAGCCCTAATGCGAAAGCTCCTCGTTAATTAAAAAAAATCCTATTGTGATGGAGGGACACATGTTGTACAAGCAGATTTTCTTGTATGCGATTATCTGTTCATACATGTCGCCATATATACATACATACGAGTATGTATATATCTCCATTCATACATTACGCCAATATTAACCATATATGTGAAGATAAATTTAAATATTTGTTGGTATATTTCAACATATATTGTGAATTCATATAGTATTGTTGGTGTTCATTAAGGCCGCTTCGGATTGGTTAATGGCATTTGAAAGAAAAAGAAAAAAAAACAAATACACCATCAGAAAGAAAAAGCCATACACAATCTCTTAAAAGCTTTTCGTGTCTTTTTGTTTTCTTTGAAGCCAAAAACACACTCTCACACCGACGACATACATGTGGACAAACATGTATTACTCTCCCAAAAATGACCACAACGAATTACGCTGACGATCATAAAATCTATCTAGAGAGGTCGTCACTTCATTTCTTAAGCATATATGGTCATAGTTGTTTTAGTTGTTGTTTTTTTTTCATGTTGTGTATGAATACAACAACCAATATTTTCCATGCATACCCCCAACATACCCCCAGTACGAATGAATGACAACATAAGATCGGTCATTCAATCGCTACACGGTTGAAAAAGACTGTTTTTCATATGTTTGGCTATAAACATTATATGTTTGGAACACAAATTTTTAAACACAATATTTTTGAGTGCAAGCATATAATGTTCATAAACTAGCATAACATGTTTGGGACATATATGTTAATATGTTAGAACATATTATGTTTGGGACATAAAATGTTTGTAAATATAATATGCTTGAATGCAAACATATATTAATTTAGAAATAGCCTATAAACATATATGTGTTTAGTAGATTGGAGCGCTATTTAACAGGGAGCGATATTGAATTAAGTTGGTGGTTGTTGCTTGTTATTACAAAATTAACATTTTATTTTTCCTTGGGCAATTGATCAGCTACTTCTTTGATCCTTACAAACTGTGTGGTCCGCTGTTCGAATCCCCGTCCGGCAAAAGGTAAAATTAAAATAAAAAATAAAAAATCATAAAATTGAATAATTTCTTCTACAATGTTTGTATTACAGAAAAAGGTGCTAAAGCTGAGTACTATGTTCAGTTTTCAAGCTGAAAACCAGCTTGTTTTCACGGTTACTTTTTTTTAATTAGTTAATATAGAAATATAAAATTATTTGCAATCAACTCCTTGGATCTTTTCCTTCCATTATTTGGTAAAACTTGATCAAAATATAATCGTCTTCATATATATTTTTGTACTTTTAGTTTAGTGTTTTGGTGAAAAACCCGAACATAGTACTCACCTTAAGAACTAAAAAATCTCGTGGAAGTGAGAAAGATGTCGGGGAATATACAATTGGGCAGAAACAAAATTTTGAGCATTCAGGTCGAAAACCTATGTTGTTAGCACCTATATTACCTGTTTATTTTCATAATTCATTATGATTGTAAATATATAAATAAATAAATAAAATTTTGAGCACAATATTGTTTGGGAGAATTTTTTTAAGCATATAATATTTTTGGGTGCAAAATGCTTCCAAACACATTATATGTTCACATAATAACATATTGTTTTTTGGAAGACAACATTATTGAATTTGGATGCAAAAATACAAAATGTTTGGAAATTGACTACCCAAACATATATTGTTTAGACCAATATGCTTTCAAACATATTATATATTGGAAGAGATCAAACATATAAATTTTTGGGCAATAGCCAAAAATGTATATGCTTGAAGCACAATATGTTTGGGAGTATATGTTACAGAAGCGATTTTTTGTGAGCGTGTATGTATGAAGCTTAACTCTTGGCTTTTGCATCATTCGTAATGATGATTGTCCAACAGACAACATACAAACAAACATGTACATATGTGTTCACATACATACACATATATGGTTGGGTAGCATTTATTTTTTTGAATATTTAAAGATTTTTTAATTACTTTTGTGTTTTTTTTTTTCGTTTAATTTGAAATATTAAAATGTTCACGAGGGCGTGTGTGGGGTAGTGTTTGCTTGATATATCTCTCTGAGATGGTTTGAACGTTGGCGTATTTCTTTGGGAGATTTGGAAAATGGCGTTTGTCCAAATATTCTACAATTTACAATGTTTGAGAATATTAAGTTGTGAATATTTGCATAATTATTAATGGCTATCAGCAAAACAAAAATAAAAAACATTAATTTGTTGTTTACTCTTACCAAATTCAACTTTAATAATTTTGTTCATATTTGGTAATAATTAAATATTTTATAATTACCTTTAGAACGGTAAATTCATTAAGTGTTACCCATATGGTTTGCTGAGGGAGAAGAAACCTTGATGATATCACTGTTTTTTAAAACTAAGTTGGTTAAATCTGCAGACTGTCATTATACGAGGGCTGCCTTTGATATTTCCGTATTGGAGTCTAGTGCTGCAATCTGCCAACTGACAATTCTATCGTAAAGCTTAACATTTTTGAGGTTATACGTACTCAGAACTCAACAACAGTGCATCACCACGACAATTCAATTTTTGGCGATGAAGCTCCATCAAGGATCAGTATTTAACTATGGTATGGTTAGGTCGCAGTTCACATTCATTGATCCTGAACGCCAACTGATATTGTAACACGGCTGCCACTCGAGCCTAAAATAATCTACCAAAATTTGGAGAAAATTTTACAAAAAAACTACCAATTAAAAAATCTTATTTTGCAGTTTTTGATCAACTGTGGTTATTATGATCAAAGATTATAGATTTGAGGAAGACGGGAGATTGGCTTGCGTCATACCAAATGTTGCATTTACCAGATTAGTTTAATACATGTTTGTAATCTTTTAGTTAGTTGTTTTTAGTTTTTATTTTTTAAATGAAAAATGTAATTTTCTTAATGAAACAATGTTAAATTTTAAGCAACAACTTATGGAAATTTATTTCGTGCTCTTAATTTCTTTTTATTTGCATTTTAATGCTATGCCAATACATGTCGTATACGCGTTTGGTTCGAGTATTGAACTAATGTGGTAAATGGTTTGATGTGCTCAGTAGCCAATCTCCCATCTTCCTCTTCTATAATCTTTGATTATGATAACGATTATTTTTCTCTAAAGAAATGTTTTATTATTTTATTTCAGTAGTTCATTTATTATTTTGTGATCACTCCTAATAGATTACCATTAAAAACAACACAAAATATTTTATTAGTGTTGACGATGACGACGTTAGGAAGTACAACTTGAAATACCCACATTCTTATGTTTTGCTACTGATACCCAAAAAAGTCACCATTACCAAGTTTTTCCACTAAATTCATTTGCAAAATTTGTTAATGTTTTATTTATTCATTAATCCAGTTATTAGCACCAAAAATAAAATTGAAATAAGATTTTTTAAGTGGATGACAAATCTGAAAATGTTTAATGTCTTTATTATTTGAGAAAACCAAAGCAGTCATTTAGTCACTGTATACGGCAAATTCATTAAATGCTTTTTATTTGTTTTTATGTTTTAATATTTTCAAGTTTATTTATCTCAACTCTATGGTTGTCTGCCTTTATTCCCAATTAAGAAAATGATTTATTTTTAATTTTAATAAAAGCGAATTTTTTATCATTGAAACGAAACCTAACGACAACAACTGTTTGTATATATTTTAATATCATTTGAATACAAAGAGTTATAATGTATATGTTTATAGGTGTACATAAATAAAATAACGTATTTAAAATTTGCATATTTTGATATTTAAACTAATAGCCGTAGAATAAAACAATAGAAATGACTACTTCACCTCTACACTTTGGGGCAAATAAAAATATTTTGAAATTAGAAAAACAAAAATTGTAAAACAGAAATAAAATAGTTTTTTTTCTTTTATTATGTGCATAAATGTTTTTATCAATGAAAAATCCAATATAGATGATTCTATGTTGTAGTTAAGGGACATGATTTTTTTGAGCTTTAATTATGCAAAGAAAAGTTAATTCCCTTTGGGGATAAAATTTTAAACAAACGTAATTCCCTTTTCTTAAAAAGTATTTTCTTTAAATGCAAATAAACCTGCATTTTTGAAAAGCGATTTAACGATTATTACTATTTAAAAGAAATGTTTTTCCTAAATTTTTTAAAAAATTTCCCATTATATGAATTATTGTAATCCTAGTTAAGATGGATATTATTTCAACTATTGCACTATAATTATAAGACATTGTCTTGCTGTGTAGAAATATACAAATAAATAAAATAAATAAATAAATTGTCTTATTGTTTTTTTTTTTTAATTGCTATTAATGAATTTTTTTAGCGTCAAAAGAAAATTTCGCAAAAATTCTAAACGTTCATTCCTCGCAGAAGAAATCTTTTTCTTTGTTTAAAAATGTGTTTATTAATTTTTGACTTGATTTGAATTAATACATTGTGTATTTCTTTATGATATGGCAAAGGGATTCCAACAAAAAGTATTATTTTAAATCACTCCGTATTTCGGAAGCGTTCGCCTTTGAAGATTTTATTATTGGTCATTTGAGATGTAGAAACTATGCCATTATTAAAAATGAAACTACACTCGCTCCAACAACGCATTGAATTTGAAGTAAATGGGTAAACTGAAAAATCGTGAAAATTTTACACTTAGCAAAACTAAATAATTTGTCAACTCGGTGGCTACACTAACAAGCAAAAAACTCGGAAAACCTAATAGTTATTATTGAGAAGCTTCTCCATCACCAACTACATCCTTTGAAAATTCCAAGTACATACGTGTTCATAAAATGCTTGTTCAATAACTGCTCTCTGAAATATCTACATATGTACAAACGTCGAATGTTTTTGTCCTTATTTTATGCTGTAACGAGTAACATTTTCTTTTGACATTAACATTTTTTTCTTTAAAACCAAATCAAAAAGATAGAAGATAATCATTGGATCGCTTGTCATAAATATTAATTTATTCTTTATAAGGAAGGGGAATTTCGTTTGTCTATAAATGCCTGTAAAATTTCAATGACATACAAATAAATTCAATGCTAACTAAATCAGAAGAAGTTTTTCGAAAACTTCTCAAAAATAGTAAGAATGAACTACAGCATGGTTAAAATGTTAATAATATGGCGCATTCGATTTTTTTCTTCATTTTCAATTAATTTTTGCTTTTCGAGAAGGATGTATTGCATAAATGGTAGTTAACAACCAAAAATGTCAGAAAATTTTTGTTTATTTAATTATTCTCGAAATTTGGAATAAAATTTAGTTCAATTTTCTCGCAAGATGGTTCATTTTCCCATAACATGGTTTAGTTTTTTTCTGTGTTAAGGTTACCATTAAGTTCGAGTTTAGCCGCTAAAACCGAAATTAAATCAGAAAAAACAGTATGAAGTTATATCTCTTTGATGCAAATTATATTAAAACTTGATGGGGAATATCCCAAAGCAACTTTTCACAAAGTTTATGTTATTTTTAATGGATTATTAGAGAAAAGTAATCGTGAAAAATTACAATTCTAGCGGTTAAACTCGAACTTAATACTCATCTTTAGAAAAAAAAAAATCCACGAAAATTTCAGTAGCCGAAAAATTTAGTTTTCTTACTTAATAATTAATTATTATTATTTTCTATAGAAAATTTTATCAAAATTTTATTTCTATAGAAAATTTTGTCAAAATTTTATTTCTATAAGAAATTTTATCAAAATTTTATTTCTATAGAAAATTTTGTCAAAATTTTATTTTTATAGGAAGCTTTGTCAAAATTTTGTCAAAATTTTATTTCTATAGAAAATTTTGTCAAAATTTTATTTCTATAGGAAATTTTGTCAAAATTTTATTTCAATAGGAAATTCTGCCAAAATTTTATTTCTATAGAAAATGTTGTCAAAATTTTATTTCTATAGAAAAATTTTGTCAAAATTTTATTTTTATAGGAAGCTTTGTCAAAATTTTGTCAAAATTTTATTTCTATAGGAAATTTTGTCAAAATTTTATTTCTATAGGAAATTTTGTCAAAATTTTATTTCTATAGGAAATTTTGTCAAAATTTTATTTCTATAGGAAATTTTGTCAAAATTTTATTTCTATAGAAAATTTTATCAAAATTTTATTTCTATAGAGAAATTTGTCAAAATTTTATTTCTATAGAAAAATTTTTCAAAATTTTATTTCTATAGGAAATTTTATCAAAATTTAATTTCTATAGAAGATTTTGTCAAAATTTTATTTCTATAGGAAATTTTGTCAAAATTTTATTTCTATAGAAAATTTTGTCAAAATTTTATTTCTATAGAAAATTTTGTCAAAATTTTATTTCTATAGGAAATTTTGTCAAAATTTTATTTCTATAGAAAATTTTATCAAAATTTTATTTCTATAGAGAAATTTGTCAAAATTTTATTTCTATAGAAAAATTTTTCAAAATTTTATTTCTATAGGAAATTTTATCAAAATTTAATTTCTATAATTTTGTCAAAATTTTATTTTATAGAAAATTTTGTAAAAATTTTATTTCTATAGGAAATTTTGTCAAAATTTTATTTCTATAGAAACTTTTGTCAAAATTTTATTTCCATGGAAAATTTTGTCAAAATGTTATTTCTATAGAGAATTTTGTAAAAGTTTTATTTCTATGGAAAAATTTTGTCAAAATTTTATTTCCATAGAAAATTTTGTAAAAATTCTATTTATATAGAAAATTCTGTCAAAATTTTATTTCTATAGGAAATTTTATCAATTATTATTTCTATAGGAAATTTAGTAAAAAATTTATTTCTATAGGAAATTTTGTCAAAATTTTATTTCTATAGAAAATTTTGTCAAAATTTTATTTCTATAGAAAATTCTGTCAAAATTTTATTTCTATAGGAAATTTTATCAATTATTAATTTCTATAGGAAATTTTGTAAAAATTTTATTTCTATAGGAAATTTTGTCAAAATTGTATTTCTATAGAAAATTTTGTCAACATTTTATTTCTATAGGAAATTTTGTCAAAATTTTATTTCTATAGAAAATTTTGTCAAAATTTTATTTCTATAGAAAATTCTGTCAAAATTTTATTTCTATAGGAAATTTTATCAATTATTAATTTCTATAGAAAATTTTGTCAACATTTTATTTCTATAGAAAATTTTGTCAAAATTTTATTTCTATAGAAAAATTTTGTCAAAATTTTATTTCTTTAGAAAATTTTGTCAAAATTTTATTTTATTTAAACAATCCAACGATGTTGTACTACGATGTTCTGATGATGATGGTGACTATATTCGACACATTCAATATCAAACAGATGCGCGAACATAATATCTCTGCTAGCCATACAAACCAGCCAACCAGCTAACAAATACAAATCAAATAAAAAATAAAATAACCATACACGAACAACCATTCATGGTGGTTTATACCCACACTAAACTCACAGTGGAGGGGGGAGACTACAACAAATCAACAACAACAACAACGAAACTGACATTAATATAAAAACAAAATACCTATACATCTGTGCTACTAATATTCACTCAAAATCTTTGATATCTCTGAAAACAACCTACTCAATTCGTTAATACAATGTTTAAAATAGAAATTTATCTAAACATGGTACAATACTCTCAGAGAAGATAACAAACTCTCACACAGATACTTTTTACGGTGCTATCTACCACTACTTCAACACCGGCTCGGCTATGAATGAATTTTCAACATTGAGACTCATGTAGGCCGATGTGTGATCTTGGATTTTGCTATATGGGGTAAAAGTGTATGGGTATGTTAGAGAGAGAGAGTGAGAGAATGGAAAAAATAAAACAACATCAGGGGCCGACTTGAAAGCAGCAGAGATACTATATTGCCTTGGTATGGGCAGCAGCAGATACAAGAAATAATAATACAAAGACCACGGACAAACAAAAAAAAAAGAAAAACAACTACTTCAGAAATTGGTTGGTAGTGAGTGTTCAGTTTAAATTACTTTTGTCAAGCAAGAGGTACGGTCGGATACGGACACGCGCGCGCTTCTCTCGCATTTTTTCATAAAACAAAACTCACTACACTTAGCTACATTATTGCATATATATTTGTTATTATACTATATTGTGCATTTGCATTTAATAAAACAAAACAAAAAGAACAACAATCAAACTAATATAACCCAGCAAACAATTTTTTCGTGCTTGTCATGCTCATTGTTATAATGGATACTTAATGAGATTAAACAAAAAACGTGGAGAAGTGGATTTTTTTACTACATATAAAGTGAATATATAAAAAATATAAATTTCAAAAGATATATGATAAAAAAAAATTTATAAAATATGCCATACACATTTTTGTAAAAAAAACAACCTATGTTTATAAAACTATTGGATTATTAAAGAAACGCAAATTTAAAATTGTGACTAAAAATGTATTTAAGTGTTTAATGTTAATTTAAATTATATTTGCTTAAAAGCAAAAAGTAATATCTCTCCTATTATGACAATGAAATATTGAAATCTTTTCAATTACTCTATAGTGCTTGGCATATATAAATCACTAAATTAAAACGTGGATATTGCAAGTACCACCAGCATAATTTGCTTTATCTTAAAATTGGGAATAGTGTTCATAATATATGAGATTTTTTGGATTCCAAAAGCAAAAACCAAACCAACATAAATGTCAAGTGTCATGCCCAACATAATAACAACGACTATTAATTAAAATATTTTTCATACGTATACGGGAATTGTATTTGTGAATGTGAAATTTGGTGACCACTTAACGCCCCCATAATTTCAATTCTGCCCTCACCGTCATCGAGAAAACAACACTGACTCCAGTCACATCATTTAAATTTCATACGTTTTGTGTTTTCTTTGTTTGTTTTTGCACATTACCAAAGTCAATGACGTTACTTCTTTCCATAATTGTCAACATTTTTATCACCATTGTCACCACCACGAAAACCAACAAACTTGTGAACTATTTTATAAAACTTAGTTTGGTTCATTCCTTTAACCTGGAGCAATGCCGCCCTCTGCGTTTTTAGTTGGTTCTACCATTATAACAACACCCAATACACCAGCAAAAACCTCAGCAGTACTTAGTCCCAACGCCAACGCCGATTCATTGTCAACTTCGCCCATAAAGGCCCATTTGAGTCCTTCTCAAATAAAAACGGAATATACAAATCTCAACAATAATTGTCATTCACTGCAGAATTTCAATTACAATCACAGTAATAATCACATTGATATTAGTGAGAAAATTGCTGCAGCAAATATGGTTTTACAATCCTACAATAGCTATGAGCAATATCATTTGCCCCAGCAACATCATGCTCAGACGGCAGCTGTGGTTATTGCTCAACAACAGCAGCATTCGCCACAATATACGGCCAGTGCAACGGTGCTAACAGCTGGGACGGGACAACAGCATATGCATCAGCATTTGCAACAACAGCAAAGTACAAATTCATCACCCTATCATCATCAATTGTATCATAGCCCGCCGCCACAGCAACAGCAACAGCAACATCATCAACAGCAGCAGCAGCAGCAACAATCACACCCGCCTCAACAACAACAGCAGCAGCAACATCAAAGCCATCAGCATTCGCAGCAACATCACCCGCTTCATCATAATCAACAGCAACAGCAGCACCAGCATCCACAACACCACCATCATCATCAGCAACAGCAGCAATCCCATTCACATCTGCCTCCCTCACATCATCAGCAACAACAACAACATGGATTACTTACCAACCAACATCAATCTCATGCTACTGCTGCTGCATCTTCTAGCCTCCAACATCGTTTATCCGGCGGCAGTACAAGTAGTGGTGGCAGTTCATCTAACAACTCAGCCATACACTCCGCCCTTAATTCACCCAATAGCTCTTCCGCAAATAATCCTGCCATTGTTGCTTCCTCCTGTTCACCATCTGCGACACCAACTGCCTGCTCATCATCAACCACATCATCGTCAGCATCGTCGTTGTCTACCTCCGTAAATAGTTCGTCTTTGGTTAACTCCTTAACGGTTGCGTCTAGTGCTGCAGCAACATCCGCCTCTACGAATTCATCAGCGGCTGGTCCGTTTTTAACTGGTATTGGTAGTGCGGCCACAGCAGCATCTCTGGGCATTAATTACTTCAATGATTCCTTACCCTATGTGGGAGATTATAGTGCATCCACCGGCCATTTGTATACCGATATTGATGCGAATTTTTTTAGTCAAGGTAATTTTTGTTTTTATGCACAAAGTTTTAATATTATTTTTGTTACAAAATTTTTGGATTTCTCCAAGTGACCAACTTTGACTAATCGAACCTTAACTGAAAAGTTAAAGTTATAAATGAAAGGGGTATGTGGTGGAGCTTATTTTATGCTTAAAATTTACCAAAAAAATCGAAAGATGGGAAATCAAAAGTCATCTTGCCTATAATCGTAAAAGTCGAATATCGTCTTACTCTTTTTTCTTTTAAAAAATGTCTAAAAATCGAATTCTCCAAAGTCGGAAATTTGTATGAATCCAACTTTGACTAATCGAACCTTAACTGAAAAGTTAAACTTTCAAATGAAAGGGGTTTGTGGTGGAGCTTATTTTATGCTGAAAATTTACCAAAAAAATCGAAAGATGGGAAGTCAAAAGTCGACTTGCCAATAATCGTAAAAGTCGAATATCGTCGTACTCTTTTTTCTTTTTTTAAAAAAAAGTCTAAAAATCGAATTCTCCAAAGTCGGAAATTTGTATAAATCACAGAGTATCCCTTTATTCAATAAGGATTGCAATGAGAATCAAAAAGTCACTTTAGAAATCTTTAAAAATTTTCACAAATCGTCGTTTTGATTCTCAATCCAACACCTTTGGGATACTCTGTTATATAAACTGTTCAACCATCTCTTTGAGAGATATGCTGCAGTCAATTTCCGTTTTGAATTCATTTTTATGATAACATTTGTGAACTTTGAATAAGGCGGTCGATAAAATTAAGAGCCTTTCCAAAGGAGGAAAAAAGAAGATCCTTTTTCACGCAAAAATTGGTACGATGTTAAAGCTCCCAAAAGGTTTGTGGTTCGCCAAATTGGCAAAACCTTGTACCTAGGGTCAGAGAATCACCGTATCTTCGAAGTTGCAAACTCCTTCTGTTTGCTTATGATGCTCAAGATCACAATATTTTGTCTAACTTCCATGCTATGAACTTGAGCACCGACAAATACAGATCTGTCTATGGTAAATGAAGCCAAGACCACCACCGACGGTACCTTATTTTGTGTATTCTGCAACGGTCTTAGTTCTAAGGACCAACAATCTCAACACCAGACCTGCTATGCTCAACATTCGTAGGTTTGCAAACTTGGAACTATCACCGAAGAAGTTACAAAGTCTGACTTAACACAACTGATGGGAAAATTAGTCTTGGAATCTATTGCCAAGGATATCGAGAAGAAATGCCAACAAAATTTCAAAGAACAGAAAAACGAAATTTTGGTGTTGAGTCTTAAGAGAAAAAAATTTTCATTAAACATCTACTCCATCTCTTTTACTTAAACCCATGATTAGTTCATCTCTGTATAAATTTTCAGATTTGAGTTTTTTTAGAGTTAGCCACAAAATCAATTTACCCCATCGAAAGAATTATTGTCTCCAGTCAAGGCAATTTCTATTCAACACTACACAGCAAATTTTTTTCTGATTCAGTACAAAGTTAATTGATCAAATTAATTTTTTAATTGAATTTGCTTCAATCACGAATATGATAGGATCAATCGCATAATCAGAAATTATCACAATGGACTGAATAGTCTAAGTGAGCCTGAATCTTAATCGGACTGCCACTTTAACCTATAATAAGAAATTAAAATAATTTTTAATTTTTTTATATTTTAATATTTTAAAAAGAATTTTTCGACACTTATAGAAATTTCAATTATTATGTTTTTATTTAGAAATATTTTTTAATTTAATTAAAAGTTTAATTGGGAAAATAAATATTTTAATTAAAATAGTAAACATTTTCAATCATTTTTATAATTGACTTTATTTTTATTATTAAAGGAATGAAGAGGTTAATTGTAGCAGTTATTTTTTTACTTTATTACGTTTTCAATTTTAATCAAATTTTCAAATTAATTGGAAAATTTTGTTGATAGTTTTTTTCTGTTTACTAGGGTCTTCTATCAAATCATAGTTTTCTATTATTGCTCTTTATTTGCTTTCCCATGTACAAGCCAAAGCCATTGGTTCTCTATTTTTCTTGTTAACTGTTTGTTAATAATGTTTAAGAACAAAAGATGCAATATTACATCAAAATCATTTTTTGATGATTACCAATTCGCCACAAATTGAAACCAAAATTTAGAAGGTTTCTGGGCCAAGAGTCCATTTCCTTGGCACAAATGAGAAATATCTCATTTTCGTTGACCTGCGATTGCCACTTATATTTAGTGAGAAAAATAAATACAAAAACTTCTATTGAAGTCGGAGCATAATAAACTGCATTCCCCTTGTTAACATAGATTATTACTTATAGTTAAGGCGATTTCCTTTCAACACAACTGAGAAGGGTTATTGACAGTCTTTTTGGTTTTCTTATTAACGATTTGTTTATAATGATGATGCAATATTACATCAAGAGCATATTTTGATGCATAATAAAGCATAATTTAGATTATTATGTTAGATGAAATATTACATCAGGAGCATCTATTAATGTTGAACTAATTAATTCGATTTTATCGCCAGTCGGGCGGCATATAAATGTCTGAGTAGGCTTCATGAAATATCTTCAGATGGACTCAGAAAAAAATTGATTATTATAAAAAAATTGGAAATAATTAATTCAAACACAAACTAATCTTTGTAAGATGAATATTTAACAGTGTAATATTTAGTATATTGACTTTCATTTAAAAGTAAAACATTTTTGTTATGCAAAGGTTATCAAAATATTTAAAAACTGTTCTTCTTTTTTCTTTCACAAGAAAAATGTTTATGCATTTAATTTCTTTAAAAAAAACCAATCTCTTTACAAATTTGTCTTATTTTTGAATTTCTATACAGTTTCCCTCTCCTACGCAATTGGGGTTGTTTTGTTTTTCTTAATGTATAATGTATTTAAATTGCATGTTTTTTTTTCTTGTGGGTTTAATTTGGTGAATGACATGACTTGACTTCACTTGTCTCAAAATGACACCATATGTCTGAAAAGTTAAGAATTTCATAGGGGTGTATAAGATACCTATTCAGATATATAAAAAGGAGAGAAAAAAAGAAGAAAACTACTTTGTATGTATTTTATACAAAACATTTGTTTACATAGTTGTTGATGGCTCAGAGGTTTTCATATTTTGTTTAGTTCATTTTTTTTTTTGAGAACGTTTTATTTTAAATAATCCGTATTCTAGGAAAGCGAACATGTTGGTATTTCGTTATTGAAATATCTAAACAATGACTTATCAATAGAAGAATAGAAAATTTAACCTAACTATATGTATATGTAATATATATAATTTCTTATATACGTAATCACATTTTAATCTATTGTAATTTGATTTTAATTAATAATAAAAACAAATACAATACATAAAATTATATATTTCTGATTATATACTAATTGTTATAATTAATTATTTATATAACAAAAATTATAATGGACATTTTCTATTTCAATCGCCAATTCAACCGTTTAACAATATCCCCATTGAAGATGGAGAGTATAATTCATTACCAAAGAGTTCCAGATTAGATAGTTCAGAAATGTGATATTTTAATTTATTACGCCTAGTTATCATTAAAATCACACTTAATTAAATCCTATTGAAAGACTTTTGACTTTACTTCCGGTAATGTGTTTGCTTTCTGAAAAAATTACTAAATTTAAAAAAATGATAAAAATACAATTAAATATCAGGTGTAAAGAAAATTAAGAAATTAAGTATTTTTGCAGGAAATGTAAGCCTATAATTGCCACAATTGGAATAATACGAATTGCGTTCAATATCGTTTTAAAGGTCACTTAATTATGGCCTACTCATAGTTAGGTTAGGTTTCTCAACTTCTTCTTCTTCGTAAGGTGGTCTCCTTTAACAGTGCTCAAGAATTTCCATTTATTCGTCTTCTTTAAAATTGCTTAAAACATCCAATCGGAGATCCTGCTGAAGCTACACTCCCACAGATCGGTGAAAGTCTCATAGAGAAAAAGAACCCAGTATCTTGTTTCTTCTAAAGCATAAAGCTGGACACTGACACAGTAGGTGGTTCGAGTCTTCTGGGTCCAGACACCATCTGCATATATCATCAGCTTTAAGGCTTATTTTTACCATATGTTTTTCAAGTGTGTTCTATTCATTTATAATGCCTCAATTCCTCAATTCTGTTCATCGCCATCTGATGGCTCTTTCATTTTTTTCATTTCATTTTATTTCTATAGAAAACTTTGTCAAAATTTTATTTCTATAGAAAATTTTGTCAAAATTTTATTTCTATAGAAAATTTTGTCAGAATTTTATTTTTATACAAAATTTTGTCAACATTTTATTTCTATAAAAGATTTGGCCAAAATTTTATTTCTATAGAAAATGTCAACATTTTATTTCTATAGAAAATTTTGTCAGAATTTTATTTCTATACAAAATTTTGTCAAGATTTTATTTCTATACAAAATTTGGTCAAAATTTTATTTCTATACAAAATTTTGTCTCAATTTTATTTCTATAGAAAATTTTATTTCCATAGAAAATTTTGTCAAAATTTTATATCTATAGAAAATTTTGTCAAAATTTTATTTCTATACAAAATTTTGTCTCAATTTTATTTCTATAGAAAATTTTATTTCCATAGAAAATTTTGTCAAAATTTTATTTCTATAAAAATTTTTGTAAAAATTTTATTTCCATAGAAAATTTTGTCAAAATTTTATTTCTATAGAACATTTTGTCAAAATTTTATTTCTATAGAAAATTTTGTCAAAATTTTATTTCTATAGAAAATTTTGTCAAAATTTTATTTCTATAAAAAAATGTTGTCAAAACTTTATATCTATAGAAAATTTTGTCAAAATTTTATTTCTATAGAAAATTTTGTCAAAATTTTAGTTCTATAGAAAATTTTGTCAAAATTTTATTTCTATAGAAAATTTTGTCAACATTTTATTTCTATACAAAATGTTATTTATATAGAAAATTTTGTCAAAACATTTTATTTCTATAGAAAAGTTTGTCTCAATTTTATTTCCATAGAACATTTTGTCAACATTTTATATCTATAGAAAATGTTGTCAAAATTTTATTTCCATAGAAGACTTTGTCTCAATTTTATTTCCATAGAAAATTTTGTCAAAATTTTATTTCAATAGAAAATTTTGTCAAAATTGTATTCCTATAGAAAATTTTGTCAAAATTTTATATCTATAGAAAATTTTGTCGAAATTTTATTTCTATAGAAAAATTTGTCAAAATTTTATTTCTATAGAAAATTTTGTCAAAATTTTATATCTATAGAAAATTTTGTCGAAATTTTATTTCTATACAAAAGTTTGTCTCAATTTTATTTCTATAGAAAATTTTATTTCCATAGAAAATTTTGTCAAAATTTTATTTCAATAGAAAATTTTGTCAAAATTGTATTTCTATAGAAAATTTGTCAAAATTTTTTTTATATAGAAAAATTTGTCAAAATTTTATTTCTATAGAAAAGTTTGTCAGAATTTTATTTCTATAAAAAATTTTGTCAGAATTTTATTTCTATAGAAAATTTTGTAAAAATTTTATTTCTATAGAAAATTTTGTCAACATTTTATTTCTATAGAAAATTTTGTCAAAATTTTATTTCTATAGAAAATTTTGTCAAAATTTTATTTCTATAGAAAAGTTTGTCAGAATTTTATTTCTATAAAAAATTTTGTCAGAATTTTATTTCTATAGAAAATTTTGTAAAAATTTTATTTCTATAGAAAATTTTGTCAACATTTTATTTCTATAAAAAAATGTTGTCAAAACTTTATATCTATAGAAAATTTTGTCAAAATTTTATTTCTATAGAAAATTTTGTCAAAATTTTAGTTCTATAGAAAATTTTGTCAAAATTTTATTTCTATAGAAAATTTTGTCAACATTTTATTTCTATACAAAATGTTATTTATATAGAAAATTTTGTCAAAACATTTTATTTCTATAGAAAAGTTTGTCTCAATTTTATTTCCATAGAACATTTTGTCAACATTTTATATCTATAGAAAATGTTGTCAAAATTTTATTTCCATAGAAGACTTTGTCTCAATTTTATTTCCATAGAAAATTTTGTCAAAATTTTATTTCAATAGAAAATTTTGTCAAAATTGTATTTCTATAGAAAATTTTGTCAAAATTTTATATCTATAGAAAATTTTGTCGAAATTTTATTTCTATAGAAAAATTTGTCAAAATTTTATTTCTATAGAAAATTTTGTCAAAATTTTATATCTATAGAAAATTTTGTCGAAATTTTATTTCTATACAAAATTTTGTCTCAATTTTATTTCTATAGAAAATTTTATTTCCATAGAAAATTTTGTCAAAATTTTATTTCAATAGAAAATTTTGTCAAAATTGTATTTCTATAGAAAATTTGTCAAAATTTTTTTTCTATAGAAAAATTTGTCAAAATTTTATTTCTATAGAAAAGTTTGTCAGAATTTTATTTCTATAAAAAATTTTGTCAGAATTTTATTTCTATAGAAAATTTTGTAAAAATTTTATTTCTATAGAAAATTTTGTCAACATTTTATTTCTATAGAAAATTTTGTCAAAATTTTATTTCTATAGAAAATTTTGTCAAAATTTTATTTCTATAGAAAATTTTGTCAAAATTTTATTTCTATAGAAAATGTTGTCTCAATTTTATTTCTATAGAAATAAAGTTTTCTTTCATAGAAAATTTTGTCAGAATTTTATTTCTATACAAAATTTTGTCAAAATTTTATTTCTATACAAAATGTGGTCAAAATTTTATTTCTATAGAAAATTTTGTCAAAATTTTAGTTCTATAGAAAATTTTGTCAAAATTTTATTTCTATAGAAAATTTTGTCAAAATTTTATTTTATACAAAATTTTGTAAATTTTTTTTCTATAAAAAATTTTGTCTAAATTTTATATCTATAGAAAATGTTGTCAAAATTTTATTTCCATAGAAGACTTTGTCTCAATTTTATTTCCATAGAACATTTTATTTCCATAGAAAATTTTGTCAAAATTTTAGTTCTATAGAAAATTTTGTCAAAATTTTATTTCTATAGAAAATTTTGTCAAAATTTTATTTCTATAGAAAAGTTTGTCAACATTTTATTTCTATAGAAAAGTTTGTCAACATTTTATTTCTATAGAAAAGTTTGTCTCAATTTTATTTCCATAGAACATTTTGTCAAAATTTTTGTCAACATTTTATTTCTTTAGAAAATTTTGTCAAAATTTTATTTCTATATAAAATTTTGTCAAAATTTTATTTCTATATAAAATTTTGTCAAAATTTTATTTCTATATAAAATTTTGTCAAAAGTTTATTTCTATATAAAATTTTGTCAAAATTTTATTTCTATAGAAAATTTTGTCAAAATTTTATTTCTATAGAAAATTTTGTCAAAATTTTATATCTATAGAAAATGTTGTCAAAATTTTATTTCTATAGAAGATTTTGTCAAAATTTTATTTCTATAGAAAATTTTGTCAAAATTTTAGTTCTATAGAAAATTTTGTCAAAATGTTACTTCTATAGAAAATTTTGTCAAAATTTTATTTTATACAAAATTTTCTAATTTGTTGTTCTATAAAAATTTTGTCAAAATTTTATTTCTATAAAAAATTTTGTAATTTTTTTTTATAGAAAATTTTGTCAAAATTTTATTTCTATAGAAGATTTGCAAAATCTACCAAAAAATCAAGAATTCTACTAATTTACCAAAAAATAAAAAATCTACCAGTATTGGTAGAATTCTGCCGACTGTAGCTACAGTGCTTGTGATACAGATAAAAACGTCATCTATTGGAAAAATAATGGATTTATTTTTACATCTGATATCGATCTCGAAAATGGATTAAAAAAAAATAAAAAAATTATTGACATTTCTGTGATCTGGTGGTCAAGTTCAATTCGTCTAGATAAAAGTTTTCTCAAATATATTTCATAACGAAATATATACGGAATTTTGTGCAATTCTATTTTAGCTTTGAAGGACTTATATTTAGAGAAATAACTAGAAGGTGTTACGAAAACTGATTACAATCCTGATCATATTGCCCCACACTAAAAAATCTGGTGTAACCTCAATTTCATAATTTTATTAATATATCTTCTACTATTTATTTAAGAACAATAATCCTACATAAATAAAACCTTTTCGATACCCCCTACCAAAACTCTTTGAAATATTTGCTCTTTTGTTTAAATTTACCACAGCCAATTTTAATTATAGCTTTTGTGAAGTTTTATTAAAAAATGTATTTTAATGTATTTACATGGCAAATTCTCACAGATTAAATATTTAACAAACAACAAAACACCCACTCAAATGCGAAATCAAATGCTTGGCATAGTCTGGCTGATGGATGGTGGCGGGGGGCCACAGGGTAGCGGTGGGTGTTTTAGCAGGCTGACAGGCAGTCAAGCAAGCGTTCATAATTAACAACCAAGTTATCACACGACTACTCGACTTTTTGAAATGAATTATATTATTTATTTTTTTTTTGTTGTTGTTTGTGCTTTTGGTCCCCTTGTTCTTAAGGGTATTCTTTGGGTTTTACTTTGTATTTTTTTTTTTTTCGTTACATTTCTTTGAAGAGAACAAATGGAACTTGTTGCAAAAGGGGTCGAGTCACTTCACACACACACCAAATAGACATCAAGAACTACCAACCGACAGTAGAATTGTATTTTAATTACATTCACACGATATAAATTAAAATACTTTTCGAAAAAAATACGAAAAACGAAAAGCTTTGTTTACAAGAAAAGTGTGAGAGAGCATATGATGAGGTCGCCAATGGGGGAAACATGCATACCTGCAAACATACTTTGACACCCAACTAAATAATAAATAATTATCACATCAACACCATCCATTCGCCACTACAACTACAACCAACCACCTTCAACGGGAATAAGATATAGAGATAGAGATTTATATGGCATTATACGAAGAATGTTTCATTACTAGTAAGGCTATGGTTTACTTATTCTTAGAAAATTACATTGGCAAGAGTAAAGAATTACCATTTAAGGATTAGACAGAAAGAGAACATAGAACATAATTAAAATACAATAAAAAATATACTTAAAAAATTATTAGAAAAATCCAATTAATTTGATTTAATTTAATTTAAGTTTTTTATTTATTTTATTTAAACGCATAGACTTTAAATTTCATATCAAAGCCTTTTATTTGTTAAATCATAATTTAATGTTTGATGACTTTATTTATTTTGTTATATAATATAAGTATTTTTTCTTTTTAAATCTTTTTATCTTTATTTGATTTGCTTTAATTCATTTTGATCTAAACTAGTTTAATTTGAATTTAGTACAACCTACGTTTTTTCAATTGTTCTTTTTTTTATTTCTATGGACAGTCCTTAAATCACATTTCCAAGCCTTTGAACTGTTGAATCATTACTGAAATGGTGGTAGTTCCCTTGTAATAGGGTGTTAAATGGTTTTTAATTAAATTGTAATTGAAATTTTCTTCAAATACAAAACTGTAGCAACCCTTGCCTGTTTACACAAACAAAACCAGTAGCAAATAATGGCCAGATTTTATTGACATAGAACTCACAAATAAAGACTATACACAAAGCCACACTTGGTAAACACAATTGCAACAGGCTAAATACACATTGACATGGATAAAAAAAATTTCTCTACAAACGCCCGCCACCCCTCTCATTTTCAGAGTTTTCATAAGTGTAGAACAATTCAACAAGTTGTTGGAAATTAGCAGCTCATTCTCAATCGTAAACACTCAATCAACACAATATGACTTTACCAATGAGCGGGTTGAGGGGGTAGAAATCAAGAAATGCATTCATGAAAATGTTGTAAATACAAAAACATTTTTTTTGCCATGTATTTTACAAAAGTTTTTTTTTTGTTGTTGTTAAATTGGGGAGGAGTAATAAATATAGTAAAAACTAACATATAAGATAAATTCATTGAAAACCAAAACCAAAACAATTTTTATATGTATAGTTAATCTGCGCAACTGTTTTTCGTACATATGGCGAGAGAACAGCATCTTTGTATGGTTCATTAGATATTTTATCTTAAATCAAACTCCTACACTCTGATTTGTATTGTCCCCCTTTTAGTTATTCAAGCAACAGGTTTTTCTCACACACACACATTAGCTTATGAGGGGTTTTCGGCGAAGGGGCCCCCAAACATCGCTCTTCTAATACAAAACCGCTCACTATTCATGCTCTATTCTCCTAAGTTCAGCTATTTATTCAATGCATACAGTTTGCTTTTGTTTGTAAGTTTACACAACCATCTTCTCTCGTAGAGGAGCCAAAAGGCGCACATTGTAAGCATTTTTGTGAGTGCCCCAAGTCTTCTCTCACATACATCTCTCTATATACATATATCTATGAATTGTTGCTCTTACATTTGTGAGAATACAATTGTTGTTGGTTTCTTTCATTCATTGGTGTTGGTAATTCATTGGATTTTGATTGGTTTTCGAATGCCATCAAATCATCAACGCTTTATGCGCATGGTGTGATCTCATTGTTGTTGTCGTTATTGCAAAGCTTTTTTTTTCTTTTTAAGAAACATCATACTACAGAGCAACACCACCATCACAGGCCAGACAAAGGGGTTTCTTTATGAATGCTGTATATATATCTTTTTGGTTGGGTGGGGGGGTTTCGTAGGGGAAATTTTCATCCATATATGACCCGCCTCTTTTTGTTTGAAAGATGAATGAAAATTGGGTGGAAAATATCGACTTAATCTTTTCGATTATGTATAAAAGCGAGAGGGAACGAGTGGTATTTAGTTTGTGTAAAATGGTAAAGAAACAAAAAATATATAAAAAAAAAAAAAACAAATTGATGTTTGCTGCGATTTTCGCTGCAAATTACTTGAAATTTTTGCAAAGAGTATAATTAAATTCTAATAGACATTACTTTTTAGATTTTCCCACGAATATTATGGGAACCAATTAAAAAATAAAATCAAAATATTTACTATCATCGATACATATTTTATGTGGGGGTTTAAATCGGAATGTCGCTCTATATGGGGGTCATACAAAAATATTTAAAAATTTAAAGTTAAAATATTTACAATTTTAAGATTTTCTCTGAAACAAAATTTTAGACCAAAAACAATTTTTTTTTGTAAATATGTTTCTTTAAAGGCAAGTAAATCTTGCAAAGTTTGTCCCCACCAAACTTTGTTTTGCCTGAAAGAAGCAATTTTAGCAACAAACGAAAACATCCTTTGTTAAAAGTTTCGTTTCCCATAAACGAAATTATATTTTATTTTATTTAAACGATGACTTTCAAGATGACGATGACTTTCAAGTCTTTTTCATTGAATCGGTGGGTTAATCGGTGATTTCGGGCAACACTAAAATACTCGAACTCGATGTTAGGAATAAAGAAAAGGTGAATATCAATTCCGAGTTAATTTTATATCTGAAAAATCCGACTTTTGTCTTTTGAAGGCCTTTGATCGATAATAAATTTTTCGCAGTCTTTTGAAACGAAATGCGTTTTATTAATTTAAGGAAAATAGGTCGATATTAAGGTCATATTTAGGAATAAAACACTGTTGCATTATTGAAACGTAATTGCTGGTTTTTGGCCGATATCCAAATTCAACATTTTACTAAAAATTAGTCGTAGATTTTATACTAAAAAAAATAACGAAATGTAGCTTTATAGATTTCAATTAAGAAAATTCTTCGAGTGAAATTTTAAAATTTTATCTTGATGAAAAATCTAATGATGGTTAGAAAAACTAAAACTATATAATTAAGAATTAAATGAATTCTTAAATATTGAAGAACATTTTTAATTTAAAAAAATGTATATATTTTTCGATTTTTTTTATAAGATTTATCGCAAAAAAAACTAAGGAAAAAATTATTGAACGATATTCAAAAATTAATTGAATTAAAAAATATTCAATAAAATTTCAATATACAATTTTATAAATTTTTTATGATATTTTTAATTGATAAATTTTACATTTTAGTTGATACATTTTTTCATAATTTTTTTATGAAAAAATTTTATAAATTTTTTATGATATTTTTAATTGATAAATTTTACATTTTAATTGACAAATTTTTTCATAATTTTTTTTTTTTTATTTTTATTTTAGGTTATGGATCAGCACATGATCGCAATAATAGTCCGCCACCAACAACACAACAGCAACAAAATGCTAGTGCCAACACCAATAACAACTCAATGCTGCCACCCGCTCAATCACAAAATCCCACAACAGCGTCAAACGCATCATCAGCAGCAGTAGCTATTGCGGCCGCTGCCGCTGCTGCCAATAGTAGTCTCTCACCCAACAGTGCTAATTCTAATACAAATAATAGCAACAACAACAACAATAATAATAACAATAACAACAACAATGGTGCCAATCTCAATTACATGCAAATGGCTATGCGAAATTCTGCTGTTGCAGCTTTTTATTCGCAACATCAAATGAAAGAAGAACCTGGAACTCAATCAGCCTATGGCAATTTGGGTGGTGGTGGTTCCAACGCCAACAATCCCAATGATCCCACAGATCTCTCTTTTGGTTTGTCAGCAGCCCATTTGGCTAATGCTTCGGCCGCTGCTGCTGCCGCTGCCGCAGCAGGTTATGATGATAGTGATTATCATAGTACCATGTCATCACAAGATCATCAGGGTGGTGGTAGTTATTTGGATGGTAGTCCAGCTGATTTTTATGGTCTTAATGTGGAACAAAAATATAATGCCTATGGACGTTCAAGATTTCATGATGCCTATTCACCTGAGTTCTCACCCTATGATGCTCCACAATTTCCTGGTATGGGTTCACAGGGTGATCAATGGGGTGCCCATCATGGTGGCCATAATCCAGCCGCATATCTGTCATCAATGTGTTTGGATAAGGCTTTATTGGGTGGTTATCCCACACAAGGTGGTGTACCATGTTTCCAGGGTTCAGGGCCCATACAATTGTGGCAATTCTTATTGGAGCTATTAATGGATAAAACATGTCAGGGTTTTATTTCATGGACTGGTGATGGTTGGGAATTCAAATTAACCGATCCCGATGAGGTAAGTTTATAGCTAGATATAACAATGAAAATAATTGAAGGGAATTATAAATTCAATGAATATGATCATAAATACAATGAGCGATTTCATTATACACAAATGGACTATTGTTTTTTTTTTTTTTTTTTTTTTTTATACCCTCCACTATAGGATGGGGGTATATTAACTTTGTCATTCCGTTTGTAACACATCGAAATATTGCTCTAAGACCCCATAAAGTATATATATTCTGGGTCGTGGTGAAATTCTGAGTCGATCTGAGCATGTCCGTCCGTCAGTCTGTTGAAATCACGCTAACTTCCGAACGAAACAATCTATCGACTTGAAAATTGGCACAAGTAGTTGTTATTGATGTAGGTCGGATGGTATTGCAAATGGGCCATATCGGCCCACTTTTACGTAAAGCCCCCCAT
The DNA here is from genome assembly GCF_050003625.1 of Haematobia irritans. NCBI lineage: Eukaryota > Metazoa > Arthropoda > Insecta > Diptera > Muscidae > Haematobia > Haematobia irritans. The sequence goes on along the minus strand of NC_134397.1, from coordinate 135,850,354 downwards.
ATAAACGGACCCCCAAATTTGGACGGCAGCCCCTCTAAGAGAAGCAAATTTCATCCGATTGGTCCACATCGGTCCATAATTATGTATAGCCCCCATGTAAACCGATCCCGCGATTTGGCTTGCGGAGCCTCCAAGATAAGAAAATTTCATCCGATCTGGCTGAAATTTGGTACATGGTGTTAGTATATGGTATCTAACAACTATTCAAAAAGTGGTCCACATCGGTGCATAATTATATATAACCCTCATATAAACCGATCCCCAGATTTGACCTCCGGAGCCTCATGGATGAGCAAAATTTATCCGATGCGGTTGACATTTGGTACGTGGTGTTAGTATATGGTCTCTAACAACCATGCAAAAATTGGTCCATACCGGTCTTAAATATATATAACCCCCATTTAAACCTATCCCCAGATTTGAGCTCTTGGAGGAGCAAAATTCATCCGACCCGTTTGAAATTTGGTACATTGCGCTAGTAATGTAAAACCATGCCAAAATTGGTCCAAATAATCTAGCAAAATTTTATTTCTATAGAAAATTTTGTCAAAATTTGATTACTATAGAAAATTTTGACAAAATTTTACTACTATAGAAAATTTTGTCAAAATTTTATTACTATAGAAAATTTTGTCAAAATTGTATTACTTTAGAAAATTTTGTCAAAATTTTATTACTATAGAAAATTTTGTCAAAATTTTATTACTATACAAAATTTTGTAAAGATTTTTTTTGTATAGAAAATTTTGTCAAAATTTTATTGCTATAGAAAATGTTGTCAAATTTTTATTTCTATAGAAAATTTTGTCAAAATTTTATTTCTATAGAAAATTTTGCCAAACTGAATTATTTACGTATTTAATCGGCCTTTTTTGTTTAATATATACCCCGTATGGACTAACTTACAATTGAGAACACGGTGTTAAGAAGTTTTTTTTCTACGACATGAACTAAAAATGAGAATTAATGATTTCTTTTTTTTTCATTATATTAATTAAATATTTTTTGTAAAAAATTAATTCCTTCAAATAATTTTATTTCTCAAATGGAATCTTTAATGGATTCTTTTATATATTTATTTTTTTGTTTGAGTGCTTGAATTTTAAAATTAATTATTTTTTTATTTTTTATTTTAGGTTGCTCGCCGTTGGGGTATTCGCAAAAATAAACCAAAAATGAATTACGAAAAACTTAGCCGAGGCCTGCGCTATTATTATGATAAAAATATTATCCATAAAACAGCGGGTAAACGTTATGTTTATCGTTTTGTATGTGATCTACAAAATCTTATTGGGTAAGTTATTTTTATTTATGACTATTTTATTTGGTGATTTCAAAAATAAAACTTTAGAGAATATAAATTTTTTAACCTCATACAATAAAGCTTTATAATAGGATGATCTTCTATAATAGGATGAAGCCCCAAATTTGTCCCCTTTTCACCATATCTGTCCCCAATCGAAATTATTCGATCTAAATAAAATCTAAAATACATATGCTAAATATGTTTTTATGCATAATTCTTTGATTATGATTTTATGCATAATTCTTTCGATGTCAGATTAAACAATCTTTAGATCAAAATTAAACATCTTTACAATTTCTCCAATTTTTTTTCCTTCAAATTATGAAATATTCTTTAATAATTGGAATAAACATTGAAAATAATGTCTAATAATTTTTTTTTTTAAATTTGGGCAAAAATAATTACATATTTTTCTCCTACAAGCGTTTGTAATACAGTTTAGTTTAAACAATTCTAAAATTAACTTACAATTTTTTCTCATGGTTTCAGATTTTTTTGGGAGTATGTAATTCCTCTCAATGCACAGAAAAAAATATTTTTTTTAATGATCAATTACGAAATCAGTTAATTTCGATTAATATTTAAATAAAATTTCTTCAATCACATAAACAATAGTATCAATTGACATTTTATGTGGTTCTCTTAATATTTGTGTTTGATTTTTGTTTTAATTAAAAAAGTTTTTTTAAATCAATTAAATATGTAAAAAAGTTTTTTAAATCAATTAAATATATGTTTTCAAATTCAATTAAATTTTTTAATTGGAAAAATTTTTGGTGATATTTTTTCGGTGTGATAAAGCCTTTTAGTCTATTTTGTTATTTCTCTATTAGGTTTTTTTAATCCATTTATTTTATTTTTTTGCTATATATATTCTATTTATTTTATATTTTATAATTAACTAATTATTTTTTTTTAATTCTCTTACAGTTGTTCTCCTGAAGAATTGTGTGCTAAATATGACCTCAAAACCGAAAAGAAAGACGATGATTAAATTTAAGGATTCTCTACGCTCTTAGAAAAAAAAAGAGACAAACAAAGGCCAGCAAAAAAATCACAATTTTGTTAAAAAGAAAAATATAAACAATGGTGGATTCTTCCAAATGTGCTTAAACAAATTTAATATTGTTTTATAATATACATACACCGATATCTTCAATGTAAATCCTTGGCATACAAATCACCCCACAAATAATCTATATTATTTTGTTTTTGTCTTCTTTTACTCACAATTTTATATTAATTTTTAAAATTTTTGAATTTGTTCAAAAACAATAAAACAAAATGTTTTAAATATATTTTTTTTTTTTAAATAACTTAAAATTAAATTAGCCGTAATACTTCATTGGAAACGTGATGTAATTTAATAAGTTCTTTTTTACAAGAAACAAAAACACAGTTATATATACATAAATTTTTTTATTTAAGAAAACTAATAATATTTAGTAAAAAAAAACTAAATCAAACAGAAACAGAAAAATAAAGTGGCTTGTTAGGAAATTAAAATCGTTTTTTATAGTAGTTTTTTTTTATAAAAATTAAAAATAATTAATTTGAAATTAATTAATTTTAATAATTTTTCTCCTTTAACAAATATATTATATATTCATTAGTTATAAATACAAAACAAAACAAAAAAACGCAATGTTCTCGTTAATTTATTAAGTTTTACTATTTTACTTATTTAATAAACAAAAGAAAACAAATTGGAATTAATAGAAAAGCTCAAACATTCAATGGTGCAATTTTTTCTAAAGAAAAATTGTCAACAAAACAAAACAAAAATTAAAACAAATTTTGTAAAGAAAATGCCATACGAAATAGAAATTTGAAAAAAAGTAACGCACATATATATAAACACAAAACCCAATTGAGCATCCAAAGTTAAGTGATATTAAATAAAAATTATATGTATAAAAAATCCATTAAAAAATTTAATTTTCTTTCTCTCTTTAAATTTTTTGTATATAAATTTCTTTGATAACAAAAACCAACTTCCGTTTTTTTTAAGTGTCTTAGACTACAAGTTCTTTATAGATTTTTTTTTTGAAAATTTAGTAATTAGATTATTTTCTATATAGAAACTAAAATTTTGTTTCTCAGTGTATGAGTGCTTCCTTGAGACTCGAGAGTTTTATTCAATTTTTATCACACAATAACAAAAAAAAACTTTATAAAAGAAATAATACCAGCAAATATTTCCATAAAAAAATATTGTGTACAATTTTATCTTTTATAAATTATTAACTATAATTATTAATTGTTTAATTTAGTTATTACTTAAAAAAACACATAAAATCTTTATTTTTTAAGTAGGTGTAAAAAAATAAATAACATAATTATTCATTATATAATTACAAGAAACATGAAAAACATGAAGCAAACAGAAAAATATTGCTATACATAATCTTATATACATATTATAAATATAATAAATTATATTTAAAATGAAATTTTAATTAATTTTTTTTAATTGTAAGTCATACAATAAAAACGAAATGAAAAATGCTCAAGAAAATTTGCATAAATTAAATAAATAAAAATATTTGTTAAAAATAATTTAATTGAATGTGGTTTTTTATTGTTTATTAAATTTGATAAACTTAAGGGCTACCATAGAGCTTTCGTGGTGCAATGGTTGGCATTCATAAAAGAGTCATGGGTTCAATCCCAGTATTTCGGTGATGTTTTTATTTCTTCTTAGTTATGATGGCAATATTCCTGAATTTTCCAAAGGATTCATAAATTGTGAGCCGCGCCCTTCCGTTTCGTCTATGAAATTAGGTCTCTTATTATTGAAACGGGTAGACCAAAGGGTCTAAAAAATTTTCAAAATATTTTAAATTTGAGGAATATCCTTATATATATGGAAGAGAAAAGTTTTTATGGGTCCATGTTTCCGATTCAATATTCTTAGGCATATCTGATACAAATTGTGACTTGCAATACACATGCAAACATTTCGTATTATTGTATATAAAATTCACGTTAATGCGTATATGCATTTAAAACAATTACCATGAACAAATTAACGCTTATTTTATTACTAAAGAATTATTTACAAGGAGTGGTATAGAGGTAACCAAGTTCAAAAATCATATAAATTTGTAGACAAAATAAACTTAAAAGGTATAAATATATTTTTATTTTTCACAGTGTATTAAAAAACACTAACTTGAAATTTTGCCAACTACTGTGAATGGACAATCTGGAAAATTTGGGCAAACATTTCGTATTAACTATTGTATATAAAACTCACGTTAATGCGTATAAGCATTTGAAACAATTACCATGAACAATTTAACGCTTAATTTATTACTAAAGAATTATTTAGGGGTAGTATAGAGGTAACCAAGTTCAAAAATCATATAAATTTGTAGACAAAATAAACCTAAAAGGTATAAATATATTTTTATTTTTCACAGTGTATTAAAAACTTAAAAACTTGAAATTTTGCCAACTACTGTGAATGGACAATCTGGACAATTTGGGCCAATAGGTTTGTATCCGTGCTACCCAATAATTGTGAATGAACATATGGTTTGTGTCATGGATATTGTATAGCAAGGACACAACCCTGTTTTCGTAACATTTTCAGATTGTCCATTCACAGTAGTTGACACATTTCAGGTGCGTGTTATTCTAATACACTGTGAAGAACAAAAAAATATATTTATGCATTTTAAGTTTATTTGGTCTATCCTATCTATATGTAATGTAACAAAGTAAAACGCTCATTTTTTAATTTTTTTTTGTTTTTAATTTTATTGTTTAAAAGCAAAAAATGTCGGAAATAACATACAATTTTAGAATAAGTATATGGCTATGCGGTATAGTGACCTATTTTTGAGATGATCGACACTTTTGACATTTTTTAGTGTCAACCTTGCTTTGCAAACTACCCAGGCGTAATAGCCGAGCGAATTGAGATCCTGAGATTTTGGTGGTCATTGTACGGTAGAAATGAAGGAGCCTCCGTCGAATCTTGATTGACGCGTGCTGAGTGTGATCACACCCAGCAAAAAACAAATTGGTAGTTCTCCTAAAGGCACAACTTGAAAAGTACTTCCAAAAATGCCCTCCCATAGATGTTCTTTATTTTAAGTACACAGGAAGTGATTTTAATTCATTTTTATACCTTCCACCATAGGATGGGGGTATATTAACATTGTCATTCCGTTTGTAACACATCGAAATATTGCTCTAAGACCCCATAAAGTATATATATTCTGGATCGTGGTGAAATTCTGAGTCGATCTGAGCATTTCCGTCCGTCCGTCCGTCCGTCTGTTGAAATCACGCTAACTTCCGACCGAAACAAGCTATCGACTTGAAACTTGGCACAAATAGTTGTTATTGATGTAGGTCGGATGGTATTGCAAATGGGCCATATCGGTCCACTTTTACGTATAGCCCCCATATAAACGGACCCCAAAAATTTGGCTTGCAGACCCTCTAAGAGAAGCAAATTTCATCCGAGTTGAAATTTGGTACATTGTGCTAGTATATGGCCGTTAACAACCAGCCCTCAGATAAATCGATCCCCAATCACACAAAAATTGGTCCATATCAAGTTCATAATTCTATATAGCCCCCATATAAGCGACCCCCATATTTCAATTTCCATGTCGATTCGTAATTATTTGTAGACTTATTTGTCTAATATATACCACGTATGGACAAACTCACAATTTAGAAAACGATGTTAAGAAGTTTTAAGATACCACAACCCAATTAATTCGATTGTGGACGACAGTCTTTCGTAGGATCCTCCAACATGGATTGCGTAGAAACTTCTACGAAAGACTGTCATCCACAATCGAATTACTTGCGTTGTGGTAATACTTACCGATGGCAACGTATCTTAAAACTTCTTAACATCGTTAGTCCACACGTGGTATATATTATGTATAGGTAAGTCTACAAAAAATTACGAATCGATATGGACTTTTGCACGGTACGTAGAGAGCCAGAATTGAAATGTGGGGCTCGCTTATATGGGGGCGATATATAATTATGAACTTGATATGGACCAATTTTTGTGTGATTGGGTATCGATTTATCTGAGGGCTTTATATAACTATAGAGCGATACGGACCTAGTTAGGGATGGTTGTTAACGGCCATATACTAGCACAATGTACCAAATTTCAACTGACTCGGATGAAATTTGTTCCTCCAAGAGGCTCCAAAACCAAATCTCGGGATCGGCTTATATGGGGACTGATATGAACCAATCCCTGCATGGTTGTTGGATACCATATACTAACATCACGTACCAAATTTCGACCGAATCGGATAAATTTTGGAGGTCAAATCAAATCGGTTATATGGGGGCTATATATAATTATGGACCGATTTCGACAAATTTTTGCATGGGTGTTTGCGGCCATATATTAACACCACGTACCAAATTTCAACTGAATCAGATGAATTTTGGTCTTCCAAGAGGCTCCGGAGGTGAAATCTGGGAATCGGTTTATATGGCGCTATATATAATTATGGACCGATGTGGACCAATTTTTGCATGGTTATTAGAGACCATATACTAACACCATGTACCAAATTTCAGCATGGATGAAATTTGCTTCTCTTAGAGGCTCCGCAAGCCTAATCTGGGGGTCCGTTTATAAGGGGGGGAGTGGACCGATATGGCCCATTTGCAATACCATCCGACCTACATCAATAACAACTACACGCAAAGAACAAAACGTTTGGAAAACGTGTACCGAAAACGTTTTTCTGTTGTTAGAGTTTTTTGAATTGATTCGAAAAGTATACACAAGTATAAAATGTTTATTTTTTTAATAAAAAAGGTATTTTTGAACCAACAACACAATCCATTTCGTTTATATCAAACACTTTCTTACTTTAGGTTTTTAATAAGACACATTTTACAGTTCATAGTAAAAATTTAATATAGTAGAATGTAATGTTGAACATTTTTTCGGAATCTTCCGACCATATCTGGAATATATGTAAAAAAAAACTTTGGTCGAAGCAGGGATCGAACCCACGACCCTTGACATGCAAGTCGGACGTAGCAACCACTGCTCCACGGTGCCCAACTAAATGTATTTTTCTGCTAAATAAACTTTGTTTAATCGACTCGTGGGCGCCGCAAGCTATGCTATATAAATATAACTTATATGGATATTTATCTATTGATGACCATAACAGGTACATAGCTCAGTGGTTAGAGTGTTGGCTTACAAAGTGCATGGTCCGCGGTTCGATTCTCCGTCCAGGCGAAAGGTAAAAAAATTTTAAAAATTTATAAAATCGTATAATTTCTTCTACATTGTTGGTATTACAGGAAAAGGTGTTAAGAATTAAAAAACCTCGTGGATGTGAGAAAGATGTGAGGGAAAATGCAATTAGCAAGAAAAAAAGGATTTTTTTTGAGTTTGTCTTTATGAAATTATTTCTACATCCTGGAAAAGAATAAACGTTTATCACAAAAAGTATATACTTTTCTTCCAAATACACTTCCTTTCAACGAAAATCAAATGAGAAACGAACTTTGTTTGCCTAAAATTTCGTTTGGGAGGAAAGAATTATTTTTTTGCGTGTACTTGTGCCAAGTTTCAAGTCGATAGCTTGTTTCGTTCGGAAGTTGGCGTGATTTCAACAGACGGACGGACATGTTTAGATCGACTCAGAATTCCACCACGACCCAGAATATATATACTTTATGGGGTCTAAGAGCAATATTTCAATGTGTTACAAACGGAATGACAAAGTTAATATACCCCCATCCTATGGTGGAGGGTCTAATTATTTATTTTGGCAAAATTGACGCAGAAACGATGAATTTAACATGGGTTTGTCATAGGACAAATGTCCAGCATTTTAACAGCCGTTGCCCTGAGTTTGCATCACTTCTTAAGGTGTGATCCTACCTGTGGCAGTTTTTATGCATTTGTGCGAGAATACTAGCGCAGTGTCATCCGCATATGCGAAATCAGTACTTTATTTAAGAGTGTTCAGTAGGTCGTTTGCATATATTATATAAAGTATTGGACCAAGTTTTGAGCCTTGTGGCACTCCGTATTTCGTTTGCCTAATTGTGCTGAACTCATTCTCTATTTTTACTTTGTAGTTTCGATAACTTAAGTAGCTCCTAAACCATTGTAAACTGTTACCACGGATTCCATTTCGATCAAGCGCATTTAGTAGAGTTTCGTGTGACAGCGTATCAAACGCTTTACTAAAATCTATGAAAAGGGCCAGGCTGCTAATATGTTTGTTTAAATTTTTGTATATATGATTCGAGAAGTACCCCAAAAGTTGTTTATAGTTTTTTTTCCTTTTTGAAATCCGAACTTATATTCGTGTATTACATTATATTTTGTTAGAAACTGCTTAAGCCGTCTAAGGTTTCCTCAATCTTATGACGAACTTGCAATATCAGTTCACGAAACTTGTCCTGGAGTCAACTTCGACGTCGGTTCCTTGACTAAGCTTCATTACCAAAAATTTAAATAAGTTCATCGATGCACTGTTGGGAGCCACCATGGTGCAATGTTCAGCATGCCCGCCTTGCATACACAGGATGGTGCGTTCAAACCCAGTTTCGACCAAACTCCAAAGTTTGTCAGCGGTGGATTATCCCCTTTCAGCAATGCTAGTGACATTTCTAAGTGTTTCAAAGCTTCTCCAAGTGGTTTCACCGCAATGTGGAATGCTTCGTTCGATTTTGGTCATAAAAAGCAGGCCCTTGTCATTGCCCTGAACATACAATCGGGCAGCACTCACTAATAAGAGGGAAGATCATCACTGTGGTATCACAATGGACTGAATAGTCTAACTGAGCCTGAAATATCGGGCTGCCACTATACCTAACCTAACCTAACCACGATGCACTGTGTCTGAGTTAATCCCTGTCGAAAGTTGTACAAAAATTCGAACCAAAATGTCTACGATTTGATTCAATTGCTTGGATGTGTTTCGTGCGCGAGCTACTTTTGTTGGATTTGGGTTCATCTTGAGACGCCCATACTATAGACTGATGTGTACTTTCGAGCTCATACGCTTGAAACCACGACTCATTACCGGTCACGATGTCATAGACGTGTTTCGAAGCAACGTGATCGTATTTTTGGAGCATTTCTTTCGACCAATCGAGACGAGCCGTTTTTTCCGGTCAAATATTCAAGCAATATTGAATGTGTGCTGGTCTCAATCTCACGGTAGGTCCCGTGAGTGAACTGCGACCTTGGTTGAATTCACCATGCCATCGATAAACACTGGTCCTTGACGGAGCTTAATCGTCAAAATTGAATTAAGTTCATCGAAGCACTGTTATTCAGTTAATCCACGTCGAAAATTGTAAAAATTAATCGCCCGAAAATATTCACGGTTTAATTCCATATTTTGAACGAGCTGATTATTTTACGTTGCTGTATAAAAAACAAATAGCTTTTGTATGTCATTCCTAAAGCGGGGAAGTTATCACATGGTACGGCGAAGGATTTTAGACCAATAAGCTTATCATCCTTCTTGTAAAAACGATGGAGAGGATACTGGATGAACATATAAGGAACCAGTTAGACAGGAAACTATCAACCTGTCAGCATGCCTATATTAAGGGCAGATCTGTAGAATCTGCCCTGCACTCAGTGGTGCATCACATAGAGAGATCCATGACTTATGGCGACTATACATTGACGGCGTTTCTGGACATTGAAGGTGCTTTTAATTATACGAAAATTGATAAGGTGGTACATGCATTAGAGAGGTATAGTGTTGAGAAATTCGTTATAAAGTGGATCGAGTTGATGTTGCTAAGCAGGGACATGGTGGTCGAGCTAGCGGGCTCCACAAGGAGGGCTAGGACCACTAGAGGACTGCCACAGGGAGGAGTTATATCACCTTTGCTGTGGCTATTGGTGGTGAACGAGGTATTGCTTGGACTGACTAGTAAGGGTATCAAGGTAGTGGCATACGCGGATGACATTGTGATAATGATATCGGGGAAATTCCTCGACTCTATTGCGGATGTGCTGAGTGAGTCTTTGCAGTATCTCTCGGAATGGACTCTAGGATGCGGTTTAGGGGTGAACCCTAGTAAGACGGAGTTGGTATTGTTCACCAGGAGGAGAAAGGTTATCGGGTACAAGTCTCCTGTATTCCAGAACATAGAGTTGACGCTCTCGAAATCAGCAAGGTACCTAGGAGTTATTTTGGACTCCAGGCTGAACTGGATGGATAATACTGCCGATCGCATTAAGAGGGCCTATGCGGCACTATACTCGTGTCAAAAATTGGTCGGGCAGAGATGGGGAATGAGGCCTTCTCTTTTTGCCTGGATTTATACCGCGGTTGTAAGACCTGTGGCCATATATGGCTGTCATGTTTGGTGGACGATCGTGAAACACCAAAATCATATATCGAGAATAAACAGGATAAATAGGACTGCCCTCATCTATATGACAGGTGCCATGAGGACCACAGCCACTGCTGCTCTGGAGGTAATGATGGGATTTATCCCACTCGATTTACACGTAAGGAAAATAGCTGAACTGACACTTCTGAGACTGAGGAGCTTGAACACGCTGGAGAGGACAACCTGCAGGCATACTGAAATTTTGGACGAGCAGTATAGAGAGACGGACCATATGGCCACGGAGCATGTTTATCATCAAAAACCGACGTACATTATACCAAGTATGGAAGAGTGGGAAGACAGGAAGATACCCTTCGGAACCCTGAACATGTATACGGACGGATCGAAGATGGAGGAAGGAACGGGCAGCGGAATCTATTGTAGTGAACTAGGTATAAGGGAGTCTTACACGCTGGATAGTGATTGCAGTATTTTTCAGGCTGAGATTTATGCGATCACGAAGGCTGCTGAATCGCTGTTGATGAGGCCGTTATACAGAAGCGATATCAGCTTCTTCATCGACAGTCAGGCAGCTATAAAGGCATTGTGCAGTACTGACATAAGGTCTAGGGTAGTCAGCCGCTGTCGTCGAGAACTCAAGGTTCTCACTGAACAGCATAATATAACTCTGTGCTGGGTACCTGGGCACTATGGGATAATAGGAAATGAGGAAGCGGATGTGCTGGCTAAGGAGGGTGCTGGTGGAACGAACAATGTCCTAGCGGACGTTTTTCCTCCACTATCTTCTTATCATTACAGGATAGAGGTTAAATATGATGAGCAATGGCGTAGACGCTGGGTCTCTTCGGTTGGTTGCGAGCAAACCAAGTTGATATGGGATGAAAAGAAACGTAGAAACTGCGAAATTTTGTTGTCGATGAGCGGAGAGGAATTACGGCCACTGATTGGTATTATAACAGGACACAACACACTTGGGAAACACATGGTAAGAATAGGACTTAAAGACGATGATATCTGTAGATGGTGCCTGGACCCGGAAGTTACGGAGGACTCGTACCACTTCCTGTGCCAGTGCCCAGCTTTATCCTTTAAAAGAAACAAGATACTGGGCTCCTTTTTCTTTCAGACTCTCACTGATCTACGGGAGTGCAGGTTAAGGAACATACTTGCCTTCATCAGGGCCTCTGGTTGGTTATTCTGAGATTTCTTTCAAAGAGAACGAGCAGAGGGAAGTTTCTGGGACGAGGCGGCCGCATCGGAAGAAGATAGATTGAAAAATCACATCGAGGGATCACAATGGACCTATACTGGTCTAAGTGGGCATCAATATAAAACATTGATGTCACCCTCTACAACCTAACCTAACCTATGTCAAAACGTTCTGAGTACACGGATGAAAAAGACTGTTTTTCATATTTTTGGCTATAAACATTATATGTTTGGAACACAATATTTTTGAGTGCAAGCATATAATGTTCATAAACTAGCGTAACATGTTTGGGACATATATGTTAATATGTTAGAACATATTATGTTTGGGACATAAAATGTTTGTAAATATAATATGCTTGGATGCAAACATATATTAATTTAGAAATAGCCTATAAACATATATGTGTTTAGTAGCTTGGAGCGCTATTTAACAGGGAGCGATATTGAATTAAGTTGGTGGTTGTTGCTTGTTATTACAAAATTAACATTTTATTTTTCCTTGGGCAATTGATCAGCTACTTCTTTGATCCTTACAAACTGTGTGGTCGGTCCGCTGTTCGAATCCCCGTCCGGCAAAAGGTAAAATTAAAATAAAAACAAGTATATACGGCCGTAAGTTCGGCCAGGCCGAATCTTATGTACCCTCCACCATGGATTGCGTAGGAACTTCTACTAAAGGCTGTCATCCACAATCGAATTACTTGGGTTGCGATAACACTTGCCGATGGCAAGGTATCGTAAAACTTTTTAGCACTGTCTTCTAAATTGTAAGTTAGCCCATACGGGGTATATATTAAACAAAAAAAGGCCGATTAAATACGTATATAATCTAGTTTGACAAAATTTTCTATAGAAATAAAATTTTGACAAAATTTTCTATAGAAATGAAACCTTGACAAAATTTTCTATAGAAATAAAATTTTGACAAAATTTTCTATAGAAATAAAAATTTGACAAAATTTTCTATAGAAATAAAAACTTGACAAAATTTTCTATAGAAATAAAATGTTGACAAAATTTTCTATGGAAGTAAAATGTTGACAAAATTTTCTATAGCAATACAATTTTGACAAAAATTTCTATAGAAATAAAATGTTGATAAAATTTTGTATAGAAATGAAATTTTGACAAAATTTTGTATAGAAATAAAATGTTGACAAAATTTTCTACAGAAATAAATTTTTTACAAAATTTTCTATAGAAATAAAATTTTGACAAACATTTCTATAGAAATAAACTTTTGACAAAACTTTCTATAGAAATGAAATTTTAACAAAACTTTCTATAGTAATAAAATTTGACAAAATTTTCTATGGAAATAAAGTTTTGGTAGATTACAAAATTTTCTATAGAAATAAAATTTTGACAAAATTTTCTATGGAAATAAAATTTTGACAAACATTTGTATAGAAATAAACTTTTGACAAAACTTTCTATAGAAATGAAATTTTGACAAAACTTTCTATAGTAATAAAATTTGACAAAATTTTCTATGGAAATAAAGTTTTGGTAGATTATTTTTGGCGATATGGACCAATTTTTGTGTAATAAGTCATCGGCTATATATAACTAAAGACCGATATGGACCAATTTTTACATGGCTGTTAGAGGCCATATATTGACAAAATGTACCAAATTTCAACCGTATCGGATGACTTTTGCTCCTCCAAGAGGTTCCGGACGTCAAATCTGGGGACGGTTTATATGGGAACTATATATAATTATGGACCGATATGGACCAATTTTTGCATGGTTGTTAGAGACCACATACTAACACCATGTACCAAATTTCAACTGGATCGGATGAATTTTGCTCTTCCAAGAGGCTCCGGAGGTCAAATCTGGGGATCGGTTTATATGGGGGCTATATATAATTATGGACCGATATGGACCAATTTTTGCATGGTTATTAGAGGCCGTAAACTAACATCAGGTACCAAATTTCAACCGGATCGGATGAATTTTGCCCCTCCAAGAGGCTCCGGAGGTCAAATCTGGGGATCGGTTTATATGGGGGCTATATATAATTATGGACCGATATGGACCAATTTTTGCATGGTTGTTAAAAACCGTATACTAAGACCACGTACTAAATTTCAACCGGATCGGATAAATTTTGCTCCTCCAAGAGGCTCCGGTGGTCAAATCTGGGGATCGGTTTATATGGGAGCTATATATAATTATGGACCGATATGGACCAATTTTTGCATGGTTGTTAGAGAACATATACTAACATCAGGTACCAAATTTCAATCGGATCGGATGAATTTTGCCCCTCCAAGAGGCTCCGGAGGTCAAATCTGGGGATCGGTTTATATGGGGGCTATATATAATTATGGACCGATATGGACCAATTTTTGCATGGTTGTTAGAGACCGTATACTTAGACCACGTACCAAATTTCAACCGGATCGGATGAATTTTGCTGCTCCGGGAGGCTCCCCAAGCCAAATTTGGGGATCGGTTTATATGGGGGCTTTACGTAAACGTGGTCCGATATGGCCCATTTTCAATACCATCCGACCTACATCAATAACCACTACTTGTGCCAAGTTTCAAGTCGATAGCTTGTTTCGTTCGGAAGTTAGCGTGATTTCCACAGACGGACGGACAGCCGGACAGACGGACGGACATGCTTAGATCGACTCAGAATTTCACCACGACCCAGAATATATATACTTTATGGGGTCTTAGAGCAATATTTCGATGTGTTACAAACGGAATGACAAAGTTAATATACCCCCATCCTATGGTGGAGGGTATAAAAATCATAAAATTGAATAATTTCTTCTACAAAGTTTGTATTACAGAAAAAGGTGCTAAGAACTAAAAAATCTCGTGGAAGTGAGAAGGATGTGGGGGAATATACAATTAGGCAGAAACAAAATTTTGAGCATTCAGGTCGAAAACCTATGTTGTTAGCACCTATATTACCTGTTTATTTTCATAATTCATTATGATTGTAAATATATAAATAAATAAATAAAATTTTGAGCACAATATTGTTTGGGAGAATTTTTTTTAAGCATATAATATTTTTGGGTGCAAAATGCTTCCAAACATATTATATGTTCACATAATAACATATTGTTTTTTGGAAGACAACATTATTGAATTTGGATGCAAAAATACAAAATGTTTGGAACTTAGACTACCCAAACATATATTGTTTAGACCAATATGCTTTCAAACATATTATATATTGGAAGAGATCAAACATATAAATGTTTGGGCAATACCCAAAAATGTATATGCTTGAAGCAAAATATGTTTGGGAGTATATGTTACAGAAGCGATTTTTTGTGAGGGTGTACGTATAACCTCAAAAATGTCAAGCTTTACAATAAAGCTGTCAGTTGGCAGATTGCAACACTACAGTTGCCCAAAACCTGTCAAATAAACGGCAACCCGTTTATGTATGGCATAGACCCCAAACCTAAAAACCTAAAAAAAATTTTTTGAATCAAAGCAAAACTATATAATATATAATTATGAAAATTCCCATCAAATATATGTATACAAAAATTCCATCAAGGTTAACATCTATTGTTGTGTTATTCCCGAACTCTCTAAAGCACGAAATATCTTGCGAATGGAGTAAATATAAGCAGCCGTCCGTAAATCATTACACAAAGCAAATTCATTGGCCGTCTCCTTAATGCCTTGGCCAGCAGTTTCCATTACAGTTTGTAAACCAAAATCCACGATATCAGCTTCCGAGGTGCAATTGCAAATTTCTTCTAAATTTTTGTTAGCACAAATAGTGGCCTAAATATCATAAATTGCCTCTAAACAAGAAATTATCTTCAAATGTATACAAATATCACCTACCACCTTGCCATCCAATGATTCGTTAATGGAATTGATTATCTCTCGTATGACATGATTATCACGTTTCGTTGTCATCTTTCCATAGGAGACATGATTGATATTTTTCAAAAATTCAAAATACGATACAGTTACACCGCCAGCATTGCAATACATATCGGGTATCATGAGAACGCCTTTCTTGCGAAGTATTGCATCGGCTAGAGGAGTAACTGGTCCATTGGCACCTTCTAAAATGATTTTTGCTTGAACTTTATCCGCAGTTTCAGCATTCAAAACTTTTTGCGTGGCACATGGCATAAGAATATCACATTTTTCACCCAATAAAGAACCTTGTTTCTCGGTAGCCTTTGGATAACCTTTGATTGTTCTCTTCTCCTTCACATATGACATAAGATCCTAAGGAATAAGAAAGCACAGATATGAAAATTTAAATAGTAATCACAGTTGGGATGTAAACGAGTCTTCGTAATATCGTAGTAGCAAACATTCATAGATGTGGGGAAAAGTGTCACTTCCCCAAAAGGGGTTCTATTCTCAATATACACGCAGAGAAGGAATATGATCGCCCCAAACATGTTTCAAGAGCAAAATGTTATATCGGTGAAAATTGAACATTTTTGTGGCAAAAAAGTTCTTTTCTCGACAACCATATACATAGTTGCCGAAATCAGATACATAATTTTCAAGAAAATAACATTGTTGCGACAATCGTGTTACAGGTTCCCCGTCCAAAAATAACATTTTGCCCTTGAAACATATTGGAGGTGATCATATTTAATGGAATTTTACTTTCCTTAGGAAATAAATGATACAATTGCGATTTCCCAGATATTTAATTCAATAACAACGAGGGTTGGAATGAAATCGTTTTTTTACAACTTTCGACTTGAATTAACTCAACAATAGTGTATCGATGAACTTATTTCAATTTGTGGTGATGAAGCTCCGTCAAGGACCAATGTTTACCGATGGTATGGTGAGTTGAAGCGAGATCGTAGTTCACTCTAAGACGAATTTCGTGAAGGTCGGCCAAAATTAGTTGTTGTTCCGGAAACCATTGATGCTGTTCGCCAACTGATGTTGCAAAAGCGTTATGTGACCTATCGTGAGATTGTGACCTTTTGCGCCGTCCAGACTATAAGTTATTCCGGACGGAATGTCTGTGTTTGTAAAGAATCTTAAAGTGTGGCCAATCGATACGAATTTTCGGCGATGACTAAATAATCCACAAATGTGTTATCGACCACATTAACAACAGTATCGATTATGCGGTTGTGGCCAACATTTGGGATATGTTCGAAAGGAGCACTGTCGTTCGGATAAACTTAGAGTCTGGACGGCGCATTAGACATTAGTGGAACCAGCATACACTCAATATTGCATGAATATTCGACCGCTAAAAATATTTGTTCGCGTTGGATCCCACACAATTAGTCATTCGCTCACAAAAAGGCTATTATCGATTGGTCGAAAGAAATGCTACAAAAATACAATCGCGGTGCTTCGAAACCCGTCTAACAGGTTGGCTGATAAGTCCCCGGTCTGACACATAGATGGCGTCGCTAGTATTAAATGCATATTATTTTTATATAGTACCAACCTTCAAATGATACGTGTCAAAATTTGACGTCTGTAAGTCAATTAGTTTGTGAGATAGAGCGTCTTTTGTGAAGCAACTTTTGTTACTGTGAAAAAAATGGAAAAAAGGAATTATGTGTTTTGATAAAATACTGTTATCTGAAGGGGAAAATACGGTGGAAGCAAAAACTTGGCTTGATAATAAGTTTCCGGACTCTGCCCCAGGTAAATCAACAATAATTGATTGGTATGCAAAATTCAAGGGTGGTGAAATGAGCACGGAGGACGGTGAACGTAGTGGACGCCCGAAAGAGGTGGTTACCGACGAAAACATCAAAAAAATCC
Organism: Haematobia irritans; assembly: GCF_050003625.1. Taxonomy (NCBI): domain Eukaryota; kingdom Metazoa; phylum Arthropoda; class Insecta; order Diptera; family Muscidae; genus Haematobia; species Haematobia irritans. Next base: position 135,832,734 of record NC_134397.1, on the reverse strand, counting down.
ACAAAATGATTTTGAATGACCGTCAAATGAAGTTGATCGAGATAGCAGAGGCCTTAAAGATATCAAAGGAACGTGTTGGTCATATCATTCATCAATATTTGGATATGCGGAAGCTCTGTGCAAAATGGGTGCCGCGCGAGCTCACATTTGACCAAAAACAACAACGTGTTGATGATTCTGAGCGGTGTTTGCAGCTGTTAACTCGTAATACACCCGAGTTTTTCCGTCGATATGTGACAATGGATGAAACATGGCTCCATCACTACACTCCTGAGTCCAATCGACAGTCGATTGAGTGGACAGCGACCGGTGAACCGTTTCCGAAGCGTGGCAAGACTCAAAAGTCCGCTGGCCTCTGTTCTTTGGGATGCGCATGGAATAATTTTTATCGATTATCTTGAGAAGGGAAAAACCATCAACAATGACTATTATATGGCGTTATTGGAGCGTTTGAAGGTCGAAATCGCGGCAAAACGGCCCCATATGAAGAAGAAAAAAGTGTTGTTCCACCAAGAACACGCACCGCGCCACAAGTCATTGAGAACGATGGCAAAAATTCATGAATTGGGCTTCGAATTGCTTCCCCACCCACCGTATTCTCCAAATCTGGCCCCAGCGACTTTTTCTTGTTCTCATACCTCAAAAGGATTCTCGAAGGGAAGAAATTTGGCTGCAATGAAGAGGTGATCGCCGAAATAGAGGCCTATTTTGAGGCAAACCCGAAGGAGTACTACCAAAATGGTATCAAAAAAATGGAAGATCGTTATAATCGTTGTATCGCTCTTGAAGGGAACTATGTTGAATAATAGAAAAGAATTTTGACAAAAAAAATGTGTTTTTCTTTGTTAGACCGGGGACTTATCAGCCAACCTGTTATGACATCTTGACTGGTGATGAATCGTGGATACACGTGCATGACCCCAAAAGTAAACAGCAGTCGACTGTATGTATGTTTTAAGATGAGGCAAATCCAATAAAATTTGCTCAAGCTCGTAACACTTCCAAGCAAATGATCACCTGGTTTTTGGGACATATCGCATTCGTACCACTAGAACGCAGAACAATCAATTCTGAATGGTACATAACCATTTGTTTGGTAGTTATCTTCAAAGACATCAGAAAAAACAACCATCGAAGACGGTCTTCACCAGGACGAATTTTCACACATCGGCTCAAACAAGCACTGAAAAAATCGATGGGTCATGCGCCGTATAGTCGTGACTTGGTGCCGAATGTGTTCTTTTTATTCTCGTACGTAAAAAATAAAATGAGAGGTCAATGTTTTGCGAAACCTGAAGAAGCGATTGATGCGGCCATTATGCATCTTTTGGAGAGACCTGTATCCGAGTGCCAAAAATGTTTCGACAATTGGTTCAAACGCATGCAAAAGTGTAAAGATCTTAATGGGGAATATTTTGGAGAACAATAAAGCGTTTTTCAACGATTAGCGTTTGTTTTTGTTCTCTTGTCCCGAAATATAAAAGGCAACTCTCGTAATATAAAACACCAACACGATGTCCTGTAAATACAGAATTTCTAGCTAGTCTATTGCTGAATAGCTGGCCACCAGACCACAACACCTTATAGTTTTTCGTTTTTGTCCGGCCTTGCATACACAGGGTCGTGGGTTCAATACCAGTTTCGTCGCAACCCCAAGAAGGTGTGGATTATCCCCGCTTAGTAATGCTGGTGATATTTCTGAGTGTTTTCAAAGCTTCTCTAAAGGTTTTTAAAGCTCATCGTAATGTGAAACCCCGTTCGGACTCGGCCAAAAAAAAGGTTCCCTGTCAATGAGCTATAGATAGATAGAATCGGACAGCCCAATGATAAGAGAAAAGTTAACCACCTGTGGTATTGGAATAGGCTGAGTCTGATATATCGGCTGCCACAATACCTAACCTAGCCTCCTATACCCAGACGCGAAATAAATAGTATTACTAAGACCTACAGGCCTAAAGTCCTACCACTGAGCCCTTTGGGTGTGAAATATTCGGATTTAAAGATGCACAACTGAGACTTTCGGGCCTACAGATCGCTTGTGAACACAGAGAAGGAATATGATCACCTCAACCATGAGCAAATTTTAATTTTTGGGTGGGGACTATTTAACATTTTTAGAAGGCACCGTGAGACAATGGTTAGCATATCCGGCTTACATACAAAGGGTCATGGGTTCAATCGTAGTTTCGACCAAACACCAAAAAGTTTTTCAGCGGTGGATTATATCCTTTCAGTAATGCTGGTGACTTTTCTGAGTGTTTCTCTAAATAGTTTCACCGCAACGTTGGACGCAGTTCGGAGTCGGCTATAAAAAGGAGGTCCCTTGTCATTTCTCATCAATTACCGAAGCTCTACGAACCGATGTTCTCATCGATCATCAACCACCACCATCAATTATCAACGAACTGATATATGCTATATGGTGTTGTAGTCTGGTGGCCGGCACTTCAGCAACGGACAGGTTTAGATAAAGTTCAGCGTGTGGCGCGCTTGTGTATCTCAGGTGCATTCAATAAGACAGAAACAGATACCCTTAATTTCATGCTGCATCTATTGCCTTTAGACATTTTGGCCAAACAGTCAGCTGCAACAACGGCTGTGCGGTTGCGCGAGCTATCGCTGTGGTCGGAAATAATGTACGGTCACAGTTCGGTCCTCAAAATAATGCCAGATGTGCCTAATGTAGTGGATTACACTCTGGCGAAACCACTTTTCGACAAAAAGTTTGAAACTCTAATTCCCAACAGTGAGGCGTGGTGTACACAGACCCCGGGGAATAAAATATATATAGATTTATACACCGATGGCTCCAAATTGGATGGACAAGTGGGTTTCGGATTATATTCTAACGATCTGGAACTTCGAATAGCGAAAAGATTACCTAATCACTGTAGTGTTTTTCAGGCTGAAATATTAGCAATAAGAGAGGTGGCGAATTGGCTGGGAAGTAATGTTCCAAAAAATGTTGGCATTAATATATACTCAGACAGTCAACCTGCAATAAAAATCCTTGGACTCTGTGTTCCTAAACTCGAAAACGGCAATCGACTGCCGCAAATCTCTCAACGAGATGGCTGAACAGTACAATATTCACCTAATATGGGTGCCTGGCCATAGGAACATACCGGGTAACTGTCAAGCAGATGAGTTAGCAAGGCTAGGAACTACCTTACATATTATAGGGGAACTAGAATCTGTTGGTATATCTTTGGCTACCTGTAAGCTCTTACTGCGAGAGAAGGCTGTCACGATGGCAAATTTTCGATGGGAGAATTGCGACACAAAGCAAATATGGCCCCATTTAAACTTAAACCGCACACTACATATGCTAGTGTTCTCGAGACGTCAGATATCACTCCTGATATCTGCTATAACGGGTCGCTGCCTGATAGGCGATTTTGAAAAAACTATAGGCGCGAAGTATAATGACTACTGTATGAGCTGTCATGATGCAGAGGAAAAGGAATCAATTAAACACCTCTTGTGTGAGTGTCCTGCATTTTGTGTAAGGCGTAAGCAAATTTTAGGGGCATATAGCTTTAGATTACTGGCGGACCTGGAAAACGTTAACTTAAGCAGTCTGCTAATGTTTTTGGAACAATCTGGTTGGTTCAACAAAGAAAAATGATCAAGAAGGTTCAGTGGTTAAAACTAGAAGTGCCCATATGTAATAGGTACTTTTAGTTAATGTGATATCACAATGGACTGAATAGTCTAAGTGAGCCTGAATCTTAATCGGGCTGTCACTTTAACCTAACATATCAGTTCCTGATCATCTTAAATAATATTTAACTCAAATTAATTAATATTTAACTCGAGAGAGATAAACCCTTGTGCTCCTATTGGGAAATATTTTAAGGAGACCCTGGAGGCGACTGAGCTTAACTCAACCGACCAGAACCAGAAACCAAGTTACATCCGAGGTAAAAATGTTGCATCTTTACGAGTCCCCATATAACTCCTTGAAACCCTTGATCAATATTTAAAATTGAACTCGGATGAAATATTTAGAATATTTCAATTGCCAATAATGACCATTTTTGAGACTTATCAGATAGATTATTAGTTTTTGTCTGAGCTATATTTCGTCCTCGAAATTTTATCCAAAATAAAACTTACATTGGCATCTATACCATCGGCATTGACAAGTGATATATCCTTTTCCTCAACTCCAATTAATTTTGCACCTGCTTCCACAACAAATTTTGCTGCATACGAACCGACATTACCAAAACCTTGAACTATGACAGTCTTGTCTTTCCAGCCAGTTTTCAACTTGGCAAAATCCATCCAATCTTTATCTTGTATAAAAACATCACCAGCTTTCCAAACACCACGACCAGTAGCTGAAGTACGACCATTAATACCACCAATGTGTACCGGTTTTCCGGTAACAATGGCCAAGGCATTGATGTCTTTATAGCCTGTAAATACAAGAAAATACGTAAAACCAGCACACCTCCAATCTAGGCCTTGCCTACCAAATGTCTTCAAGTATTGATCACAAATCCAATTCATTTCCCGTTCACCCGTATTTACATCCGGGGCTGGAACATCAATTCCTGGACCAATCATATTACGCCTTAGTAATTCCATGGTATAACGTCTGGTAATGACTTGTAATTCATGACTGGAGTACTTCTTGGGATCTATACGTATGCCTCCTTTGGATCCACCAAAGGGGACGTTAACACAGGAACATTTGAATGTCATTAAATAGGCTAAACCCTTCACCTCATCCTCTTCGACATCCATGCTGAAACGTATACCTGTGTTAAGGATATGAATTAAACCTCGTATGGCTAAAAAAATGGTTAACTCACCTCCTTTTACCGGTAGCCTATGTTTCATGTGATGAGCTCGATATCCTGTTATAATCTCAATCTCCGATTTGGCATTCATCAATGGAAAATTGACTTCAATGCAGGTCGTCACATAACCCATGTATCTCAATATTCCACCGACTCGTTCCTCAATACTAACACCTTCAATTTTAGGATATTTCTTAGTCAATTCGGCTATTAATGAAGGCTCCATATGTTTCGCTGCTGCATGATAATAATATTCCACCATATGGGCAAAATTGGGATCCTTTTGTGTGGGTATATCCTTCAAATGTTGTGGTATTTCATGTTTCCAACGCTTTGTTTGCAAAGCTCCCCTAGCCTTTGGCCATAATAAGGAGATTTCGGGTGTTATGCGTTTGGAAAGAGCATGAAACATGGTCGTTATATCAGAGAGAAAATTTTGCCTTTTTGGAAGTATTATTGATTTTTTCTTAAATGTCTAACAATTATATTAGGGTGGAGCGTAATAGTACTAGTTTCAATAGATACTTTTGAAAATTACTTCATGGACTTTACGAACTTTTTGAAAAGTGAATCTGTCTGTTCTTGTTATTCTTGGTTTATTCTTCAATAATTATTGTTGTTTTGATTTTAGATTAAAATAATGTGTTGACTAAACTACAAGAGTAGCTTAACCAACAGAGGAAAAGTACAGGTTAGATTAAGTTGTAGAGGATTACATCAATTTTTGTGTTGGATTGATGTCCACTTAGACCGATATAGCCCCATTGTGATTCCACGATATAATCTTCTCAGCTTCTTCCTCCCGAGGTTGAGACTCCTTTAAAGTAGCCTCAGAAATTCCACTGGTCGTCTTCCATAAAATAAATTTTAAAACCACCAATCAGAGGACCTGATGAAGGCAAGTATGTTGCTTAAGCTGCACTCCCGCATATCAGTGAGAGCCTGGACACTGACACAGGAAGTGATACGAGTCTTCCGCAACTTCCGGGTCGAGACACCATCTACAGATGTCATCATCTTTAAGCCTAATTCTTACCATAGGCTTCCTGTTATAATATCAATCAAAGGCCGCAATTCCTCTCTGTTCATCGACATCAAAACGTCGCAGTTTCTTCGTTCTTTTCGCCCCATATCAACTTGATTTGCTATCATCCTTTCGTAAAGACCCAATGTCTTAGCTATTCGGTCAAAACCCTGAGTTCTCTACGACAGCGGCTGACTAGCTTAGACCTTATGTCAGCGTTGCATTAGGCTTTTATAGCTGCTTGATTGTCGAAGAAGAAGCTGATATTGCTTCTGAATAACGGCCTCATCAACAGCGACTCAGCAGTTTTTGTGATCGCAGAAATCTCCGTCTGAAAAATACTGCAATCACTATCCAATGTGTAAGACTCTCGTATTCCTAGTTCACTGTAATAAATGCCGCTACCAATTCCTTCATCCATCACTAATCCGTCCGTATACATATTCAGAGTTCCGAAAGGTATCCTCCTGTCTCCCCACTCCTCCATATTTGGTATAATATGTGTCGGCTTGTGATGATAAACATGCTCAGTGGCCATATGGTCCGTCTCTCTACAATGCTCGGCAAGAATTTCAGTATGCCTGCACGCAGTACTCTCCAGTGTGGCCAAGTCTCAGGAGTGTCAATTCTGCTGTTTTCCTTACATATAAATCGAGTGGACAAAGAGGAAAAGTATGTTTGTCAATTTTATTTGGGCAAAGTCCTTTGGACTGCAAGATGATTTGATGGACGGCCGTTTCGAAATCACCACATTCCTCATAAGCATCCTCTACTTGCAGCGAATTTCTGCAGGAATTTCAAATAAACTCTTAGTAGATTTTGAGCCTAATGGGTTATTAACAGGTTGGCTGATAAGTCCCCGGTCCGACACATAGATGGCGTCACTAGTATTAAATGCATATTATTTTTATATAGTACCAACCTTCAATGATTCGTGTCAAAATTTGACGTCTGTAAGTCAATTAGTTTGTGAGATAGAGCGTCTTTTGTGAAACAACTTTTGTTATTGTGAAAAAATGGAAAAAAAGGAATTTCGTGTTTTGATAAAATACTGTTTTCTGAAGGGAAAAAATACGGTGGAAGCAAAAACTTGGCTTGATAATGAGTTTCCGGACTCTGCCCCAGGGAAATCAACAATAATTGATTGGTATGCAAAATTCAAGGGTGGTGATATGAGCACGGAGGACGGTGAACGCAGTGGACGCCCGAAAGAGGTGGTTACCGACGAAAACGTCGAAAAAATCCACAAAATGATTTTGAATGACCGTAAAATTAAGTTGATCTAGATAGCAGAGGCCTTAAAGATATCAAAGGAACGTGTTGGTCATATCATTCATCAATATTTGGATATGCGGAAGCTCTGTGCAAAATGGGTGCCGCGCGAGCTCACATTTGACCAAAAACAACAACGTGTTGATGATTCTGAGCGGTGTTTGCAGCTGTCAACTCGTAATACACCCGAGATTTTTCATCGATATGTGACAATGGATGAAACATGGCTCCATCACTTCACTCCTGAGTCCAATCGACAGTCGGCTGAGTGGACAGCGACCGGTGAACCGTCTCCGAAGCGTGGAAAGACTCAAAAGTCCGCTGGCAAAGTAATGGCCTCTGTTTTTTGGGATGCGCATAGAATAATATTTATCGATTATCTTGAGAAGGGAAAAACCATCAACAGTGACTATTATATGGCGTTATTGGAGCGTTTGAAGGTTGAAATCGCGGCAAAACGGCCCCGTATGAAGAAGAATAAAGTGTTGTTCCACCAAGACAACGCACCGTGCCACAAGTCATTGAGAACGATGGCACAAATTCATGAATTGGACTTCGAATTGCTTCCCCACCCACCGTATTCTCCAGATCTGGACCCCAGCGACTTTTTCTTGTTCTCAGACCTCAAAAGGATGCTCGAAGGGAAGAAATTTGGCTGCAATGAAGAGGTGATCGCCGAAACTGAGGCCTATTTTGAGGCAAACCCGAAGGAGTACTACCAAAAAATTGGAAGGTCGTTATAATCGTTGTATCGCTCTTGAAGGGAACTATGTTGAATAATGAAAACGAATTTTGACAAACAAATGTGTTTTTCTTTGTTAGACCGGGGACTTATCAGCCAACCTGTTATGTGCACATTTTTCAAATTAAGGAAATCTTTTTCAAAAACATTTCGATCAGTCGTTTCTTCTGAAAAAAGCCTTAAGATTGAACATTTTTAGAAACTTTATTCTTGAGAATTTTGTTTGCGAGCCTTTTTTATTAAAAAATTATCTGTGAGACTTTTTCTGAAAAAAAAATGTCTGTAAGACTTTTTTCCTGAAAAAGTGTGCGCGACTTTTTCTTCCTGTCGTGAGTCACTGAGACATAATTGTCTGAAAAATATATCTGAAACTTATTCTAAAAAAAGTGAATGTTTGACAGATTCTGAATAAACTGCTGTGAGATTTTTTTCCTGCAAAATGTGCATATTGGACTTTTTTCCCGAAAAAATTGTCTGCGCTGTAAAATTTGTTTGTATAACCTCTTTCTGAAAAAAGTGTCAAAATTTCATTTCTATAGAATATTTTGTCAACATGTTATTTCTATAGAATATTTTGTCAAAGTTTTATTTCTATAGAATATTTTGTCAAAGTTTTATTTCTATAGAAAATTTTGTCAAAATTTTATTTCTATAGAAAATTTTGTCAAAATTTTATTTCTATAGAAAATTTTGACAAAATTCTATTTCTATAAAACATTTTGTCAAAATTTTATTTCTATGGATTTTTTTTCAAAATTTTATTTCTATAGAATATTTTGTCAACGTTTTATTTCTATAGAAAATTTTGTTAAAATTTTATTTCTATAGAAAATTTTTCAAAATTTTATTTCTATAGAAAATTTTGTAAAAATTTTATTTCTATAAAACATTTTGTCAAAATGTTATTTCTATAGATTTTTTTTTCAAAATTTTATTTCTATAGAATATTTTGTCAAAGTTTTATTTCTGTAGAAAATTTTGTTAAAATTTTGTTTCTATAGAAAATGTTCTCAAAAATTTTATTTTTATAGAAAATTTTCTCAAAATTTTATTTCTATAGAAAATTTTGTCAAAATTCTATTTCTATAAAAAAATTTTGTCAAAATTTTATTTCTATAGAAAATTTTGTCAAAATTTTATTTCTATAGAAAATTTTGTCAAAATTTTATTTCTATAGAAAATTTTGTCAAAATTTTATTTCTAAAGAAAATTTTTTCAAAATTTTATTTCTATAAAACATTTTGTCAAAATGTTATTTCTATAGATATTTTTTTTTTAAATTTTATTTCTATAGAATATTTTGTCAAAGTTTTATATCTATAGAAAATTTTGTCAAAATTTTATTTCTATAGAAAATTTTGTCAAAATTATATTTCTATAAAACATTTTGTCAAAATTTTATTTCTATGGATTTTTTTTTTTCAAAATTTTATTTCTATAGAATATTTTGTAAACGTTTTATTTCTATAGAAAATTTTGTTAAAATTTTATTTCTATAGAAAATTTTTCAAAATTTTATTTCTATAGAAAATTTTGTCAAAATTTTATTTCTATAAAACATTTTGTCAATATGTTATTTCTATAGATTTTTTTCAAAATTTTATTTCTATAGAATATTTTGTCAAAGTTTTATTTCTATAGAAAATTTTGTTAAAATTTTGTTTCTATAGAAAATGTTCTCAAAAATTTTATTTTTATAGAACATTTTGTCAAAATTTTATTTCTATAGAAAATTTTGTCAAAATTTTATTTCTATAGAAAATTTTGTCAAAATTTTATTTCTATAGAAAATTTTGTCAAAATTTTATTTCTAAAGAAAATTTTGTCAAAATTTTATTTCTATAGAAACTTTTCTCAAAAATTGTATTTGTATAGAAAATTTTCTCAAAAATTTTATTTCTATAGAAAATTTTCTAAAAAAATTTATTTCTATAGAAAATTTTGTCAAAATTTTATTTCTATAGAAACTTTATAAAGCATCTCTTAGTTGGAGATGCACAAAATCAAGAATTTTACCAATCTATAGTAAAAAAAAATCTACCATTTTTAGTAAAATTCTACCGATTTTGAATATCGAATTTGAAGATGTCAAAAATAGGACATCAACATAAGTTCGATAAGTTCAAACCCGATTTTCGTTTTAGTTAGCAGACCCCTAGCACTCTAATTATTTAAGTTCATAATTTTATTTCAAAAATATATTTCAATAAATCCAATACAATCACCATTGCATAGATAACTGTTATAACGTCTTCATTTCAGGCATTCCTCTTGGCAGCCAATATCCGTGAATGTGGCAAACGACAATTGCTGATGCTATGCAAACGATATTGCATTTCTGGCTGATTAACTTTCTCAAAGAGTTTTCTTTTGGATTCTTCAATAAAGTGGATAAGAACACCACCATCTCCACCGTCATCCTCATTGAAAGCTTCTCCCTCGGCACATTCGGGACATTGTTGGGTCAAGACAATATCGTCCAGGTCAGTGGGCCAATCGCAGATCTTTTCGATTTGCTTCACCACATAATCACCAAATGCCTTCGAGTCGTCACGTCTCTCCAGGACATAAACACTGGCTGTTATATCGAAAATACGACGTTCCAATATTTTCAAAAAGCGACGAACATTAATCAAATCGACATGCGAATGATTACCCAATAGCATCATCAGGGGCGATGCATCACATTGGGACATTTTGAAAAGGGTTTCGATGCCCTGTAACAGGCTATCCAAATGTTGATCATTGGCCTCACGAACCTTAAGCAATTCGGAGTTTTTCTTTTGTTTTTCAGCCAAAGTTTGTTCCAAACGTTCTATGGTCTCTTCTTGATTTTGTAGGGAATTCAAATTGGATTTCTTCAGCGAGTCAATGTCAATGTAAAGTCTATTCACAGAATTGGTGAGAAGAGTCATGTGATAGCTAAGCTCATTGGCATAATTGAAATAGGAGTAGTATAGACTTTCCTGTTGCTGGAATTTCTCAATGACCTTCTCAACATTTTGTGTTTGGGTATAGTCTTGAATTTTATCCAGGATTTTTTGGTACAAATTGATCTTCTTACTATGGTCACGGCGGAACTTTTCTCGTCGAGCATATTCCTTAGGCTGTAAATCGGCCAGTTCCCGAGCCTTGCCTTTGGTGTACATGAACTCTGTGGTATCAGAATCGGCAGCAATTTTTCTCATAATCCCCTGCATTTCCACCTTACGTGAGTTGCGTTCCTTTGCCTCCTTTTTGGTTAAGTTATCGATTTTTTCATAAATATCGATACAATTATCAAAGGTGCCCAAGGCATATTCGATTAAATCGATCAAATATTTCTTATCGCTATTCAATTTCTGGACCAATTTCGAATAGGATTCATTGAATAAGGTCCGATGATTGAGTACCTTAATTAGTTCTTCGCGTAATTCTGCATTGGCCGCAGCAAAACCACATTCTCTTCTTATACCCACCTCCAATTGATTTTCCAATATCATCATGCGCTTACGGGTTTTCGCCACATGGGCTTGATGTTGATTTTCGGGAACTGTTTGGCGATTTAAATCGTAGATTTGTTTATTCACTCTGCTAATTTCACGTTCCAAATTTCCAATAGCTGCTTTCAGTTTGCGATTCTCATCGGCCAATTCCTCTTGGCACTCAACGTGGCTTTTAATGCTGCGCAAGCACCGTTTATTCTCACGCACATGGGTCACTCCATTGGCTACCCATATTTGAGCCCTAAGATCATCTTTTTCCAGTTTCAATTGTTTAATGGCATTCTGATAGCTTGCCTCGATAATGGTTTCCTTGCGACTTTTCAATTTTGTCGATAGTATTTTCTTGTATTCACGTTGTCGTTTACCCAATTCTTTTTGTTTAGCCAAATAGGCTTCAAGGAAATTCTTTTTTTCCGCATTGTCCATTTTTGTTGGCGGTATTAGACTTGGATAATGTGTGTGTGGCCTCTTTCTAAAATTTATGGAAAATTGTAGAGAAGCTCTATTTTTGGCTTGGTAGGGAAGGAAGGGAAAATTCTATAAAAACAAAATTTTTAAAGTATTTATTTTTCAATTGACTTCTAATACAAAGTTTGATATACGTACCAGGAATTCAGTACAGAAGCACCAAACGCTTTCAGTCTCTGACAGGAATTATAAACTTAAGGCTTCACTGAAAATAGCTTGAATTTTGCAAAATATTCCCTTTAACTAAGAGCTACTTCAAAAACCCAAATTTAAAGAAAGTTTTCTACCGAAAAAAAATTTTGAGAAAATTTTCTATAGAAATAAAATTTTAACAAAATTTTCTATAAAAATTAAATTTTAACAAAATTTTCCATAGAAATAAAATTTTAACAAAATTTTCCATAGAAATACATTTTTGAGAAAAATTTAGAAAAAAAAATTTAGAAAATATTCTATAGAAATAAAATTTTGAGAAAATTCTCTATAGAAATAAAATTTTGAGAAAATTCTCTATAGAAATAAAATTTTGAGAAAATTTTCTATTGAAATAAAATTTTGAGAAAATTTTCTATTGAAATAAAATTTTTACAAAATTTTATATAGAAATAAAATTTTGCCAAATTTTCTATATAAATAAAATTTTCTACAGAAATGAAATTTTCTATAATAATAAAATTTTGAGAAAATTTTCTATAGAAATAAAATTTTTGAGAAAGTTTTGTATAGAAATAAAATTTTGACAAATTTTCTATTGAAATAAAAGTTTGAGAAAATTTTCTATAGAAATAAAATTTTGACAAAATTTTCTATTGAAACAAAATTTTCTATAGAAATAAAATTTTAACAAAATTTTCTATAAAAATTAAATTTTAACAAAATTTTCCATAGAAATAAAATTTTAACAAAATTTTCCATAGAAATACATTTTTGAGAAAAATTTAGAAAAAAAAATTTAGAAAATATTCTATAGAAATAAAATTTTGAGAAAATTCTCTATAGAAATAAAATTTTGAGAAAATTCTCTATAGAAATAAAATTTTGAGAAAATTTTCTATTGAAATAAAATTTTGAGAAAATTTTCTATTGAAATAAAATTTTTACAAAATTTTATATAGAAATAAAATTTTGCCAAATTTTCTATATAAATAAAATTTTCTACAGAAATGAAATTTTCTATAATAATAAAATTTTGAGAAAATTTTCTATAGAAATAAAATTTTTGAGAAAGTTTTGTATAGAAATAAAATTTTGACAAATTTTCTATTGAAATAAAAGTTTGAGAAAATTTTCTATAGAAATAAAATTTTGACAAAATTTTCTATTGAAACAAAATTTTCTATAGAAATAAAATTTTCTATAATAACATTTTGAGAAAATTTTCTATAGAAATAAAATTTTGACAAATTTTCTATTGAAATAAAAGTTTGAGAAATTTTTCTATAGAAATAAAATTTTGACAAAATTTTCTATAGTAATAAAATTTTGACAAAATTTTCTATAGAAATAAAATTTTGACAAAATATTCTATAAAAATAAAATTTTGCCAAAATTTTCTATAGAAATAAAATTTTGACAAAATTATCTATAGAAATTAAATTTTGACAAAATTTTCTATAGAAATAAAATTTTGACAAAATTTTCGATAGAAATAAAATTTTGGCAAAATTTTCTATAGAAACAATAATAGAAATAATAATAATAGAATAGAAATAATAATAGAATAGAAATAATATTTTTGAGAAAATTTTTTATAAAAATAATATTTTGAGAAAATTTCCTATAGAAATACAATTTTGACAAACTCTTCTATACGAGGGCGGTTCGGGGGAGGGCGTTGTCTTGATGAAAAATAATTTTTTTTTGTGTAGTAATCCAGGACGTTTTTCTCGAATTTGTACATTTAATTTGCATATTGTCAATCAATAAAATACCTTTGAATTATTACTAATTATGAATTATTATGAATTTCTTATCCCGGTAAACCTTTTTTATTTAAATATTTAATGACAGCACGCATTCCTAATTTTTCCATTGTAAAAAAATTGCGGATGCGTCTTTTTTGAACACCTGTTTCCTATAGAAATAAAATTTTTTCAAAATTTCCTATAGAAATAAAATTGTGACAAAATTTCCTATAGAAATGAAATTTTGACAGAATTTTCTATAGAAATGAAATTTTGACAAAATTTCCTATAGAAATGAAATTTTGACAAAATTTCCTATAGAAATGAAATTTTGACAAAATTTCCTATAGAAATGAAATTTTGACAAAATTTCCTATAGAAATGAAATTTTGACAAAGTTTCCTATAGAAATGAAATTTTGACAAAATTTTCTATAAAAATGAAATTTTGACACAATTTTCTAAAGAAATAATATTTTGACAAAATTTCCTATAGAAATAAATTTTTGAGAAAACTTTTCTAAAGAAATAATATTTTTGAGAGAATTTTTACAAAATATTCTACAAAAAAAAATTGAAAAAGTTTCTATAGAAAAAATTGTTTGAGAAAATTTTCTATAGAAAAAAAATTTTGAAAAAATTTCCTATAGAAATAAAATTTTGACAAAATTTCCTATAGAAATGAAATTTTGAAAAAAATTCCTATAGAAATAAAATTTTGACAAAATTTCCTATAGAAATGAAATTTTGACAAAATTTTCTATAGAAATGAAATTTTGACAAAATTTCCCATAGAAATAAAATTTTTGAGACAATTTTTGATAAAATTTTGTATATTTGATACAATTTCCCATAGAAACAAAATTTTGAGAAAAACTTCTATACAAATAAAATTTTGACAACATTTTCTATAGAAATAAAATTTTGTTAACATGTTCTATAGAGATAAAATTTTGTCAAAATTCTTTATAGAAATAAAATTTTGACGAAATTTTCCATAGAAAAAAAATTTTGCGAAATTTTTGTATAGAAATAACATTTTTGAGAAAATTTTTGATAAAATTTTGTATATTTGATAAAATTTTGTATATTTGATAAAATTTTCCATAGAAATAAAATTTTGAGAAAATCTTCTATATAAATAAAATGTTGACAAATTTTTCTATAGAAATAAAAGTTTGTTAACATTTTCTATTAAAATAAAATTTTGTCAAAATTTTCTATATAAATAAAAATTTTCATTCTTTTTGTTTTGTTATTGTTGGTTTTGTTCTTTAAGAATTGTTGTTGTTTTTTATTGCAGCTTAAAACCATACATTGACTAAACTACAAGTGTAGCTTAACCAATAGAGGAAAAGAATGTTTGTCAAATTTATTTGGGCAAAGCCCTATAGACTGCAAGATGGTTGGATGGACGCACGTTTCGGAATTACCACATTCCTCATCAGCATCCTCTACTTGCAGCAAAACTATCAACCAAAAAAACAACAACAATGCTTAAAGAACAAAACCAACAATAACAAAACAAAACGAATGAAAATTTTTTATATAAATAAAATTTTGTAAAAATTTTATATAGAAATAAAATTTTGACGAAAATTTCTATTTTTCTATTGAAAGAAAATTTTAACAACATAAAATTTTGACAAAATTTTCTGTAGAAATAAAATTTTGAAAAAATTGCCTAAAGAAATAAAATTTTGATAAAATTTTCTATAGAAATAAAATTTTGACAAAATTTTCTGTAGAAATAAAATTTTGACAAAATTTTCCAAAGAAATAAAATGTTGACAAAATTTTCTATAGAAATAAAATTGTGACAAAATTTTCTATAGCAATAAAATGTTTACAAAATTTTCTATAAAAAACCTTATAAATACATAAAGAGTAAACACAGTTTTTTTCACATACATTTATTTATTATTATTATAAAGTAAATCTTAAAAATAGTATATTAAATAGAACATTATTATAATACCGATTGAGATATGAATAACGCAAAATCTCAAACGTTTATTAAACAGCAATGGTTTAACAATCAGTCTATAGTTTTTTCTCCTCTTACATAGCTATATCATCTCAATGTTATTTATTTTCCAACTTTGTGCAGTGTATTCACTACATTATCGAAAATATCTCCAATTAGTTTTCCTGGGTGAAAAAATGTATCGTTACTATCTGCTAGATCAACAGGTGGAGGTATATTGGATTTAGGATTTTCATAGCAATTGTACATTCGATTGATTTTTTCAATATCCAGATTTGAAAATCCCATACGTTGTCCCATAACTGTATTACCATCGGATTGCTAAAACGATATAGAGAAAATAGAGCAAATATTAACAAACATATAAAACAAATGTTTTTATGCATAAGACTTTACTTTGAATGTTCAAACATTTTTTTTGTAAATCATAAGATTTTAATCTTCGTTAAGTGATTTTGGAGTCTATGCAACGATTATTTCCAACGATAATCATTTGAGACACCTATTTGTACTCTCCATCAAGGGAGGGGGTAAACTAACCATGGTATTCCGTTTGTAACACATCAAAAATTAGTCCGAGACCCGATAATATATATAGTCTGGGTCGTGGTGAAATTCTAAGACGATCTAGCGATGTCCGTCCGTCCGTCAGTTGAAAGGTCGGATGGTATTTTAAATGGCCATATCGGACCCCATATAAATCGACCCCCAGATTTGTCTTGCGGTGCTTCTTGGAAGATCACATTTGACCCGATCTGGTTGAAATTTTGTACGCGAAGTTACAATATGACCTCTAACAACTAAGCCAAAAATGTTTTATCTCGATCCATAACAATTTGGAGGAGCAAATTTCATCCGTTCTGGTTTATATCGGTTAATAATTATAAAGATCGCCATATAAATCGACCCCAGATTTGATATCTAGAGCCCTACGGAGGAATCAAAATTTTCAATCAATTTTATTTATTTCATTTATTCATTCAGAGCATGTAATTCTAAGCCTATTTGGCCAAAATAAAGTAATTACAGTGGACTACTCTCTGCAATTTTATATCAATGAATTTTGTAACTAAAATTGCTTCAATCACTAAAATGTTAGCATCAATCACAGAGTTAATTAAACATAAAAAATTGGATTCATTAAAAAGGAATAGCTTTTTTTGGAAAAGGAATTTCTTTTAATTGATTAAAACATTTATTTATTTTTGAAATCTCAATTATTTTGTTCCATTGAGTCAATCTGTTAATTAAATGAAGTTTTTTTTTTCAATTAATTAAGTAAGAAGTTTATTTTTTCGTACTCGGCTATAACAAGAAGGGTAGCACTCAGTGATAAGTTCCCCACGGTGGTATCTCAATAGAACGAATAGTCTAAGTGAGCCTGAAATATCGGTCTGCCCCTATACTTAACCAAACCTAAGCACAAGAGAGTCAAATCGGGACAATGGTCTTTAAGGGGGCTATACTAAAACATGAACCGATACACACCACATTTGGAACATCTATTTATGAACCTAAAATATCTCTATATATCCAATATCATGCAAACGTCTATTTATGAACCTAAAATATCTCTATGTATCCAATATCATGCAAATCGGTATATACTAGAAGCTCAAGAAATCAAATTGGTAGATTGGTCTATATGGAGGCTATACCAAAACCTGGAACGATTATAGGTCCGAATATTGTGTATATTCGGACCTATAATATCGCCCCATTTTGAATTTGAGCCAAATCGCATAACAATTTGGATGTCTAGCACGGTTGCCAAAAATAATATACCAAAATTGGGAGAAAATTTTACCACAAAAATACCAAACAAAAACCTCTTTTTTCCAAAATTGTATTTCTACACAAAACTTTGTCAAAATTTTATATCTGTAGAAAATGTTGTCAAAATTTTATATCTATAGAAAATGTTGTCAAAATTTTATATCTATAGAAAATGTTGTCAAAATTTTATATCTATAGAAAATGTTGTCAACATTTTATATCTATAGAAAATGTTGTCAAAATTTTACTTGTGTTGAAAATTGTATTAAAATTTTATAGAAGACTTTGTCAAAATTTTATTATTATAGAAAATTTTGTCAAAATTTTATTTCTATAGAAAATTTTGTCAAAATTTTATATCTATAGCAAATGTTGTCAAAATTTACCTGTGTTGAAAATTGTATTAAAATTTTATAGAAGACTTTGTCAAAATTTTATTTCTATAGAAAATTTTATCAAAATTTTATTTCTATAGAAAAATTTGGCTCTATAGAAAATTATGTCAAAATTTTATTTCTATAGAAAATTTTATCAAAATTTTATTTCTATAGAAAATTTTGTCAAATTTTATTTCCATAGAAAATTTTGTTAAAATTTTATTTCCATAGAAAATTTTGTCAAAATTTTATTTCAATAGAAAATTTTGGCTCTATAGAAAATTATGTCAAAATTTTATTCCTATAGAAAATTTTGTCAAAATTTTATTTTTATAGAAAATTTTGGCTCTATAGAAAACTATGTCAAAATTTTATTTCTATAGACAATTTTTTCAAAAATTTTATTTCTATAGAAAATTTTGTCAAAATTTTATTTCCATAGAAAATTTTGTCAAAATTTTATTTCCATAGAAAAATTTGTCAAAGTTTTATTTGTGTTGAAAATTGTATTAAAATTTTATAGAATACTTTGTCAACATTTTATTTCTATAGAAAATGTTATCAAAATTGTATTTCTATAGAAAATTTTGTCAAAAATTTTATTTCTATAGAAACTTTTGTCAAAATTTTATTTCCATAGAATATTTTGTCAAAATTTTATTTCTATAGAAAATTTTGGCTCTATAGAAAATTATGTCAAAATTTTATTTCTATAGAAAATTTTGTCAAAAATTTTATTTCTATAGAAAATTTTGTCAAAATTTTATTTCCATAGAAAATTTTGTCAAAATTTTATCTCCATAGAAAATTTTGTCAAAATTTTATTTCCATAGAAAATTTTGTCAAAATTTTATTTTATACAAAATTTTGTAATTTTTTTTTCTATAAAAAATTTTGTCAAAATTTTATTTCTATAGAAAATTTTGTCAAAAATTTTATTTCTATAGAAAATTTTGTCAAAATTTTATTTCCATAGAAAATTTTGTCAAAATTTTATTTCCATAGAAAATTTTGTCAAAATTTTATTTCCATAGAAAATTTTGTCAAAATTTTATTTCCATAGAAAATTTTGTCAAAATTTTATTTCTATAGAAAATTTTGTCAAAATTTATTTCTATATAGAAAATGTTCTCAAAATTTTATTTCTATATAGAAAATTTTGTTAAAAATTTATTTCTATAGAAAATTTTGTCAAAAATTTATTTCTATAGAAAATTTTGTTAAAAATTTATTTCTATAGAAAATTTTGTCAAAAATTTATTTTTATAGAAAATTTTTGTCACAATTTTATTTCCATAGAAAATGTTGTCAAAAGTTTATTTCGATAGAAAATCTTTCATACAAAATCTACCAAAACATTAAAAATTCTACCAATCCAAAAAATCTACAATTTCTGATAGAATTCCACCAACTGTGACAACCGTGGTGTCTAGACGTCCAGAAACAAAGACAAATGGTTAGGTTAGGTTAGGTGGCAGCCCGATGTATCAGGCTCACTTAGACTATTCAGTCCATTGTGATACCACATTGGTGAATGACAAGGGACCTCCTTTTTATAGCCGAGTCCGAACGGCGTTCCACATTGCAGTGAAACCACTTAGAGAAGCTTTGAAACCCTCAAAAATGTCACCAGCATTACTGAGGTGGGATAATCCACCGCTGAAAAACTTGTTGGTGTTCGGTCGAAGCAGGAATCGAACCCACGACCTTGTGTATGCAAGGCGGGCATGCTAACCATTGCACCACGGTGGTTCCCAACAAAGACGAATATAAATTTTCAGTTCGATTTGTTGTGGAGTGGTCTATATGTTGTTTATGTTTTTTTTTTTTTTTTATATCAGAACAGATGTGGACAAATAAAGTTTCTTGAATACATAATTCAGAGAAAGTGAGTGCTTTAACTATTTATATTTGGGAAATATTTGCATTAAAGTAGAGGTATGCACGTGAGTAATATTTTGTTCACGCACACTCACGACAGAGAAATCTTATTCACGCACAGTCACGATATTCTTTGATAGGACTCACGCTCACGAAAAGAAAATTTGTACTCACGCACACTCACGCACGAAAATCTTTTTAATGTCGTGACTTACGATAAATGTCATGACTCACGAAAAACCCCGTGACTCACGAATAATTTTATGAGTGATTTACATATAGAACCTAATTGAAAACATGAGTATGGTTAAAATCGAGTGCGTTATAAAACTCTTACCACCTAGGATGTCACTAAAATTGTAAATGAATTCAACTCGTAAGCATTTTATGTTCGTAAGCGGGATTATTTTCGTGAGCGTGTTTTTCCGAAATTCGTTACTCACGTACACTCGGGAAGATATTATTTGCGTGACTCACGCTCACGCACGACATTTGGTTGGTTAATCACGCTCACGCTCACGCACACTCAAGCCGTCAGCGTGAATCAAATTTTAGTGAGTCACGACAATTTCGTGTCACGTGCACACCTCTACATTAAAGTATATTTGGAGAAACGTATGTATTTTGCATTGCCAACAAGTAATAAAATTTCATAAATAATATATTTCTTTAGAAGAAACCAGTAAGGAAAGTCTAAAGTCGGGCGGGGCCGACTATATTATACCCTGCACCACTTTGCAGATCTAAATGTTCGATACCATATCACATCCGTCAAATGTGTTGGGGGCTATATATAAAGGTTTGTCCCAAATACATACATTTAAATATCTCTCGATCTGGACAGAATTTGATAGACTTCTACAAAATCTATAGACTCAAAATTTAAGTCAGCTAATGCACTAGGTTGGAACACAATGTTAGTAAAAAACAAGTAAGAAAGTCTAAAGTCGGGCGTGGCCGACTATATTATACCCTGCACCACTTTGCAGATCTAAATTTTCGATACCATATCACATCCGTCAAATGTGTTGGGTGCTATATATAAAGGTTTGTCCCAAATACATACATTTAAATATCACTCGATTTGGACAGAATTTGATAGACTTTTACAAAATCTATAGACTCAAAATTTAAGTTGGCTAATGCACTAGGGTGGAACACAATTTTAGTAAAAAAATATGGGAAACAACCAAATTGGGCAAAAACTCTGGCTTCCGGGGCCATATAAGTCCATATCGGGCGAAAAATATATATGGAAGCTATATCTAAATCTAAACCGATTTCAATCAAATCACATCCGTCAAATGTGTTGGGGCCTATATATAAAGATTTGTCCCAAATACATACATTTAAATATCACTCGATTTGGACAGAATTTGATAGACTTTTACAAAATCTATAGACTCAAAATTTAAGTTGGTTAATGCACTAGGGTGGAACACAATTTTAGTAAAAAAATATGGGAAACAACCAAATTGGGCCAAAACTCTGGCTTCTGGGGCCATATAAGTCCATATCGGGCGAAAAATATATATGGAAGCTATATCTAAATCTAAACCGATTTCAATCAAATTTGGCACACATGACTATACTACCAATTGTACTCCTTGTGCAAAATTTCGAGCTAATCGGGATAAAACTCTGGCTTCTGGGTCCATATAAGTGCATATCGGGCGAAAGATATATATGGGAGCTATTTCTAAATCTGAATCGATTTTAACCAAATTTGGTACGCATAGCTACAATGCTAAATCTACTTCTTGTGCAAAATTTCAACCAAATTGGGCCAAAACTCTGGCTTTTAGGACTATATTAGTCCATATCGGGCGAAAGATATATATGGGAGCTATATCTAAATCTGAACCGATTTCAATCAAATTTTGCACACTTGACTATACTACTGATTGTACTCCTAGTGCAAAATTTCAATCAAATTCGGCCAAAAATCTGGCTTCTGGGGCCATATAAGTCCATATCGGGCGAAAGATATATATGGGAGTTATATCTAAATCTGAACCGATTTCAATAAAATTTTGCACACTTGACTATACGACTAAGTTTTATGTTTGTACAAAATTTCAAGCAAATCGGTATAAAAATCTGGCTGCTGGGTCCATATTAGTGCATATCGAGCGAAAGATATATATGGGAGCTATATCTAAATCTGAACCGATTTCAATAAAATTTTACACACTTGAATACACTACTAACTGTACTCCTAGTGCAAAACTTCAATCAAATTGGGGTAAAACTCTGGCTTCAGGGACCGTATTGGTCCATATCGGGCGAAAGAAATATATGGGAGCTATATCTAAATCTGAACCGATTTCAATAAAATTTGGCACACTTGATTATAGTACTAATTGTTCTTCTTGTGCAAAATTTTAAGCAAATTAGGGTAAAACTCTGACTTCTGGGGCCATATAAGTCCATATCGGGCCACACTGTTCCACAGTGTGGCGCAGGGTATACAAATTTTTACCGACCACCAAAATTGGTCAAAAACTTCAAAATGAAATTTTTGGTAGAATTTTCTTAAAATTTTAGTAGATTCTTTCTGACTCGAGTGGCAATAGTGATTGAGTATCCAATTTGCTATATTAAAGCAAGTTTATTATCAACCTCGACAAACTCGATGTATGTGTCGAGATTCAAGTCCGAGAAGAAGGACCCCTTGGACGAAATTTTAGAAAATCAACCGAAAGATATCGGAGCTATATGTAAATCGAAACCGAGTATGACCAAATTTGACATGCATAATTTTAAGTAAATCGTAGTGAAAATTTTGACCTACAGTCCGAATCAATAGGGTTCTATTCTGATACAAAGAAAAAAATAATTGTGTCAAATTTGAAGTCGACTGGACTAAAACTGCGACCTAGACAAAAATGTGTTCACAGACTGACATGGACATGGCTAGATCAACTCAGGGGCCCACCCTGAGCATTATTGCCAAAGATACCATGTGCATATCTCGTCTTCTTCTGGGTGTTTGCACGCACTAACTTATAATAATCTGCTTCACAGTGTGGCGCAGGGTATAATTGGTCCCTTGTCATTGGACAAAGCGGAGAACCGGCTACCAGTCAATGATAGGAGAGAAATTTTCCCACTTGTTGTTGGTTTTGGGTATAAAAATGAGTTAGTTATAAAACATTTTGGACTAGCCTATATTAAATAAAAAGAAACTAATTCTTATCAAACTTACCTTGGCCACTATTGTAGGTTCACCATTCTGGGAAAAAGCTTTCGCTGAATAATGCATTACACTGCCATAATCGTAAGGCACCCCAAAGGCAGCTGTTGGAGTGATTTTCTTGAAATTCTCATACGCCGCCTTTTTGATATTCTTGTATTGTATATCAACAAATGAGTCACGTTCTTGGCGATTCTGCTCATGTAGAAATCCCAAAACATGCATTAGTTCATGCATTGCTGTACCAGGTTTACTCAAACAGCCGGGAGTTTGTAAATTCACTTCCTGTTTACCTCCAACACGACCGATAGAGGACCAACAACCCGAGCGGCCATTTAGAATGATTATATAATCCGTTTCGCTGGAACGTGGTACAAAACGTATACAGGTCCTTTGATGATATTCATTAATGGCATTGGCTATCACATTTAACTCTTCTCGTTGAAATTTACCCCCAATTTCATAGGGGATAATACCATTGGGCCATCGTGTGGATTTGGTAGTGAGGCCATTTTTCAATATTACCGAAGATTGAGGCATAACAATATCGCCCTCTACATAGGATCCCAATTCCTCGGGATTTACTGGTGATGTATCAGCTTTATAGGTTTCCAAAAGTTTGCCAGTCATATCGGAGTCCGGAATGCGATATAATGATCGACCATATATGCTTAAATCGAAGACATCCGAAGTATCGTGTTCATTGTCCACATCATTGGCATCGAATTGAATTCCTTTGGGGGTAGGATCCTGTGGCAAAAGTCCTTCATAGATGGAGCTTATTAAATGTTGACCTTCCTGAGATTTCGCTTCAATATTGAGGGGATCTTGGAAACTTTTAATATTTAAAGGTCTACTTTGAATTAGCCTTAGGCTAAGAAAGACTATGGCCAAAGATTTAAGGAAGCTCATTTCTTTCAATTGTTGCTTAAGGTGCTTTTTCGAATTAACAACTACTGAACTATCTATCGGATACAATTAAATTTATACACCCGTCGCTAGAGTGGAACTCTAGAACAATCAACGTCAGTCATTAACATTACCACTACCTATAGCATACCCATACTTAGCATTCTACCTCCATGTTATGTCAACAATTTTGATATGAAAACTATGATAGACCATAAAAATTTCACTGTTTTATTTTTTGTCCCACCCCCTCCCCGCCTCGAGGGAGGGGTAGAGTATCACTGTAGTTGGCCAAAAGTATGAATATCATCGAGCATTGCAACCTTCAGCCATTCGACATGAATTTAACGACCACAATTCGATCGCTGTCGCTGCTCTATCTCTCTGGTAATGCTTGTCATGTAAACTTTTGCGTTTATTTGTTGAAACAGCCGTTTAAATAATAAATATTTAAATGTTCTTTTTTTAATGTTTATTTGTTTTTATTTTTATGTTTGTGTAATACACCTTTTTTCCGTCCCGCTTTCATACCTGAGGGATTTATTTTTTAAATCACTACACTTAGGTCGATGACATATATGAACTTGCGATGCGAAAATATTATGAACTTGCATTGCTCCTTTTTACGCCTGTCTGTAACTGATAAGAGAGCCACGCACTCTCACTCACTGAATGATGGATGAATTCGCACTGTTTTACGATGTCATAAAAACTTTTACGTG
This sequence comes from Haematobia irritans, assembly GCF_050003625.1. Lineage (NCBI taxonomy): Eukaryota > Metazoa > Arthropoda > Insecta > Diptera > Muscidae > Haematobia > Haematobia irritans. The sequence continues at coordinate 135,808,181 of NC_134397.1, read as the reverse complement.
TTGAAGATTTGTTTAACAAATAATGTACACCGAGAGAAAAAATCAACGAAAAGTTTTAAAACAAAATGGACTTGATTTTAAAGCAAAGGTTCGAGAATTCTTTTTATTATGCGAACTCTATGGACAAATCATCCCAGCAGTAGCTTTCATTAGCAAAATGTTGGCTTGATAATGAGTTTCCGGACTCTGTCCAGGGAAATCAACAATAATTGATTGGTATGCAAAATTCAAGGGTGGTGAAATGAGCACGGAGGACGGTGAACGCAGTGGACGCCCGAAAGAGGTGGTTATCGGTTATCGACGAAAACATCAAAAAAATCCACAATATGATTTTGAATGACCGTAAAATGAAGTTGATCGAGATAGCAGAGGCCTTAAAGATATCAAAGGAACGTGTTGATCATATCATTCATCGATATTTGGATATGCGGAAGCTCTGTGCAAAATGGGTGCCGCGCGAGCTCACATTTGACCAAGAACAACAACGTGTTGATGATTCTGAGCGGTGTTTGCAGCTGTTAACTCGTAATACACCCAGGTTTTTCCGTCGATATGTGGCAATGGATGAAACATGGCTCCATCACTACACTCCTGAGTCCAATCGACAGTCGGCTGAGTGGACAGCGACCGGCGAACCGCTCCGAAGCGTGGAAAGACTCAAAAGTCCGCTGGGAAAGTAATGCAAATGGTCCCATATAAAGAAGAAAAAAGTGTTGTTCCACCAAGACAACGCACCCTGCCACAAGTCATTGAGAAAGATGGCAAAAATTCTTGAATTGGGCTTCGAATTGCTTCCCCACCCACCGTATTCTCCAGATCTGGCCCCCAGCGACTTTTTCTTTTTCTCAGACCTCAAAAGGATGCTCGCAGGGAAAAAAGATTGGCTGCAATGAAGAGGTGATCGCCGAAACTGAGGCCTATTTTGAGGGAAAACCGAAGGAGTACTACCAAAATGGTATCAAAAAATTGGAAATTCATTATAATCGTTGTATCGCTCTTGACGGAAACTAAGTTGAATAATAAAAACGAATTTTGACAAAAAAAAGTGTTTTTCTTTGTTAGACCGAGGACTTATCAGCCAACCTGTTAAGTCATTATTCTCAAGCATGCGGTATTGCTGAGGGTATATCGCAAATGTTCTTGGTAAGCAATTTTTAACCTAAACTAATTTGCTGGGATATTAATAGAAATAAAATTTTAAGAAAATTTTCTATAGAAATATAATTTTGTCAAAATTTTCTATAGAAATAAAATATTGAGAACATTTTCCATAGAAATAAAATTTTGAGAAATTTTTCTATAAAAATTAAATTTTCAGAAAATTTTATATAAAAATAAAATTTTCAGAAAATTTTCAATAAGATAAAATATTGAGAAAATTTTCCATAGAAATAACAAATTGACAACATTTTCTATAGGAATAAAATTTTCAGATTATTTTCTATAGAAATAAAATTTTCTATAGAAATAAAATTTTAAGAAAATTTTATATAGAAATAAAATTTAGAGAAATGAAAAATTGACAACATTTTCTATAGAAATAAAATTTTGAGATAATTTTCTATAGAAATAAAATTTTGAGAAAATTTTCTATAGAAATATTTTATTTTTAATATTATTATTCTCAATATTGAGAAAATGTTCTGAAAGTTTTCTAAAGAAATAAAATTTTGAGAAAATTTTCTATAGAAATAAAATTTTGAGAAAATTTTCTATAGAAATAACATTTTGAGAAAATTTTCTATAGAAATAAAATTTTGAGAATATTTTCTATAGAAATAAAATTTTGAGAAAATTTTTTATTGAACTAAAATTTTGAGAAAATTTTCCATAGAAATAAAATTTTGAGACAATTTTCCATAGAAATAAAATTTTGAAAAAAATTTCTACAAAAATAAAATTTTGAGAAAATTTTCTATAGAAATAAAATTTTGAGAAAATTTTCTATAGAAATAACATTTTGAGAAAATTTTCTATAGAAATCACATTTTGAGAAAATTTTCTATAGAAATAAAATTTTGAGAAAATTTTCTATAGAAATAATATTTTAACAAAATTTTCTATAGAAATAACATATTGAGAAAATTTTCTATAGAAATTTGGACAAAATTTTCTATACAGCCAGAAAAAAGGGCTCTATTGCCAACTAAACTTTATTTTAGTTCATGAAGATTAGTTGATTTTAGTTAAATTTTGCACAATATGAGTACATGCTCCTTAAAGGGCGATACGGTCAAAATTTGGTCAAGGGAAAACGCGTGTAAATCGGTGAAATCGTTTATTTAAAAAATTAAATTAAATTTCTTTTTCAAGTTCAATTAATTCTTTTTCAAATTCAGGAAAAATATTCAGTTAGGCTTTCGCTTTTCCAAATCCGAATTGCCGGGCCTCACGCTTGACACATGCCATCAGATTTTGTACAGCCACCTTGTCCAACTTCTTCGCCGCAGAAAGCCAGTTTGCCTTGAACTGCTGCTCGTCCTTAGCAGTTTTTTTGGTCTTCTTTAGGTTCCGCATGACAATAGCCCAGTATTTCTCAATTGGGCGGAGCTCTGGCGTGTTGGGAAGGTTCTTGTCCTTGGGAACCACCTGCACGTTGTTGGCGGCGTACCACTCCATGGCGTTTTTACCGTAATGGCAAGATGCCAAATCCGGCCAAAACAGTATGGAACAACCGAGTTCCTTCAGGAAAGGCAGCAGACGTTTATTCAAACACTCTTTCACGTAAATTTCTTGGTTGACAGTCCCGGAAGCTATGAAAATGCTGCTTTTCAAGCCACAGGTACAGATAGCTTGCCAAACCAGATATTTCTTTGCGAACTTTGACAGTTTTATGTGCTTGAAAATATCTGCTACCTTTCCACTTCCTTTTGCCGTATAAAACTCCTGTCCCGGAAGCTGCTTGTAGTCAGCTTTGACGTAGGTTTCGTCATCCATTACCACGCAGTCAAACTTCGTTAGCATCGTCGTGTACAGCCTCCGGGATCGCGCTTTGGCCGTCGTATTTTGTTTATCATCGCGATTTGGAGTCACTACCTTCTTGTAAGTCGATAGTCCGGCTCGTTTTTGGCTCGATGCACGGTTGTAGACGATACACCCAGCTTATTTGCGGCATCTCGGAGAGAGAGGTTAGGGTTTCGCTTGAAACTACCGGCAACTCTCTTTGTCGTCTCAGCGGCTTCCGGTTTTCGATTTCCCCCCGATCCAGACTTCCTGGCTGTCGACAAACGTTCCCCAAACACTTTAATTACATTTGTAACGGTTGATTGGGCAACTTTTAGCGATTTTGCCAGCTTTGCGTGCGAGTAGCTCGGATTTTCGCGACGCGCGAGCAAAATTTTGATACGCTGCTCTTCTTGCTTGGACGGCATTTTGACAACTGAAGAGTGAATTCCAAAATCAAAATAGGAGCAACATTCTACACACACACACCTTCAAAATGAGGGGTGTTTTTTAAATGCAAAATTGAAAGAAATACGTCAAGTTTGTATTGACCAAATTTTGACCGTATCACCCTTTATTTGAATAATTTTTTGCTAACTTTAATGACGTGGACTACAAATAAGAAAAAAGTTGTATACAAATATAGTGCACAATTTTACTAAAAAGCAAAATAATTCATATTTTCCTAAAATGGCAGAAGTTTGCTTAAATTGAGGTCATAAGTCTCTCAAATCAGTAAATTTTACTAAAATTGTACCTGTCTCGAACTTCGTACAGCGCTAAAGACATTTTAACAATTTTTAAATCCAAAATGAATTATTTTTAAAAAAAAATTTCTTCAATTAGACAAAAAGTATTAACTTATTTGTAACATGTTGCAATTAGAAAACTATTTTAGTTAAAATTTTCGAAAATAAACCTACATTTTCTTCCACGAAAGGGTCACTTTTTTTGGGTGTAGACATAACATTTTGACAACATTTTCTATAGAAATAAAATTTTGACAAAGTTTTCTATAGAAAAAAAATTTGACAACATTTTCTATAGGAAAAAAGTTTTGACGAAATATTCTAGAGGAATAAAATTTAGACAAAAGTTGCTATAGGAACAAAATTTTGAAAATATTTGGTTGATGGATTTGTGGTAAATTGTTCTTCAAATTTTGGTAGAGAAACATTTCCATAGAAATAAAATTTTGACAAAATATTCCATAGAAATAAAATTTTGACAAAATTTTCCATAAAAATACAGGAATAAAATGTGGACAAAAGTTTCTATAGGAATACAATTTTGAAAAAATTTGTTTGGTAGATTTGTGGTAAAATTTTCTTCAAATTTTGTTATATTATTTTTGGCACGAGTAATAACCGTACTAACTATACACGGGTGAGTGGACATTTCCATAGTCTTCAGATTTGTAGCATAACAAAGTAAAATTAAAATTAATATTAATATTATTATTCAAAAGAAAAAAACATACCTTTGTCACTATTGTAGGTTCACCATTCGGAGAAAAAGCCTTCACTGACTAATGCATAAAATATATATTCTCAATATTGAGAAAATGTTCTGAAATTTTTCTAAAGAAATAAAATTTTGAGAAAATTTTCTATAGAAATAAAATCTCAAGAAAATTTTCTATTGAAATAAAATTTCAAGAAAATTTTCTATCGAACTAAGATTTTGAGAAAATTTTCCATAGAAATAAAATTTTGAGAAAATTTTCTATAAAAATAAAATTTTGAGAAAATTTTCTATAGAAATAATATTTGGAGAAAATTTTCTATAGAAATAAAATTTTGAGAAAATTTTCTCAAAATGTTATTTCTATAGAAAATTTTCTCAAAATTTTATTTTTGTAAAAAAATTTCTCAAAATTTTATTTCTATGGAAAATTTTCTCAAAATCTTAGTTCGATAGAAAATTTTCTTGAAATTTTATTTCAATAGAAAATTTTCTTGAGATTTTATTTATTTTCTACAAAAATAAAATTTTGAGAAAATTTTCTATAGAAATAACATTTTGAGAAAATTTTATTTTTGTAGAAAATTTTCTCAAAATTTTATTTCTATGGAAAATTTTCTCAAAATCTTAGTTCGATAGAAAATTTTCTTGAAATTTTATTTCAATAGAAAATTTTCTTGAGATTTTATATCTATAGAAAATTTTCTATTATTTTCTATTATTATTCAAAAGAAAAAAACATACCTTTGCCACTATTGAAGGTTCACCATTCGGGGAAAAGCCTTTACTGACTAATGCATAAAATATATATTCTCAATATTGAGAAAATGTTCTGAAATTTTTCTAAAGAAATAAAATTTTCTATAGAAATAAAATCTCAAGAAAATTTTCTATTGAAATAAAATTTCAAGAAAATTTTCTATCGAACTAAGATTTTAAGAAAATTTTCCATAGAAATAAAATTTTGAGAAAATTTTCTACAAAAAATAAAATTTTGAGAAAATTTTCTATAGAAATAAAATTTTGAGAAAATTTTCTATAGAAAATATTTGGACAAAATTTTCTATAGAAGTAAAATTTTGACAAAATTTTCTATAGAAATAAAATTTTGACAACATTTTCTATAGAAATAAAAATTTCTATAGGAAACAAGTGTTGACGAAATTTTCTACAGGAATAAAATGTGGACAAAATTTTCTATAGGAATAAAATTTTTAAAATATTTGTTTGGTAGATTTGTGGTAAAATTTTCTTCAAATTTTGGTATATTATTTTTGGAACGAGTAATAGCCGTACTAACTATACACGGTTGAGTGGACATTTCCATAGTCTTCAGATTTGTAACATAACAAAGTAAAATTAAAATTAATTTTATTATTCAAAAGAGAAAAAAAACTTACCTTGACCAGGTTCGCCATCCTAGGAAAAAGATTCACTGACTAATGCATTACACTGCCATAATCATAAGGACCACCAAAAGCAGCTGTTGGAGTGATTTTGTCGAAATTCTCATAGGCTTCCTTTTTGGCTCCTTGCGATTTGGTCATGAAGAAAGTCCAAAACATGCATTGGCTCATGCATTGCTGTACCAAGATTAATCAAATATCCAGGAGTTTATAAATTCACTTCTTGTTTAACTTCACCCATGACCTATAGTGGATCAGCATCCCGAGCAGATTTGTACAATCCAACATTCTTCAGATTTGTAACGCAACAAAGTAAAGTGCTATATTTTTTTATTTTATTTTTAAATTTATTGATCAAAAGACAAAAATTAAAGTAAGTTTAGATTTACTCGAATTTGCTATCTTTGACATGAATTTTTGCTTTAAACGGTCGACAATGCTATATCACAAAAGTGGCTCTGCTCAAGGCACCGTCTTGAGATGATCGACACGCTGGTATTTTTAGTGCCAACCTTACTCTTCAAAATGACCCAACGAAAAGATTGAGATCCGTAGATTTTGGTTGACATTGTAATAGAAGTAAAGCGAGGAACCTTCTCATTAAGCCATTCTTAGATGACGGATACTAAGTCCTGGTCTGCGGACGAAATGTTTGTCTATCCGGGGCTTCAATACTCTCCTCAGCACATTTTCACGATAATATGCGGCATTTATTTTGACCCCATGGTCGATGAATATGAGCGAGGAGCGACCATCGGCCGTCACAGCGACCTAAACCATTACCATCGGCGGCGCTTGAATTCTGGTGACCATTGGAATGTACATTTTCTACTGATCTTTTTGGTAAATAAACCCGATCATTTTGTTTGTTCATAGCCACCAAACTCTCCGGATCTCAATCCGTTACATACTATAGCAGCACATTTGGTCTACACAAAAAAACGATGTGACAGTGCAAAGTGTTGTTCAGAACACCTCTTAAGTGTGACACCACCAGAACAGACACGATTATATTAAAATTTTTTTGAGTGTACCACTATTTGTATAGTCTCAAATTTTACCTGATAAAAAGTTCTCTTTAATTTTGACTCACTGTCAAATATTTATTGTTTCAGTTAAAACAGCTGTGCTGTTGGGATTTGGGAAACCCCTGTCTGGAACCTATGACGTTTGTAAATTTGAGGCCTGCGTTTGTAGGGAGTGAAAATACTACCTTCAACTTGAATTTTGTAAACATAAGTTGGAGTTCATTTACAAGGCGGTTCAATAACACCAATCGCAATAGTATTTTTTTTTTCTGAACGACTGTAAGATCATACATTTTCCAATTAAATATTTTTTTTTATAATTTTTTGTAAGTAAACAGTAAGTAGTGTGCAACTTCTTTTCAATGTATGTATGTTTAACTCAGTAACACAAAGAAATGACGTATAATTACCTTAAATATACAACTGTTTGCTATTTAATTGGAAGTGGGGGGAATGAAGTGAAATATATACTGTAGCTGTGGTTATCCCTTTATTTTTTGAAAACTTTTGGCAACAAATGTAGTTATTGTTTTTTTTTTTTTAATCTATTTTTTTTAAACGGAGCTAGCTAATACTTTTTTTAATTGCTAATGTAAGAAACTTAATTTATAAGACGTGTATTTAAACAAAACTAGAATTAGTAGAACATATGCCAATTTCGATTGTATTCAAAAGTGCAATATTTACAAATTTGTTTGCAAAATATAAAAAAAAAAACTTTAGCAACTTTTTTTGGATGACATTACAATTTGAGCGTAAGGACATTTAGGGAAGAAGTAGTGCAACCCTATAGGGTTACACATTTTCACCGAATCGAAATCGCCTTTAGCAAATTACAAAAAAAAAAAAACAAGTATATACGGCCGTAAGTTCGGCCAGGCCGAAGCTTATGTACCCCCCACCATGGATTGCATAGAAACTTCTACTGAAGACTGTCATCCACAATCGAATTACTTGGGTTGCGGTAACACTTGCCGATGGAAAGGTATCTTAAAACTTCCTAACACCGTAATATATACCACATAGTCCATACGTGGTATATATTAAACTAAAAAAGGCAGATTAAATACGTATATAATTAATTTTAAAGTTTCTATAGAAATAAAATTTTGACAAAATAAAATTTTGACAACATTTTCTATAGAAGTAAAATTTGGAAAAATTTTCTATAGAAATAAAATTTGGATAAAATTTTCTATAGAAATAAAATTCTGACAAAATTTTCTATAGAAATAAAATTTTGACAAAATGTTCTATAGAAATAAAATTTTGACAACATTTTCTATAGGAATAACATTTTGACAATGTTTTCTATAAAAATAAAATTTTGGTAGATTATTTTTTTGCTTGAGTGGCAACCATGATTATGAACCGATAAGGACCAATTTTTGTGTGATTGGGGATCGCCTATATATAACTATAGACCGATATGGACCAATTTTGGCATGGTTATTAGCGGACTAACACAACGTTGCAAATTTCAACGGGATCGGATGAATTTTGCTCATCTAAGAGGCTCCGGAGATCAAATCTGGGGAACGGTTTATATGGGGGCTATATATAATTATGGGCCGATATGGACCAATTCTTGCGTGTTTGTTGGAGACCACATTCTAACACCACGTTCCAAATTTCAACCGGATCGGATGAATTTTGCTCCTCCAAGAGGCTCCGGAGGACAAATCTGGGGATCGATTTATAAGGGGGCTATATATAATTATGGAATGATATGGACCAATTCTTGCATGGTGTATATAGACCATATACTAACACCACGTACCCAATTTCAACCGGATCGGATGAATTTTGCTCCTCTAAGAGGCTCCGGAGGTCAAATCTGGGGATCGGCTTATATGGGGGCTATATATAATTATGGACCGATATGGACCAATTTTGACATGGTTGTTAGAGACAATATACTAACACCACGGACCAAATTTCAATCGGATCGGATGACTTTTGCTCCTCTAAGAGGCTCCGCAAGCCAAATCGGGGGATCGGTTTATATGGGGCTATATATAATTATGGACCGATGTGGACCAATTTTTGCATGGTTGTTAGAGACCATATACTAACACCATGTACCAAATTAAAGCCGGATCGGATGAAATTTGCTTCTCTTAGATCAATCGCAAGTCAAACTGTTTATATGGGGACCGATATGGCCCATTTTCATTACCATCCGACCTACATCAATAATAACTACTTGTGCCAAGTTTAAGTCGATAGCTTGTTTCGTTCGGAAGTTAGCGTGATTTCAACGGACGGACGGACGGACGGACGGACATGCTCAGATCGACTCAGAATTTCACCACGACCCAGAATATATATACTTTATGGGGTCTTAGAGCAATATTTCGATGTGTTACAAACGGAATGACAAAGTTAATATACCCCCATCCTATGGTGGAGGGTATAACAAGTATATACAGCAGTAAGTTCGGCCGGGCCGAATCTTAAATACCAACCACCATGAACCAAATATTAGGGTTTCCTTTGAAATTTCAGAGGGCTTGAGGACTTGAGGACACTTCCCGAAGATAAATTTAAAGATTTCACCTATGAGGACTATATCAGATTCTGGATTTATAAGAATCATTTTTGTTTGAGTTTTAGAGGAATCATTAACATCTCTTGTAAGTGTGGAAGAACATTATAAAAAACGTCTTGATTTGATCTTAAATCTGTAGATTTTCACCCGAGAAGTAAAATCTGGAAATATTACATTGAGTTTCAAGCAATTTTCATGATCAGTGCGCCTTCTATACCCTCAAGAAGTGAAGTCGGTCTATATGGAGGCATTACCAAATGAACCGATAAAAACTTAAATCGATACACGTTTTTGTTAGCCTAAAATACCAGAATATTTACAATTTCAGGCAAATCGGATAAAAAGTACGGTTTTTAGAAACCCAAGGAATTAAATCGGGAGATAGTTCTTATGGGGGCTATACTAAAATATGGACCGATACTCACCGTTTTCAGCTCACCTTTTTATGGCCCGAAGATATCTCTAGATTTTCAATTTCAGGCAAATTGGATAAAAACTACGGTTTCTATAAGCCCAAGACCCCAAATCGGGAGGTCGGTTTATATGGGGACCATACCAAAACATGGACCGATGCTCACCATTTTTGGCACACCTCTTTACGGTTCTAAAGTACCTCTCGATTTTCAATTTCAATTGGATAAAAACTGCGGTTTCTATAAGCCCAAGAAGTAAAATCGGGAGATCGGTCTATATGGGGGCTATACCAAAATATAGACCGATACTCACAATTTTTGGCACACTTATTTGTGGTCCTACAATACCTCTAGATTTCCAATTTCAGGTAAATAGAATAAAAACTGCGGTTTCTATAAGCCCAAGAAGTAAAATCGGGAGATCGGTCTATATGGGGGCTATACCAAAACATGGACCGATACTCACCGTTTTCAGCACACCTCTTTATGGTTCTAAAATCCCTCTAGATTTCTAATTTCAGGTAAATTGGATAAAAACTACGATTTCTATAAGCTCAAGACCCCAAATCGGGAGGTCTGTTTATATGGAGACTATATCAAAACCTGGACTGATATAGGCCATCTTCGAACTTGACCTGCCTGCAGACAAAAGACGAGTTTGTGCAAAATTTCAGCACGATTGCTTCATTATTGAAGACTGTAGCGTGATTACAACAGACAGACAGACAGCGAGACAGACAGCCAGACAGACGGACATGGTTATATCGTCTTAGAATTGCTCCCTGATCAAGAATATATATACTTTATATAGTCGGAAATCGATATTTCGATGTGTTACAAACGGAATGACAAACTTATTATACCCCAGTCACCATTCTATGGTGGTGGGTATAACAACACTTAAGAAGTCAAATATGGGGATCGGTCTACATGGGAGGGGGCGATACTAAAACATGGACCAATACACAACATCTTCTGCACACTTGTTTATGGACCTGAAATAACTTTTCCAATTTCAAGCAAATCGAATAAAAATTGCGGTGGGGATGAAGCCGCCAAACATCTCGATTAAAATTTAGCCTCCAATTAAAAAAAAATTGTTTATGTCATGTTATGTTTTGCAAAAAATTAGCTCAGAATGAATGAATGAAATAGAAATTTGATTTTAAGATTAGTTGTACAACTAATCCCATAACCATTCGGATAACTTCAAACTGATTTTGTAATGTATCGACCTATAATACCTCCAGATTTTAATTTTCAGGCAAATCTGATAAAAAGTGAGGTGTCTAGACGTCCATTAACTCAAAACGAGAGATCGGTCTATATGGGGGCTATACCAAAGCATAGCATGCTTTACACCATATTCGGCACACTTATTAATGGACCTCTAGATTTTGAATTTCATGCCAATCGGATAAAAATTGGCGCGTCCAGACGCCAATTAAATCAAATCGGGAGATCGACCTATATGGGAACTATATCAAAATATGGACCGATATAGTCCATCTTCTGTCTGATTACAAAAGACAGACGGACATGGTTATATCGTCGTACCACAGAGAATGAAGTCGCCGAGTCGCGCCGCCGTTATTAGCCGCCGCCGGCCATTTTTTGCCAGTCGACGCCGCCACCGAGTATGTCGACTCATCTCGACTCAAATTTAGCCGCCAATTAAGTAAAAATATTTATTTAAATTAGAATAATGTATTCATATAAATATTGTGCCAAAATTTCGAACCTTCCACCCACAATAAATCAGCATCAAGTTTCTATAATAATTTTAGAAGAATATAGCTCAGAAATTTTGAATGACATGTAAATTTAATTGTAAGATTAGTTGTACAACTAATTTCATTACCAATCGAAAAACTTCAAATTTATTTTGTAATGGATAATTGTCCACCGCCAAATAGACAAATTTACATCGGCTTAGCTGTCAAGCCGCCGCCGCCGGAGGCAAAATTTTAGTGGTCCTAAATATATGGACCTAAAATATCTCTGTATTATAATTTTCATGCAAATCGGTGTATGGTGTATCTAAAATAACATACCAAGAAGTCATATCGCGAGATCGGGCTATATGGAGGCTTTACCAAAACATGGACCGATTTACACCATATTCGGCACACTTGTTAATGGACTTCTAGATTTTTAATTTTATGCCAATCGGAAATTGGGGTGTCTAGACGCCCATAAAATCCTCCCAAATTGATTTTATGAGCGTCTAGACACCCCATCGGTCTATATGGGAGCTATATCAAAATATGAACCAATATAGCCCATCTTCGAACTTGTCTGCTTGCATACAAAACAAAGAGTATGTGTCAAATTTCACTACGATTGAAGGCTGTACCGTGATAACAACAGACGGACAGACAGACATAGTTATATCGTCTTACAATTTCTCCCAGATCAGTGGACAGTTGTCTGGGGGTGTTTGCTATATTAGCACCTTAAAATTAACCTCTCATACGTGGACTCCTCCCAAATGGCGACAAAATTTAGGCAACCGTCGGTGTCGACTTCTGGAATGTTTCACTGTACTTATTATAGTCGGAAATCGGAAATAAAAAGGAGGTCATTGGGCTTAACACGGAATCGGGCAGCACTCAGTGATAAGTGAGAAGTTCACCACCGATGTATCACAATGGACTGAATAGTCTATGTGAGCCTAATACATCGGGCTGCCACCTAACCTAACCTACCCCCATCACCATTCTTCGCAGAAAAACATTTTACGAAAATATTTCCAATTAAAGTCTTAATTGAGTTTTAAGCAAGTATATACGGCCGTAAGTTCGGCCAGGTCGAATCTTATGTACCCTCCACCATGGATTGCGTAGAAACTTCTGCGAAAGACTGTCATCCACAATCGAATTACTTGCGTTGTGGTAATACAAAGTCTCAGAGAAGTTTACCTTGAGTTTTTTACCTCTTAACTAAACACGTTTCTTGTTGTTCTTTAAAACCCTCACCAAAAAAGTCTTCTTGAAAAATAACCAATACATTGTTTTTCAAATTAATTTACTAAAACTAAAGGAAATATATGCATATTTTTTAAAATATTATTATTTAAAGAAAATATAAATTATTTAACCGTATGTAAACTTGTGTGAGACTGTGTACTTACCGATGGCAAGGTATCTTAAAACTTCTTAACATCGTTTTCTAAATTGTGAGTTAGTCCATACGTGGTATACATTAGAGCAAAAAAGTTATGTATAGGTAAGTCTACAAATAATTACGAATCGATATGGACTTTTGCACGGTACGTGGAGAGCCAGAATTGAAATATGGGGGTCGCTTATATGGGGGCTACAATTATGAACTTAATATGGATCAATTTTTGTGTGATTGGTGATCAATTTATCTGAGGGCTATATATAACAATAGACCGATATGGACCTAGTTAGACATGGTTAATAACGGCCATATACTAGCACAATGTACCAAATTTCAACTGACTCGGATGAAATTTGCTCCTCCAAGAGGCTCCAAAACCAAATCTCGGGATCGGTTTATATGGGGATATATATAATTATGGACTGATATAAACTAATTCCTGCATGGTTGTTGGATACCATATATTAACTTCACGTACCAAATTTCAACCGAATCGGATGAATTTTGCTCTTCCAAGGGGCTCCGGAGGTCAAATCTGGGGATCGGTTTATATGGGGGCTATAAATAATTATGGACCGATTGCGACTTTCATGATCAGTGCGCCTTCTATACCCTCAAGAAGTGAAGTCGGTCTATATGGAGGCATTACCAAATGAACCGATAAAAACTTAAATCGATACACGTTTTTGTTAGCCTAAAATACCAGAATATTTACAATTTCAGGCAAATCGGATAAAAAGTACGGTTTTTAGAAACCCAAGGAATTAAATCGGGAGATAGTTCTTATGGGGGCTATACTAAAATATGGACCGATACTCACCGTTTTCAGCTCACCTTTTTATGGCCCGAAGATATCTCTAGATTTTCAATTTCAGGCAAATTGGATAAAAACTACGGTTTCTATAAGCCCAAGACCCCAAATCGGGAGGTCGGTTTATATGGGGACCATACCAAAACATGGACCGATGCTCACCATTTTTGGCACACCTCTTTACGGTTCTAAAGTACCTCTCGATTTTCAATTTCAATTGGATAAAAACTGCGGTTTCTATAAGCCCAAGAAGTAAAATCGGGAGATCGGTCTATATGGGGGCTATACCAAAATATAGACCGATACTCACAATTTTTGGCACACTTATTTGTGGTCCTACAATACCTCTAGATTTCCAATTTCAGGTAAATAGAATAAAAACTGCGGTTTCTATAAGCCCAAGAAGTAAAATCGGGAGATCGGTCTATATGGGGGCTATACCAAAACATGGACCGATACTCACCGTTTTCAGCACACCTCTTTATGGTTCTAAAATCCCTCTAGATTTCTAATTTCAGGTAAATTGGATAAAAACTACGATTTCTATAAGCTCAAGACCCCAAATCGGGAGGTCTGTTTATATGGAGACTATATCAAAACCTGGACTGATATAGGCCATCTTCGAACTTGACCTGCCTGCAGACAAAAGACGAGTTTGTGCAAAATTTCAGCACGATTGCTTCATTATTGAAGACTGTAGCGTGATTACAACAGACAGACAGACAGCGAGACAGACAGCCAGACAGACGGACATGGTTATATCGTCTTAGAATTGCTCCCTGATCAAGAATATATATACTTTATATAGTCGGAAATCGATATTTCGATGTGTTACAAACGGAATGACAAACTTATTATACCCCAGTCACCATTCTATGGTGGTGGGTATAACAACACTTAAGAAGTCAAATATGGGGATCGGTCTACATGGGAGGGGGCGATACTAAAACATGGACCAATACACAACATCTTCTGCACACTTGTTTATGGACCTGAAATAACTTTTCCAATTTCAAGCAAATCGAATAAAAATTGCGGTGGGGATGAAGCCGCCAAACATCTCGATTAAAATTTAGCCTCCAATTAAAAAAAAATTGTTTATGTCATGTTATGTTTTGCAAAAAATTAGCTCAGAATGAATGAATGAAATAGAAATTTGATTTTAAGATTAGTTGTACAACTAATCCCATAACCATTCGGATAACTTCAAACTGATTTTGTAATGTATCGACCTATAATACCTCCAGATTTTAATTTTCAGGCAAATCTGATAAAAAGTGAGGTGTCTAGACGTCCATTAACTCAAAACGAGAGATCGGTCTATATGGGGGCTATACCAAAGCATAGCATGCTTTACACCATATTCGGCACACTTATTAATGGACCTCTAGATTTTGAATTTCATGCCAATCGGATAAAAATTGGCGCGTCCAGACGCCAATTAAATCAAATCGGGAGATCGACCTATATGGGAACTATATCAAAATATGGACCGATATAGTCCATCTTCTGTCTGATTACAAAAGACAGACGGACATGGTTATATCGTCGTACCACAGAGAATGAAGTCGCCGAGTCGCGCCGCCGTTATTAGCCGCCGCCGGCCATTTTTTGCCAGTCGACGCCGCCACCGAGTATGTCGACTCATCTCGACTCAAATTTAGCCGCCAATTAAGTAAAAATATTTATTTAAATTAGAATAATGTATTCATATAAATATTGTGCCAAAATTTCGAACCTTCCACCCACAATAAATCAGCATCAAGTTTCTATAATAATTTTAGAAGAATATAGCTCAGAAATTTTGAATGACATGTAAATTTAATTGTAAGATTAGTTGTACAACTAATTTCATTACCAATCGAAAAACTTCAAATTTATTTTGTAATGGATAATTGTCCACCGCCAAATAGACAAATTTACATCGGCTTAGCTGTCAAGCCGCCGCCGCCGGAGGCAAAATTTTAGTGGTCCTAAATATATGGACCTAAAATATCTCTGTATTATAATTTTCATGCAAATCGGTGTATGGTGTATCTAAAATAACATACCAAGAAGTCATATCGCGAGATCGGGCTATATGGAGGCTTTACCAAAACATGGACCGATTTACACCATATTCGGCACACTTGTTAATGGACTTCTAGATTTTTAATTTTATGCCAATCGGAAATTGGGGTGTCTAGACGCCCATAAAATCCTCCCAAATTGATTTTATGAGCGTCTAGACACCCCATCGGTCTATATGGGAGCTATATCAAAATATGAACCAATATAGCCCATCTTCGAACTTGTCTGCTTGCATACAAAACAAAGAGTATGTGTCAAATTTCACTACGATTGAAGGCTGTACCGTGATAACAACAGACGGACAGACAGACATAGTTATATCGTCTTACAATTTCTCCCAGATCAGTGGACAGTTGTCTGGGGGTGTTTGCTATATTAGCACCTTAAAATTAACCTCTCATACGTGGACTCCTCCCAAATGGCGACAAAATTTAGGCAACCGTCGGTGTCGACTTCTGGAATGTTTCACTGTACTTATTATAGTCGGAAATCGGAAATAAAAAGGAGGTCATTGGGCTTAACACGGAATCGGGCAGCACTCAGTGATAAGTGAGAAGTTCACCACCGATGTATCACAATGGACTGAATAGTCTATGTGAGCCTAATACATCGGGCTGCCACCTAACCTAACCTACCCCCATCACCATTCTTCGCAGAAAAACATTTTACGAAAATATTTCCAATTAAAGTCTTAATTGAGTTTTAAGCAAGTATATACGGCCGTAAGTTCGGCCAGGTCGAATCTTATGTACCCTCCACCATGGATTGCGTAGAAACTTCTGCGAAAGACTGTCATCCACAATCGAATTACTTGCGTTGTGGTAATACAAAGTCTCAGAGAAGTTTACCTTGAGTTTTTTACCTCTTAACTAAACACGTTTCTTGTTGTTCTTTAAAACCCTCACCAAAAAAGTCTTCTTGAAAAATAACCAATACATTGTTTTTCAAATTAATTTACTAAAACTAAAGGAAATATATGCATATTTTTTAAAATATTATTATTTAAAGAAAATATAAATTATTTAACCGTATGTAAACTTGTGTGAGACTGTGTACTTACCGATGGCAAGGTATCTTAAAACTTCTTAACATCGTTTTCTAAATTGTGAGTTAGTCCATACGTGGTATACATTAGAGCAAAAAAGTTATGTATAGGTAAGTCTACAAATAATTACGAATCGATATGGACTTTTGCACGGTACGTGGAGAGCCAGAATTGAAATATGGGGGTCGCTTATATGGGGGCTACAATTATGAACTTAATATGGATCAATTTTTGTGTGATTGGTGATCAATTTATCTGAGGGCTATATATAACAATAGACCGATATGGACCTAGTTAGACATGGTTAATAACGGCCATATACTAGCACAATGTACCAAATTTCAACTGACTCGGATGAAATTTGCTCCTCCAAGAGGCTCCAAAACCAAATCTCGGGATCGGTTTATATGGGGATATATATAATTATGGACTGATATAAACTAATTCCTGCATGGTTGTTGGATACCATATATTAACTTCACGTACCAAATTTCAACCGAATCGGATGAATTTTGCTCTTCCAAGGGGCTCCGGAGGTCAAATCTGGGGATCGGTTTATATGGGGGCTATAAATAATTATGGACCGATTGCGACCAATTTTTACATGTGTGTTTGAGGCCATATATTAATACCACGTACCAAATTTCAACTGAATCAGATGAATTTTGGTCCTCCAAGAGGCTCTGGAGTTCAAATCTGGGGATCGGATTATATGTATAATTATAGACCAATGCGGATTTTTGTTGGTTATTAGAGTTATATATTTTTGGTTATATATTTTTTGCATGGTTATTAGAGACCATATACTAACACCATGTACCAAATTTCAGCCGGATTGGATGAAATTTGCTTCTCTTAGAGGCTCCGCAAGCCAAATCGGGGAATCGGTTTATATGGGGCTATATATAATTATGGACCGATGTTGACCAATTTTTGCATGGTTATTAGAGACCATATATTAACACTATGTTCTAAATTTCAGCCGGATCGGATGAAATTTACTTCTCTTCGAGGATTCGCAAGCCAAATCTGGGGGTCCGTTTATATAGGGGCTATACGTAAAAGTGGACCGATATGGCCCATTTGCAATACCATCAATACTAAGGTCTTGCCGTTAAGACCTTAGTTGAGGAGTCACTAAAAACAAAGACAAAACTCATTATGGGATGCGATGCAAATGCACATCATAGTATTTGGGGAAGTAGTGATACTAATGCAAGGGGAGAGTCGCTAATAGAGTTTATTTTGCGTACTAACCTGGTAGTTTGCAATAAGGGAGATGCACCAACCTTCGTCACCAGGAACAGACAAGAGGTTTTGGACGTAACGTTGACCTCTCCGGAACTGAATGATAAGATATCTGAGTGGCAAGTTTTGAGGGAACATAGCTTCTCAGATCATCGCTACATAAGTTTCAGATTGGCTGTTCGTACTTCAAAGACCATATTTCCGCCAAATGTTAGGAAAGCTGATTGGAATAAGTATAGGGAATCGTTCAATTCGATGATACCGGAAATGCCGGAGACAAATATGAGCACTGTGCAAGATATCGAACACGCAGTGGAGCGGATTACTAAGGCCTTCAACATTTCACTGAAAGCTGCTTGCCCTAGAGGAAAGCCAAGGGGAAAAAATCGGCCGCCATGGTGGACTACGGAGTTAAGTAATATGAGGAAATCCTGCAGGAAGCTCTTTAACAAAGCAAAGTCCACAAGAGCTCCGGAGGATTGGGACACTTACAAGATGAATCTGAGAGAATATAAACGAGAACTGAGAAGGTCTCAACAAAACTCTTGGGATGATTACTGTAGCAGTATTGAGAATACGTCAGAGGCTTCCAGACTACGGAAGGTACTAGCATCCACTAACACCGCTCCAGGTTTCATTAAAACATCGGAGGGAAATTGGACAACGTCCAGTGAGGAGACGTTGGAGGTACTTTTGGACACACACTTCCCTGGAAATCAGACGGTTGAACCATGTTCCGGCGGTGTAACAGAGGCTCAGCGATCATTTCCTATCGAGGAAATTGTGTCGGAATCTAGAATAAAATGGGCTTTAAATAGCTTTGGACCATTCAAATCCCCCGGACCTGATGGAATTACTCCGGCGGAGTTACAGGCAGTGGCTGAAAGAGTTATCCCCTGGTTGACGGTGATATATAAACGATGTGTAAACTTAGCATATATTCCAGAAAAGTGGAGGGAAACAAAAGTCGTCTTCATACCTAAAGCAGGAAAAGCCTCTCACTCGAGTGCGAAGGATTTCCGACCAATCAGCTTATCCTCATTCCTACTTAAGACCCTGGAGAGGATGATAGACATGTATCTTAGAAATAGCGTGGATTCAAGTTTGCTCTCGAAACGACAGCATGCATACTCGAAGGGCAGGTCTACTGAGACCGCATTGCATGAACTAGTCAGCTTTATTGAAAGCTCACTATCTGTCAAAGAATACACAATCGTGGCGTTTCTAGACATCGAAGGGGCGTTCAATAATGTCCATCCGAGCTCGATATTAAATGGACTGACAACTCTGAATGTTGATCCAGGTATACTTAGGCTGTTAGATGAACTTCTAATAAAGAGACGTATTTCAGCCACACTAGGGCAAGCAAACATACAAAGGTATGTGAACAGAGACACTCCCCAAGGAGGAGTTCTATCACCTCTTCTTTGGAATGTTGCTATAAACAACCTTCTGGTTTCCCTAGAAAAAGAAAGGATAAAAGTGGTGGCATACGCAGATGATGTGGCGCTAGCAGTCAGGGGAAAATTCCCATCCACAATCAGAGATATTATACAGAGAGCTCTCCGGATGACTGAGAAATGGGCGAAAGATAATGGTCTTGGTGTAAATCCAGCAAAGACAGAACTAGTCATGTACTGCAAAGATCGTAAAACTCCCACGGTTAGACCCATTTCCTTAGGGGTACTGAAATTCCCTTTGGTGAGTGTGCAAAATACCTTGGCGTTATTTTGGACAGGAAGCTGAATTTTAGGCTTAATATTGAAGAGAGGGCGAGAAAAGCCACGGTAGCTTTGTACTCGTGCAAAAAGGCAATAGGGAAAAAGTGGGGACTAAAACCAAAAATTGTGCATTGGCTATACACTGCAGTAGTTAGACCTATAATGCTATATGGTGTTGTAGTCTGGTGGCCGGCACTTCAGAAACCGACTTGTTTAGATAAAGTTCAGCGTATGGCGAGCTTATGTATCTCAGGCGCATTTAGTAAGACAGGAACAGACTCCCTTAATGTCATGCTACATCTATTGCCTTTAGACATTTTGGCCAAACAGTCAGCTGCAACAACGGCTGTGCGGTTGCGCGAGCTATCGCTGTGGTCGGAAAAAATGTACGGTCATAGTTCGGTCCTCAAAATAATGCCAGATGTGCCTAACGTAGTGGATTATACCCTGGCAAAACCACTTTTCGACAAAAAGTTTGAAACTCTAATTGCCAACAGTGAGGCGTGGTGTACACAGACCCCGGGGAATAAAAGATATATAGATTTCTATACTGATGGCTCCAAATTGAATGGACAAGTGGGGTTCGGAGTATATTCTAAAGATCTGGAAATTCGAATAGCGAAAAGATTACCTAATCACTGTAGTGTTTTTCAGGCTGAAATATTAGCAATAAGAGAGGTGGCGAATTGGCTGAGAAGTAATGTTCCAACAAATATTGGCATTAATATATACTCAGACAGTCAACCTGCAATAAAATCCTTGGACTCTGTGTTCCTCAACTCGAAAACGGCCATCGACTGCCGCAAATCTCTCAATGAGATGGCTGAGCAGTACAATATTCACCTAATATGGGTGCCTGGCCATAGGAACATACCGGGGAACTGCGAAGCGGATGAGTTGGCAAGGCTAGGGACTACCTTACATATTCCAGGGGAACTGGAATTTGTTGGTATGCCCCTAGCTGCCTGCAAGCTCATGCTGCGTGAGAAGGCTGTTAGGATGGCAAATGTTCGATGGGAAAATTGCAAGGGTTGCAACGACACCAAGCAAATATGGCTCCATTTCAACTTAAACCGCACACTAGATATGCTAATGTTCTCGAGACGTCAGATATCACTCCTGATATCTGCTATAACGGGTCGCGGCCTGATAGGCGATTTTGCAAAAACTATTGGCGCGAAAACTATTGGCGCGAAGTATAATGACTATTGTATGAGCTGTCATGATGCGGAGGAAAAAGAATCAATTAAACACCTCTTGTGTGAGTGTCCTGCATTTTGTGTAAAGCGCAAGCAACTTTTAGGAGCATATAGCTTCAGATTACTGGCGGATCTGGAAAACGTTAACTTAAGCAGTCTGCTAATGTTTTTGGAACAATCTGGTTGGTTCAACAAAGAAAAATAATCAAGAAGGTTCAGCGGTTAAAACTAGAAGTGCCCATATGTAATAGGTACTTTTAGTTAATGTGGTATCACAATGGACTGAATAGTCTAAGTGAGCCTGAATCTTAATCGGGCTGCCACTTTAACCTAACCTAACCTAACCTACATCAATAACAACTACTTGTGCCAAGTTTGAAGCCGATAGCTTGTTTCGTTCAGAAGTTAGCGTGATTTCAAAAGACGAACGGACGGGCATGCTTAGATCGACTCAGAATTTCACCACTACCCAGAATATATATACTTTATGGGGTCTTAGAGCAATATTTCGATGTGTTACAAACGGAATGACAAAGTTAATACACCCCCATCCTATGGTGGAGGGTACAAAAATATTCGATTAAAAATTTAATTGATTCAACAAATTTTTTTAATTGAAACAAAAATCAATTACAAAAATTAATAGTTTCAATTAATTTTTTAGTTGGTTCAATTAATTTTATAATTGACTTTCAATTAATTTCTTAATTGATACTATCATTTCGGTGATTGGAGACATTTCAATTAAAAAATTAATTGGATCAATTATTGTCGTGATTGAATCACAAAAAAAAATTGTGTGTATGGTGGTGGGTATAAAACGAATTTTCGAAAAAAAACTGTTTCTGGTTTTTTAAAGGAATTTATTTATTTTTAGAATTTCTAGTCTGTAAGCACAGAAAAAAATATCACAAAAAGAAATAATCCCAATTAAAAATTTGATTGAAGTTAAAAACTTTTTCAATAAAAAAATTAATTGATATTATTAACATTTTAATAAAACTAGAATCATTAAGTCAATTACGTCAATGATTGAAAATTTTAAATTTTCAATTAAAAATTGACACAATTAACTGTTTAATCAAACTCGGAAGAGTAAGTCAGTTAAGAAATTATAGATATATATATATTTTTTTATTTTAAATATTTTTTTTTTGGAAACAATCAATTTTTGAATCAAACTACAAAAGTTTAAAAATAGTTATAGAAAGTGATTGAAATATAGTGTAGCGATTAAAAATAATTTCGTTTTTAATATAACGCGTTTTTCTACGAGATTATTCGGTTAAATTTCTTTCGTACAATGAGCTATACAATTTAAATCACTTTTTTTTACGAGTCATCAAAGAAAGTTCCTTATCAACTATGCAAAAAAAAGTTCACTTTTGCAACGCAAAAATTTGTTTATAAAAGACACCGAAATTGTTTATGATTATTTATGTTAACACAGGGATAAACATTGGAATGAAGGTCAACACTGGCTATGAACCCATGACGAAACTGAAATAACTAACGCCCCCGAAAGTTTGCATGAAGAAAGAAGCGATAAGGCCCCTGAGAATGAAATTAGAAACGTGTAGCATTCTCCATGTGGGGGAGAGGAAAATTTCGAGGAAAGGTGAATAAAATTTACTTTAAAGCCACAAAACTTGGAATGGAAAGATATGCAATAGAATTTAGATATCTTCCTTTCCCGAGCCCCAGCGAATGGACAAGACAACCTGCTGAGTAGGTATAAATAGCCAAATAACTTTGGATGGTATACACATAGTTCCACTAAAAAACACACACCAAGTTGAGCTAGCAAGAACAATAGAAATGTTCAAAATAATTCTCAGTTTTCTAACATTAGCAGGAGTGGTAGGTTCCATAGTAGCTACTCCTGTAGTACCTCAAGTTGGAGATGAAGAAGAAATGGTAGTGGTTAGCTCCAATTCCTTGGAGGCTCCTCGTCAGCCACCCTCTAAGGATGTCATCGATTTGAGTTTCTATGGCATGGCTCTTTTTGGCGAACCAGATGATCAATACACAGCCCGAATGGTGGCCAACTATACCCCAGAAACTTCAGCCGTGAATCCTGAAGAATTGGGTTCATATTTAGAGGGAGATATTTTGGTGCCGAAACAGGGTGTCATACTTAAAAATGGCCTCACCACTCAAAGTTCCCGTTGGCCCAATGGTATAGTGCCCTATGAAATTCGTGGAAATTTCAATGCCCAAGATATGTCCATAATTGAGCATGCCATTGCTGAGTATCATCGACGCACCTGTATTCGATTTGTTCGTCGGACGTCACAACAGGATTACATTTCCATTGTTAGTGGTAATTCAGGATGTTGGTCCTCGGTGGGACGTGTGGGTGGTAAACAGGAAGTGAATCTACAATCTCCAGGATGTTTAACCAAACCTGGCACCACAATACATGAGCTAATGCATGCCTTGGGTTTCTTGCATGAACAGAATCGTGAGGAACGTGATTCCTATGTGAATATCCAATATCAGAATATTCAACCAAGTGCCATGTCAAATTTCGATAAGGCTGCAAGGACTCAAGCTTTTGGTGTCCCTTACGACTATGGCAGTGTTATGCATTATTCGGCCAATGCTTTCTCTACAAATGGTCGCCCCACCATAGTGGCAGTGGTATGTAATCGCTCATTTGTTAAAACCTCAAATTACTCAAAATATTTCCTAACATATGCCATTTCAGCGTTCCATGGGTAGTTCTCAAATGGGTCAACGTGATGGATTTTCAGCAATGGATGTACAAAAACTAAATCAAATGTATGATTGTGGTGCTTCAGCTTCGGTAGCGGTTCCTGTCCCTAGTCCTGTAGTTCCACCGGTTGCCGGTGGTTCTGGAAATCCAGCTGCCATTGATAATTCACTTATCAATAGTTTCATTAGTGGCATTATGACCGGTTTGGGTTATGGAGATGATCCTAATGCCTGAAATTCTTATCCGTTCGGAGGAAATTACATGACAAAAGCCTAGACCATTAGTATTAATCTATACCAAAGATATATTTTCAATAAAATTAAATATTATTTATATATAAAATGGTTACGAGTTATGTTTGTTTTTTATTTATAGGTAAGGTAACCTCTATTTACTTTAAATTGACAGAGAACGTAGATGGCCACCCTCTACGTGGTGAAAATAGGGTACCACATTTTTTGATATCTGGTCGGACAGAGAAACCTCTTTCTTGGCCGAAGGTTAAGGCTGGCGTCTAGACAAAAATTCGCTATTTTATTTTTGAATAGTTGGTCGTGGAAGGGAAACTATGGTTAGGTTAGGTGGCAGCCCGAGGTATCAGGCTCACTTAGACTATTCAGTCCATTGTGATACCACAGTGGCGAACTTCTCTCTTATCACTGAGTGCTGCCCGATTCCGAGTCGAACGGGTTTCCACATTGCAGTGGCTCACCTGCAAAGGTTAGGGGAACCTCTCATTTGCCCGACTTTTTTTAAGTACAGTGAAAAAAGTAAGCTTGTCCTACACCCAGAAAAAAGTGCCTTCGAAACTAAAGGAAAAAATTTTCATCAATATAGTTTATCCATTTTATTTCCATTAAGGTAAATTTTTGTGAAAAATAATAAAATTTACTCGTTTCAGTAAAAAAATCCTAAACTGTAAGCAGTTAGGAATAGTTCATTAACTAGAATAAGGCATGGAATTTTACTCATACTATTTTCTTCGATGGGTATAAGAATTTACTATTGAAAAAGAAAATTTTATTCACCGATAACAAAGCATTCGTAAAAATAAACAAAAACCGAACTAAAACCAAGTTTCCTCAAAATTAGTAAAATTTCTTATAAAATGATAATTGCTTCCTTTATAATAGAAAGTTTTTCATACATACGAACAACACTTGGCATAGAAAAATATTTTTGTTCATTCGTACTAAGAAGTATGCAATCCTTTCAAAACTTAAGGAAACACACTTGTTAGAATATAGGAAATTTTCCTAAATTTCTATTGTCTACCTGTAGTCATCGTAATCGATGTGTTTGCGCGTGGGTGTAATCGATATATTTGCGCGTCGGTTGTTTTTTTTAGTTGGAATCGCGTTGTTTTGGTATACGGAGAGATTGTTAAAAAATAATATGGTAAAATAATATAATAAATAACAAATAAAATATATAAAATATTTGTTATTTTAAATTAGTGAGAAAAATTTTCGTTTTTTTTAATAAATCTATCAATGTTCGTGATAGTGTATAAAGAAAGAAAACACCAGCAGAATAACAACCCTTTCATTTGTCGTCATTTTGGAATCTTCAATTATCAGGTAATATTCAGTGACGCTAACCTCTTGCAACAAAAATGTTTTATGATTTTTTATATTTGTAGGTATTGAAATTGTAAAAGGAGGACAAAATCGTTAGGCAGCAACTTATTAAAAGTGAAAAGTACAAGAAGAAGAAAAAGTGCGTTTTACAGTTGATAATATCACACGGAAACTGGAAATAGTGGATTAATAAACTAATATTTCAAAGAGATTCGATGCTGTTGATTCTTAATAAATATATTCAATATATTAATAAAACATGTCTTTTATTGAAGATAAAATTGCTTATAGAAATAAATAAAATTGTATTTAAAAACGAAGGTAAGCAGTTCTAATTATGAAGTAAAAGTTTTACCACAAATGTGTAAGATTTGTCGAAATGAATGAAAAAATTTCAATAAAATCATTCCATATATGAATTCAAATTAGTTAAATTTTTTCATTCTGTAGTATAGTGGTATATAAATATAGGAAAATGTTAACTAATATATGGAATGCATTATTCCTAATTTCTACGAAAATCACATCGTTCAAACAAATAAAAATGTCTTTGGCGCTATACGAAGTTCAACTTTCTTCACAATGAGTTCATTTTAACTTAAAGAAGGGGTCACTTTTTTCTGGGTGTATTTACTTGAAATGTGCGAAGTGTATGAAGTTAATATAGGGTGCCTGATTTGTTTAATAATTGGACGTGGAGATGGACCCTTCTCTTGGCCGACTTTTGAAAATATTCCGCTTTGCTTGAAATTTTCAGGGAATGTTGCAGGTGTCATTTCGTTTGTAACACATCGAAATATTGCTCTAAGACCCCATAAAGTATATATATATATATATATTCTGGGTCGTGGTGAAATTCTGAGTCGATCTAAGCCTGTCCGTCCGTCCGTCTGTTGAAATCACGCTAACTTCCGAACGAAACAAGCTATCGACTTGAAACTTGGTACAAGTAGTTGTTATTGATGTAGGTCAGATGGTATTGCAAATGGGTCATATCGGACCACTTTTACGTATAGCCCCCATATAAACCGACGCTCAGATTTGGCTTGTAGAGCCTCGTGGAGGAGCATTTGGTACATGGTGTTAGTATATGGTTTCCAACAACCATGCAAAAATTGGTCCATATCGGTCCATAATTATATATAGCTCCCATATAAACCGATCCCCAGATTTGGCTTGCGGAGCCTCTAAGAGAAGCAAATTTCATCCGGCTGAAATTTGGTACATGGTGTTAGTATATGGTCTCTAACAACTACGGAAAAATTGGTCCACATCGGTCTATAATTATATATAGCCCCCATATAAATCGATCCCCCGATTTGGCTTGCGGAGCCTCTAAGAGAAGAAAATTTCATCCGATCTGGCTGAAATTTGGTACATGGTGTAAGTATATGGTCTCTAACAACCATGCAAAAATTGGTCCATATTGGTCCATAATTATATATAGGCCCCATATAAACCGACCCCAGATTTGGCTTGCGGAGCCTCTAAGAGAAGCAAATTTCATCCGGCTGAAATTTGGTACATGATGTTAGTATATGGTCTCTAACAACCATGCAAAAATTGGTCCACATCGGTCCATAATTATATATAGCCCCCATATAAACCGATCCCCAGAAATGACCTCCAGAGCCTCATGCACTGAAAAAAATATTGTCGTGAGGTCAAAGATTTCATGTCTTTAAAACACGAATACAAATTTTGCTTAGCAAATAAAGTTATTTTCCTTGTCCAAAAGTCGATAAACTTTTCAATGAAGTCGTATTGTCCTTATAATTAAGTGATTTGACTTAAAAATGGGTATCTTAACATGAAAGAAAAAATTTATAGGCTAATGTCAACTTGACTTTAATAATTCAGAAAAATTCTTTAAATTTAATGAAATTGTCTTTAAATTGGTTGTCTTTTTGCATCTTGACTACAAAGCAAAAAATCGTTCAAATATAGGACATGTTTTTCACAACTTTATTTTAAAGAAGTTTTTTACTTCAAACATAGCATAATTTCTACTGGAAGTCGAGTCCTAATTTGGAAAATAAAGTTGCAGTTAAGTCGTTTTTAAAGGACTTTGATAGCATATGAAGAAAAAAAGCGAAAAATTAAAATTTGCTTCCTAGAGGCAAGTACACAAAACCTAAATTTAAAAGAGAATTGTGTCTTAAAAGTACTTGTATTCTCCGCTTCTTTGGCTCGGAATCAATACCAAATTTTTTAAAGTAGAGACAAAATCTTTGGAACCGAGTATGCTTTTTTTTCAGTGTGGATGAGCAAAATTCATCTAATTCGGTTGAAATTTGGTATGTGGTGTTAGTAAATGATCTCTAACAACCATGCAGGAATTGGTCCATATCGGTCCATAATTATATGTAGCCCCCATATAAACCGATCCTCAGATTTGACCTCCAGAGCCCTGTGGAAGAGCAAAATTCATCCGATCCGGTTGAAATTTGGTACGTGGTGTTAGTATATGGTCTCTAACAACCATGCAAAAATTGGTCCATACCGGTCTTAATTATATATAACCCTCATTTAAATCGATCCCCAGATTTGACCTCCGGACCTCTTGGAGGAGCAAAATTCATCCGATCCGGTTGAAATTTGGTACGTGGTGAAATTTGGTACATTGCGCTAGTATATGACCGCTAACGACCATGCCAAAATTAGTCCGTATCGGTCTATAGTTATATTAAGCCGATCCCCAAAAATAATCTACCAACATTTTATTACTATAGAAAATGTTGTCAAAATTTTATTACTATAGAAAATTTTGTCAAAATTTTATTTCTTTAGAAAATTTTGTCAAAATTTTATTACTACTCAAAATTTTGTCAAGATTTTACTTCTATAGAAAATTTTGTCAAATTTTTTTTTCTATAGAAAAATTTGTTAAAATTTTATCGCTCTAGAAAATTTTGTCAAAAATATATTTCTGTAGAAAATTTTGTCAAAATGTTATTTCTATAGAAAATTTTGTCAAAATTTTATCGCTCTAGAAAATTTTGTCAAAAATATATTTCTGTAGAAAATTTTGTCAAAATGTTATTTCTATAGAAAATTTTGTCAAACTGAATTATATACGTATTTAATCGGCCTTTTTTGTTTAATATATACCCCGTATGGACTAACTTACAATTGAGAAGACGGGGTTAATAAGTTTTAAGATACCTTGCCATCATCAAGTGTTACCGCAACCCAATTAATTCGATTGTGGATGTCAGTCTTTAGTTCAAGTTTCTATGCAATCCATGGTGGAGGGTACATAAGATTCGGCCTGGCCGAACATACGGCCGTGTATACTTGTTTATATCTGGTTAGGGAAAGTTGGCGGTGGCGTATATACAAAAATCCCCTACCTTTTGATCAATATTTGGTCGTGGAGGGGGACCACTCGTTGGCCCGGCTTTTTTAAGAATAGTCAAAAAATTAAAATTTTCCGATTTACTTGAAATTTACAAACGATGTGTGTGTGGGGGGGGGGGGGGGGAGATTATCAAATTAATATGGGTATATCAGATGTTTTAATATTTAAATGGGGAGTGGCATTTCACCCTTGCCAGACATTTTGACATTTGAAGAACCATTCCCCGTTTTTCTTGAAATTTTCAACGAAGTTTTGGGGTGGGGTCTAGAAAAAATCACTCAACTTTTTTCCGATATTTGACCGGTCTGTGGTCTTCGTCTTGCTCGACATTTTGAAATTTGAAGAACAATTCCTCGATTTTCGTGAAATTTTCGGGGTGATCTATATATAAAAATCTCCTATTTGTTGGGAATTTATCGGGGAAGGCACTTCTTTTTCTTTAAAAGAATAGTGCATAATCTAATCTTCTCCGATTTACTTACAATTTACAGAAAATGAGGTAGGATTATATTAATTCAGTGTAGATTTGTTCTCGATATGGGATCTCCTCTATGAATTAACCCTTATATTATGTTGGGGTCATTTGATGACCCACATCGTATTTTAGCGCATTTCTTACTGTAGAAATATAAATAAAAGTTATTACTAGTCAGTGCATAAATTGTTGACATGTACTGAATTCTTGCTGAGTAGTAAGAATCATATTCCAACAGTAAGAAATGCGCTGATGAAAAATACCATATGGGTCATCAACTGACCCCAACATAATATAAGGGTTAATGAAAAATCTAAACTTCTTCGATTTGAATATGGGATACATGCACCTTTTCCCTGCCCGTTTGTTTGAAATTGAAAGTTTTTTGATTTTCTAGAAATTTGCAGGGAAATATCACCAAAATATTCCCAATTAAAAAGTTGATTGAAGTTGAAACCTTTTTCAATTAAAAAAATAATTAAAACTATTAATCTTTTAATTAAACTAGAAACATTAAGTCAATGATTGAAAATTTTTAAATTTTCAATTAAAAAATTAGTTGACACAATTATCTTTTTAATCAAACTCGGAAGAATAATATAGTTAAAAAGTTATGGATATATATTTTTTGAAATTCTTAATTAAAATTTTTTGTTTTTGAAATTATAAATTTTTGAATCAAACTAAAAAGGATTGAAAATAGTTATAGAAAGTTATTGAAATTAGAGGTGTGCGCGTGACACGAAATTTTCGTGACACGCGTGATTCACGCGTGAATCACGTGAGTCGTGTACAAAATTTGAAGGAACTCTCGTGAATGTGCGTGAATAGGACTAAAATGAATATGTCGTGCGTGAGCGTGCGTGAGAAATAAAATCGGTTCGTGAGTGTGCGTGAATAAAATTTCTGCAAAATCACGCTCACGAAAAAAATCAATATTTAATTCATACTCATATGTAAACTGAAATTAATTTGGCTCTCGAAATATATTCTATTTTTGAATTTTGTTACCTTTGCTGATTTCCGTTGGGAAAATATCGTGAGTCCCGTGAATCACGTGAATTTGTCGTGAATCGTGCGTGAGTGTGAGCCTTAAAAAGTAGTTCGTGCGTGAGCGTGCGTGAGTACTGGTTTCCATTTCGTGAATGTGCGTGAGTGGGATTGGCTACCACACGTATTGTGCGTGAGCGTGCGTGAATAAATATTTTGGTTCATGAATATGCGTGAGTGTGAGTGAAATTTCAGTCACGCGCACACCTCTAATTGAAATATAGTATAGCGATTACAAATAGTAACCGCTATACTGTACTAAAAAATTATTTGAATTTTTCAATCAACATCAATTAAAGATTTAATTGAGTCAATTAAAAAGTTAATTGAAATTTGCTAATGAAATCAATTATTTATTTATTAAGTATTTTTTTATACTCAATTCAAACTATGATTGATACTATCATTTTCGTGATTGAAGACATTTCAATTAAAAAATTAATTGGATCAATTAATTTTGTGATTGAATCTGAAAAATAAATTTTGTGTGTAACTAGGAATTTGGTATTTAATTTTTTGATATTTGCATGGGAAGGGAAGCTCCTTATTTCCAGACTTTTTTTAATTGATTAATTTTCAGGTATATTGTTGAGTGGGAAAACAAGTAAGGAAAGTCTAAAGTCGGGCGGGGCCGACTATATTATACCCTGCACCACTTTGTAGATCTAAATTTTCGATACCATATCACATCCGCCAAATGCGTTGGGGGCTATATATAAAGGTTTGTCCCAAATACATACATTTAAATATCACTCGATCTGGACAGAATTTGATAGACTTCTACAAAATCTATAGACTCAAAATTTAAGTCGGCTAATGCACTAGGGTGGAAAACAATGTTAGTAAAAAATATGGGAAACATTTAAATCTGAAGCAATTTTAAGGAAACTTCGCAAAAGTTTATTTATGACTTATCGCTCGATATATATGTATTAGAAGTTTAGGAAAATTAGAGTCATTTACAACTTTGCGACTAAGCAGTGGCGATTTTACAAGGAAAATGTTAGTATTTTGACCATTTTTGTCGAAGTCAGAAAAACATATATATGGGAGCTATATCTAAATCTGAACCGATTTCAACCTTTGGATCCAAGTAAACTTTTTTTTTGAGTGTAGAGGCCTCCGCCAACTTTCTCTGAAAATTTCAAGCAAATCGGAAAACTTAAGACCCATTTCCAAATTTTTACAAAAAATCAGACAGAGGGTCGCTTTTTATACCCTGCGCCACACTGTGGAACAGGGTATTATAAGTTAGTGCATATGTTTGCAACACCCAGAAGGAGACAAGATATACACATGGTGTCTTTGGCAAAATAAACATTCTTTTAATTAAAATTTCATTATTTTAAAGAATTTTGTCAATAACATTGCGTAAATTTCGAGTCCTAAAATTTAAGTTGCATAATCTTCCATATTAGGTCAATATTTTTTTCAGTGTAGACAAGGATCCGCCACTTTATTTTTCGAAATTTGGCCGGGGAGAAGAACCTCCCCTTTGCCCAACTTTTCTTTAAGTACAGTGAAAAAAACTAAACTCCGATTTACTTGAAATTTATAGAGAAGAAAACTGAAAGTTCTCCGATACACTCGGTGAACCCACCAGGAAAGAGAAGTTTGGTTAATTTTTGAACATTTCAACTAAATTGTACAACAAACACAAATGTCACGCCGATTTCACAAAAAAAAACAATTTTATATTCTTCGACAAATTTAAGAAAATTTTTGTAGACATAATTATTTTTTTCACTCGTTAAAGATTATTTCATAGTTTGGACTTCAGTAACACATTGCCACTTCCCCTATGGGAAGGAAATTGGTGCACATTGCCACTGAAGGACCTATCACAGGACTGGTACCGGTGATCCATTTTGTCGCAGTTTTTAAATAGTCATAATTTAATGATTTTCATACTCGCTTGATATAAAAATCTTATTGGATCTACACATTTAGTGAAGTAGAATTACCAGAATAACCTATTCTTCAATATATTTCAAAAGTTTTTCATTTCTGGTGCGATTCGGATAGACAAACTGAAACAGATTCCTAAGAGTTTGTCAGAGAGTGGTTCATGAGGACCTGTCTATGGAGTGCTACTACTAAAATGTCCCAGAACGTGTCCTAAGGAACGAGTCCAAGACGTGTCCTAAAGTGTAAATTTATCCCGTCAATGACAAACCCATGTTACAGTGACCGGTCCCTTCCATATGTCTTGACCAGAACTAGGACTGGTCCATGCACACCACGGACTAGTCCTGTGGTTGATTCATTTCCCGTAGGGTGATGACATTTCTGAATGTTTACAGAAAAAAATATATTTTTATCTTCAATCACGAAATTGATCCAATCAATTTTTAATTGAAATTTCTTCAATCACAGAAATGATAGCATCAATCACCAACGTCAATTAAAAAAGTAAATGATTCAATTTAAAATGTAATTGATACTATTAATTTCTGTGATTGATGTTTGTTTCATTTAAAAAATTTTTTGAACCAATTAAATTTTTAATTGCTTTTTTTTAGAATTCGATTAAAATTTTAATTGAAAAAATTGTGATAATATTTTCTCTAAGTGGTTTCAACATAATGTGTAATGACGTTCATGCTCGCCTATATGTTACGTGGTATATATTAGACAAAAAAATTATGTATAGGTAAGTCTATAAATAATTACGAATCGATATGGACTTTTTGCACGATACGTAGAGAGCCAGAATTGAAATATGGGTGTCGCTTATATGGGGGCTATATACAATTATGAACTTGATATGGACCAATTTTTGTGTGATTGGGGATCGATTTATCTGAAGGCTATATATAACTATAGACCGATATGGACCTAGTTAGGCATGGTTGTTAACGGCCATATACTAGCACAATGTACTAAATTTCAACTGACTCGGATGAAATTTGCTCCTCCAAGAGGCTCCAAAACCAAATCTCGGGATCGGTTTATATGGGAGCTATATATAATTATGGACTGGTTGTTAAATATCATATACTACCACCACGTACCAAATTTCAACCAGCTCGGATGAATTTGGTTCTCCAAAAGGCACCGGAGGTCAAATCTGGGGATCGGGTTATATGGGAGCTATATATAATTATGGACTGATATGAACCAATTCCTGCAGGGTTGTTGGATACCATATACTAACATCACGTACCAAATTTCAACCGAATCGGATGAATTTCGCTCTTCCAAGGGGCTCCGGAGGTCAAATCTGGCGATCGGTTTATATGGGGGTTATATATAATTATGGAGCGATGTGGACCAATTTTTGCATGGTTGTTAGAGACCATAAACTAACACCATGTACCAAATTTCAGCCGGATTGGATGTAATTTGCTTCTCTTAGAGGCTCCGCAAGCCAAATCGTGGGATAGGTTTATATGGGGGCTATACGTAAAAGTGAACCGATATGGCCTATTTGCAATACCATCCGACCTACATCAATAACAACTACTTATGCCAAGTAGCTTGTTTCGTTCGGAAGTTAGCGTGATTTCAACAGACGGACGGACGGACGGACGGACATGCTCAGATCGACTCAGAGTTTCACCACGACCCAGAATATTTATATACTTTATGGGGTCTTACAGCAATATTTCGATGTGCTACAAACGGAATGACAAAGGGGGGTATCCCCATCCTATGGCGGAAGGTATAATAAAGCTAAATTAAAAAATTACTCATTCGCAGACTAAAAAGAGCCCTCTACGGTGTGCAGACAAACTGCAGTGCTGTGAATCCATTTGAGATGTCTTATATTTAATTGGTCTATGATGCTGATGAGGAATGTGGTAATTCCGAAACAGCTGTACATCGAACCATCTTGCAGTCTATAGGGCTGTGCCCAAATAAATTTGACAAACACACTTTTCCTCTGTTGGTTAAACTACACTTGTAGTTTAGTCAATGCATGGTTTTAAGCTGAAATCCAAAACAACAATAATGATTGAAGAGTAAACCAACAATAACAAACAAAACGAAAATTTTATTTCTATAGTAAATTTTGTCAACATTTTATTTCTATAGAAAATTTTGTCAAAATTGTATTTCTATAGAAAATTTTGTCAAAATTGTATTTATATAGAAAATTTTGTCAAAATTTTATTTCTATAGAAAATTTTGTCAAAAGAATTCTACTGAGACAAAACTTTTATCATTACATAAAGCTATGGTCACACTAGGCAAATATTTGACCAAAGTGAGTGTCAAACATTTTCCCAGAACCATTTTCCAAACATCTGAATACCGTTTTTGGAAAATACTCCTACCATGATGTTATATATCCAATATGAGCTTAAAATGCTAGCTGGTTTGGCTGTGGCGACGGATTCTTTTTTGATTTCTGTCAAATATTTGGCCAGTGTGACCATAGCATAAGACAAAATTCCTTCAACTACCTTTAAAATTTGTATTCGAAAATCATCCGAATTATTTTTTGTTAGATATATAGAATTATTGTTTAATGACAATAAAATATTTGCTTACCCATTACTTTCAATTATGGAGAAACTTGAAAACTCCGTGGAGATACGAGTACTCTTTTTGGCAAAAGTCAAAGACGAAAATGGCTCGGCCGTGGGAAAATCGTATATTATAAACATCCAAAAAAATACAGCCCGATATAGGAATACAATAAATAATTTTAATTAGATTCCATTAAAATTGGAAAACGATTAAATTTAGCATAGAAAGGAAGTTCTCAAACATGTAATGATTGTTATGTTAATTATGAAAGATAAACGTTTGAACTTTGCCGCTCAGGGGCCAAATAAAAACACCTGTGTAATAGATTGCACATAAGGGAAAAGGGCAAATTCGCTGAGTGTGTGACGTCTGTGCCATATGGACATGGCACCATACTGAGTTCATATAAATACTTCCGAAATTGTTTGAAGACAACAGAAGCATAGTTACCTTAACTTAAACTAGCATTAGCATTGGAAAGTCCGCTTGAAGTCCACATCATGTTTAAAATAACTCCAGTATTCATTTCTATGGCATTGATGGTGGCCCTAACCATGGGAAGCCCTTTGGCATTCCCAAATGGTGAAGATGAGGATGTTGTTGTAGTTAGTGCCAATTCTTTGGAAGCCCCACCTCGTCAACCTCCGTCAAAGGATGTCATTGATTTGAGTTTCTATGGCATGGCTTTGTTTGGTGAACCAGATAATGAAAATACCGCCCAATTGGTAGCAAACTATACAGCAGAATCTTCTTCGGTTAATCCTGAAGAATTGGGCACATATTTGGAGGGCGATATTTTAGTACCCAAGCAAGGTGTGATTATGAAAAACGGCCTTACCACCCAAAGTTCGCGTTGGCCTCAGGGCATTGTTCCATATGAAATTCGTGGTAATTTCAATGCCCAAGATATGTCCATTATTGAACATGCCATTCAGGAGTATCATCGTCGTACCTGTATTCGTTTTGTACCACGTTCCTCGGAACAGGATTACATTTCCATTGTTAGTGGTAATTCTGGATGTTGGTCTTCGGTTGGTCGTGTGGGTGGTAAGCAGGAAGTTAATCTTCAATCCCCAGGATGTTTAACCAAACCGGGAACTACCATACATGAATTGATGCATGCTTTGGGTTTCTTGCATGAACAAAATCGTGAAGAACGTGATTCGTACGTGAGCATTCAATATCAGAATATACAACCCAGTGCTACATCGAATTTTGAAAGAGCTTCGAAGACTATAGCATTTGGCGTCCCTTATGATTATGGCAGTGTTATGCATTATTCGGCCAATGCTTTTTCAACAAATGGTCAACCCACCATAGTGCCAGTGGTAAGTAGAATACTACAGTGAAACCTCCCACAAGTGCACACTCTGAATTCCAGTCACCTCTCAAAAATTGATAATTTTAGTGATATATACCACACTATATATCATATTTTCACATTAAAAGTAACCTCTCATAAGTGGACAAAATTTAGGGGACCGTGAGTGACCACTTCTGAGAGGTCTTACTGTACGACTTTACATTGACATTTTTAAAGGAGATCAGTTAATATGAGTTTATGAAAAGGTTGTCTAAATGGACACTACAATGGTTATCGTAGAGGATTTCTAACAAGTGAGACGAAAAGTGTCACACTCGTTTTTAAAAAAGTTTTATATAGAATTCAGAAATAATTTTTTCAATTTAGTGCCTCATTAACCTAAAATTCATTTTATCTCTATTTCATTGAAAACCGCCGTTTCAAAATTTAATATTCAGGAGATCAACTCGGTTTATTTAATATAGAAAAAACGTTGCATACTTCTAGGCGGTAAAATGAGGGTAAATTACTCACTAATATGTATAATATTCGTAAACTCAATTATTTACTAAGGTACCAATCATTTCCGTAGTTTTAACCAGGGCTGTGGAGTCAGACACTTGGAGTTGGAGTCTGAAGATTTTGCTGGGTGTTTTTTTTAACAGTTATCAATTGGAAAAGATTTTGCTTGAGTCGCAACCATTTTGCTCGACTCCGACTCCGGCTAAACTTAATTTTTTAAAACACTTCACATTTTTGTAACTAAACAAGTTTTTACGCAAATTAGTTTCCATTGCGTTATTCATTTGAACAATGTACGGTATGACTGTAAATGAAAAGCAACTTCCAATTACGGAGAAGGGCTGAATCGATCCATTTTAATGCCTACCAACAACCATTTTTTTTAAATATTTCGAACAATCGATTTTATTTTTTTAATTTTATTATAAGACCATATACCTACACACAAAGATCCTATCTATCTTATAGGTTTAAAAAAAAAATTATTTCTATAGAAAATTTTGTCAAAATTGTATTTCTATAAAAAATTTTGTCAAATTTTCATTTCTATACAAAATTTTGTCAAATTTTTATTTCTATAGAAAATTTTGTCAAAATTTTCTTACTATAGAAAATTTTGTCACAATTTTATTACTATAGAAAATTTTGTCAAAATTTTATTTCTATAGAAAATTTTGTCAGAATTTTATTTCTATAGAAATTTTTGTCAAAATTTTATTTCTATAGAAAATTTTGTCAAAATTTGTTTCTATAGAAAATTTTGACCAAATTTTATTTTTATAAAAAATTTTATCAAAATTTTATTTTTATAGATTGTCAATATTTAATTTCTATAGAAAATTTTGTCAAAATTTTATTTCTATAGAAAATTTTGTCAAAATTTTATTTCTATAGAAAATTTTGTCAAAATTTTATTACTATAGAAAATTTTGTCACAATTTTATTTCTATAAAAAATTTTTTCAATATTTTATTTCTATAGAAAATTTTGTCAAAATTTTATTTCTATAGAAAATATTCTCAAAAATTTTATTTCTATAGAAAATTTTGTCAAAGTTTCATTTCTATAGAAAATTTTGTCAAAATTTTAATTCTATAGAATATTTTGTCAAAATTTTATTTCTATAGAAAATTTTGTCAAAATTTTATTTCTATAGAAAATTTTGTCAAAATTTTATTTCTATAGAAAATTTTGTCAAAATTTTATTTCCATAGAAAATTTTGTCAAAATTTTATTTCTATAGAAAATTTTGTCAAAATTTTATTTCTATAGAAAATTTTTCTTAAAAATTTTATTTCTATAATAAAATCTCTCGAAAATTTTATTTCTATAGAAAACTTTCTCAAAAATGTTATTTCTATTATTTGTCAAAATTTTATTTCTACACAGAAAAAAAAAATATTCCCAATTAAAAAGTTGATTGAAGATGAAAACTTTTTCAATTAAAAAAACTGGTTGATACTATTACCTTTTAATCAAACTAGACACATTAAGTCAATTAAGTTAATAATTGAGAGTTTTTAAATTCTCAATTAAAAATTTAAATATTACAATTAACTTTTTAATCAAATTCGGAAGAGTATGACAGTTAAAAAATTATGGATGTATATATATTTTTTTTTAAATTCTTAAAATTTAATTTTTTTTTTTAAACTTTGAATTTTGGAATCAAACTAAAAAGGATTAAAAATAGTTATAGAAAGTGTTTGAAATATAGTATAGCGATTAAATATAGTTTCGTTTTTAATTGAAAAATTAATTGAATTTTGCAATCAACAGCAATTAAAAATTTAATTGAATCAATTAAAAATTTAATTGAAATTTGCTAATGAAATCAATTAATTTTTTAATCAAGTATTTTTTTGGATGCTCAATTAAAACTGTGATTGATACTATCATTTTCGTGATTGGATCAATTAATTTTGCGATTAAATCTAATAATTTTTTTTTTTGTGTATAGAAAGTTTTCTCAAAAATTGTATTTCTATAGAAACTGTTATCAAAATTTTATTTCTATAGAAAATTTTATTTCTGTAGAAAATTTTGTCAAAATTTTATTTCTATAGAAAATTTTGTCAAAAATTTAATTCTATAGAATATTTTGTCAAAATTTTATTTCTATAGAAAATTTTGTCAAAATTTTATTTCTATAGAAAATTTTGTCAAAATTTAATTTCTATAGAAAATTTTTTTTAAAAATTTTATTTCTATAAAAAAATCTCTCAAAAATTTTATTTCTATAGAAAACTTTCTCAAAAATGTTATTTCTATAGAAAATTTTGTCAAAATTTTATTTCTACACAGAAAAAAAATATTCCCAATTAAAAAGTTGATTGAAGTTGAAAACTTTTTCAATTAAAAAAAACTAGTTGATACTATTACCTTTTAATCAAACTAGACACATTAAGTCAATTAAGTTAATAATTGAGAGTTTTTAAATTCTCAATTAAAAATTTAAATATTACAATTAACTTTTTAATCAAATTCGGAAGAGTATGACAGTTAAAAAATTATGGATGTATATATTTTTTTAAATTCTTAAAATTTAAAATTTTATTTTTAAACTTTGAATTTTGGAATCAAACTAAAAAGGATTAAAAATAGTTATAGAAAGTGTTTGAAATATAGTATAGCGATTAAAAATAGTTTCGTTTTTAATTGAAAAATTAATTGAATTTTGCAATCAACGCCAATTAAAAATTTAATTGAATTAATTAAAAAATTAATTGAAATTTGCTAATGAAATCAATTAATTTTTTAATCAAGTATTTTTTTGGATGCTCAATTAAAACTGTGATTGATACTATCATTTTCGTGATTGGATCAATTAATTTTGCGATTGAATCTAATAAAAAATTTTTTGTGTGTATAGAAAGTTTTCCCAAAAATTTTATTTCTATAGAAAATGTTATCAAAATTTTATTTCTATAGAAAATTTTATTTCTGTAGAAAATTTTGTCAAAATTTTATTTCTATAGAAAATTTTGTCAAAATTTTATTTCTATAGAAAATTTTGTCAAAATTTTATTTCTATAGAAAATTTTGTCAAAATTTAATTTCTATAGAAAATTTTTCTTAAAAATTTTATTTCTATAAAAAAATCTCTCAAAAATTTTATTTCTATAGAAAACTTTCTCAAAAATGTTATTTCTATAGAAAATTTTGTCAAAATTTTATTTCTATACAGAAAAAAATTATTCCCAATTAAAAAGTTGATTGAAGTTGAAAACTTTTTCAATTAAAAAAACTAGTTGATACTAGTAACCTTTTAATCAAACTAGACACATTAACGGCCATTTTCATGTATCTCCGTTAGGCTTTAACTCCCAGTTAACAGAAAGTAAAATCGAAATATCTTCTCTCCGGTTAACTTTAACTGAAAAATTTTTATCAGTTAAGTTCCTAACTGGCATATGGAATATATAGACAAGATGACAGACATGTCCATAGTATGGTTTTAAAGTTCGTTAGCTAACGTAGCACTAACGGAGCTTCCTGAAAATGGGGGTAAGTCAATTAAGTTAATAATTGAGAGTTTTTAAATTCTCAATTAAAAATTTAATTATTACAACTAACTTTTTAATCAAACTCGGGAGAGTATGACAGTTAAAAAATTATGGATGTATATATTTTTTTAAATTCTTAAAATTTAAAATTTTTGGAATCAAACTAAAAAGGATTAAAAATAGTTATAGAAATTGATTGAAATATAGTATAGCGAATAAAAATAGTTTCGTTTTTAATTGAAAAATTAATTGAATTAATTTTAAAAAATTAATTGAATCAATTAAAAATTTAATTGAATCAATTAAAAAATTAATTGAAATTTGCTAATGAAGTCAATTAATTTTTTAATCAAGTATTTTTTTGGATGCTCAATTAACACTGTGATTGATACTATCATTTTCGTGATTGAAGACATTTCAATTAAAAAAATTAATTGGATCAATTAATTTTGTGATTGAATCTGATAAAAATTTTTTTGTGTGTATAGAAAGTTTTCTCAAAAATTTTATTTCTATAGAAAATTTTGTCAAAATTTTATTTCTATAGAAAATATTGTCAAAATTTTATTTCTATAGAAAATTTTGTCAAGATTTTATTTCTATAGAAAATTTTGTCAAAATTTTATTACTATAGAAAATTTTGTCACAATTTTATTTCTATAAAAAAAATTTTTCAATATTTTATTTCTATAGAAAATTTTATTTCTATAGAAAATTTTGTCAAAATTTTATTTTTATAGATTGTCAATATTTTATTTCTATAGAAAATTTTGTCAAAATTTTATTACTATAGAAAATGTTGTCACAATTTTATTTCTATAGAAAATTTTGTCCAAATTGTATTTCTATAGAAAATTTTGTCAAAATTTTATTTCTATAGAAAATTTTGTCCAAATTGTATTTCTATAGAAAATGTTGTCAAAATTTTATTGCTGTAGAAATTTTTTTCAAAATTGTATTTCTATAGAAGTTTGAAGTACCTCTTAGTTGGAAAGGAATGTTTTGCAAAATCTACTTAAGCATCAAGAATTCGACCAATCCACCAAACAGTAAAAAATCTACCAGCTTTGGTAGAATTCTAGCAAGTGTGGCAACCGTGTCCAGGGGTTCCTTTTTATTTCAAAGTCTAGGTATGGATGCATTCCCATACTTCAAGCTGAGATTGATTTCAGTACATTATTGACAAGATATCTCCTTTTTACAGCAGAAATTTTGCATCACTCAAAACACAAAAACTTGGACTGAGCTGTTGCAATCTTCATATTGGACTAATCGACTGGTTACATTTTTTGAAAATCGAGTTAAATCGACTAATCGAACTTTTATGTTAGCAGTTTGTAACCAAAATCGACTTGCCGGAAACTCTTTTATGAATTGAGAGGGGGGTGTGATTTTGATTTTTTGTCCTGAAAACTCAGAAAAGTTAATTGTTTAGTAATCACAAGAGTCACAAATCAATCTTTTCCAAATTTGAAATCTCGACTTTTTCCAATTTATAGCCTGTTTCTGTATGTCGCACCAGCTCTATCGATCGACTGAAGTGAAGACTGAAGCATAGAAACAGCTGATTTTTGGTTTGTTTCCATTTCAGTCGATCGATAGAGCTCGTTCGACATACAGAAACAGGCTATTAGATTTAACTTTGAAAAAAGTCGGCTTATTCCTTCTAATTAAATCCCGAGTTTTTTCGCAAATTTCTTGATTTGTTTTAGGTCCTTAACGTTAACCGGTGTCTGCTCTTATAATTTATACAATTATAATAGCAGACAAACAATAAATTGCAACATATTTAGGTTAGGCCCGATATTTCAGGATAACTTAGACCATTCAGTCCTTTATGATATGACAGTGCTGAAGATCTGGCTTAGCACTGAGTGCTGCCCGATTCTGTTTATGTTTAGCTCAATGACAAGGGACCTCCGAACGGCATTCTACATTGCGGTGAAAGCACTTAGAGAAGCTTTGAAACACTCAAAAGCATCATCAGTATTACTGAGAGTGAAATAAACATGTTGGTGTTTGGTCAAAACTAGGATTGAATCCATGACCTTCTGAATGCAAGGCGGGCATGCTAACCACGGTGCCCCCCATATTTAACAACCAAAAATAGCCCCTAGTTTACTTTTTTGTTTGCCAAACTAAATTATGATGTAATGCAATCGAACTTAAAAAAATAGCAACAAATGTTTGCTATTTCACCAAACAATGGCTGCTTTCCTTTTTCAACAGCATACTGTTTTCTGCATTTTAGCAGACGTTTCTGTTGTGTCTACAAACAAATTTCTTTGAGTGTATGTAATTGTTCACATGTTTTTTAATATTGACCTTTTTCATTTTTAGCGTTCAATGGGCAGTTCAAAGATGGGACAACGTGATGGCTTCTCCGACATGGATGTTGAAAAACTAAATCAAATGTACGATTGTGGATATAATTCAGGCTCAGAAACTGTACCGGCCCCTATTCCTGCGCCCGCAGTTCCCGCTCCTAGTGCTGGCACAGAAAATGCCGTAGATAATTCTCTTATAAATAGTTTCGTGAGTGGTATCATGACTGGTATGGGTTTTGGGGATGATCCAATGGCTTGAAAAAAAATCGAACATTAATCCGGTACAAAGGAAATATGATTATGACAGTATTACATTATAATAAATAATTTCATAAGTAAATAAAAATATAATTTTACAAAAAAAAAACATATTTTGTTTTCATAGTAATTTTTATTAACACATTTTTAAGGATCTTATTAGAACCTAGAAAGCATGTAAGCTTGTACTTATTCGACTCACAGCGCCGAAGAATATCATAAATTTACACATATGCCTTCCTTTAATTCTTAGAAATTGCTGGCTTTTCTTAAACATCTACATTATTTTATTGACTGATCTTATTCTACGTCGATGTCTACTAAATAGATGTGTGTTTAACTTTAATTTCCTTACCCTGGTTTTGTTAGTGGTGTCTCAGTCTGCAGATTGCCAATTTTTCACTTTGCACACGATTTTAAATATCCATACTCATATCCATTCCTACATTCGAATCGATATTATCCGAATTTGTTGATATATCTTCATCATCAAATTTCAATTTCATTCCAGTAAATTTAACAGTGGGTGAAACTTCTTCTTCAATTGGTGGAAATTGATAGACATTTTTGGTAACTTTATAAACGGAATTATTTTCCCAAGATTTTTTGTCATAGATATCATCAATTATGGAATCCTCATCCATAAAATCTTCTATGCATGTCTTTAAAATCGTAGAGGTGACAATGCAATCGCGATTTAATGCTAAACTTTTGTGAAAATATGTAATAGCCTCTTCCAGATTACCCATTAGAGCATAAACAAATCCAATGGCCGTATACGTTTGTGATGATTGCGGTTTGAGGAGTAAAGCCTGAAAAGAAAACAAAAAAATTATTATTAATAAAATTACAAATGCAGTATGTCTTAATTCGAAAGTATTTTGACGTTTTTCTAATTTGATATAAAAGGATAGACCTCATATAATACCTTCGGTGCGGTCACACTGGGCAAATATTTGACAGAAATCAAAAAAATTCGTCGCCACATACAAACCAGTAAACAGTTTTAGCTCATATTGGCTATATAACGTCACGAGAGGACTATTTCCAAAAAAACGGTGTGCAGATATTTTGTAAATGGTCCTGGAAGAAGTGCTTGCTCCCTCATTTCTTCCTATTTGTGTGGACGATCACAATTTGTAAATATGAACAGGAAGACTTCATGTACTCGTCTGTTATTTTCTGGCGTTCCCCAAGGTCCAGTCCTTGGTCCAAGTCTATTTCTTTTTTATATGGATGATTTACTGGAGTGTCTGAGAGGTACTAGTTGTTCGACCTTTCTTTATGCTGATGACGTGTTACTTCTTTTTAGTGCTGGTCGTGAGTTCCCAGATGTTTTGGAGAATAACGTGAAATTTTGTTTGCGCCGAGATGAAACTCGTTTATTCTGAATCCTCTGAAGACGAAGGCAGTGCTTTTTGGTTGTCAATCAATCAATATTAATGTTATGGTTGACCAAAATGTGGTTCAATGCGTCGATCAGCTAAAATATTTGGGAGTTTTGATTGACAAGCATTTGTGTTTTGGTCCTCACATTGACACGGTGCAAGGTAGAATATATGCGACTTTGCGTAGGATATATTCTTCCAATTTGTTTTTGCCTTTTTGGGTGAGGTCTCGATTGACCCATGGTTTGCTAATGCCTATTACACGGTATGGCATTGAGATAGTGTCTGTTACAACGGCCACTAACTTCTTGAAATTGAGGCGTGTTCGACGGCAGGACCACATTTCGGAGTTGGTTGTGAAATTTGTAGACATACCGTTATCCAGTTTTGTTGATTGTGTCAATCTCTTCTTCTTTTATAAGGTCATGAGAAGTGGAATACCTAGAGCTTTATGTGAGGCCTTTGATTTTACTCGCTCGACAAGGAATACTCAGATAATTATACCTAGAATAACGTGCTGATTGTATGAGAGATCCTTTCTTGTTCGCATTGCTCGTTGATGGAACTTGCTTCCAATTGACTTAAGGATTTTTTCTCATTCGAATA
Organism: Haematobia irritans; assembly: GCF_050003625.1. NCBI lineage: Eukaryota > Metazoa > Arthropoda > Insecta > Diptera > Muscidae > Haematobia > Haematobia irritans. Next base: position 135,763,585 of record NC_134397.1, on the reverse strand, counting down.
ATGCTTTTCGCTTGAAAATATTTAATTTTTTTGTTTCCCATTTTGTTTAATGGTTATGATTTATTGGTGTTGTTTAGGACACATACTTCCATACGAAAGACTCTTTATATTTCTTCTTTTTTTTTAATTGGGTGGGGGCCCTTCAAACAAACTTTCAACAATCTTGATAGTTACTTTTATAACTATGATTATATTCATATTTGCATTTACTATTATTATTATTGTTATAATTATGATTGTATTTCTTTGCCTAGGCTTTAAGACAAGTTGTACTTTAATTATTGGCCTTGTAGGCTTAGTATAACATATGAATAAATAAAAAATAAAAAAATGAAAAAAAAAACAGTTTGACACTCATTTTGGTCAAATATTTGCCTAGTGTGATCACAGCCATAGTGTTAGTTGTACGGGGTAGTTTGCGGTATTTGAGCCTCATAAAAGGACTTTGAAAGCCCAGACGTCAAACTTTTTCTATAATTTAAACAAATAAGTTTTTATTTTCTTTAACGCACATTAACTCCTCTTACTCATCATGTATTACATTCGTTCCACCATTTAGGATTAATTGTTTTATATATATATTTTGAATTACTTACATACTGATGATATTCCAGAGCCTCTTTGTATTTCTTATTCTTCCGGCAACAGTGCCCCAAATTATTAAATAATGGTTCCCATCTTGCAGAAACTTCTTCTTTATTTTGTTTGGCTCTATTTGTAACAATATCAGCTGTAGTACGAAACACTTCTTCAGCACTTTCATAACTGCAATAGAGAAATTTATGAAATAATATTAGGCCTGGAAATGTGTGCCTTCTACTTACAATTCATATTCGTATTTGATTACACCCAATTCATGTAGAACGAACACATCCAAAGGAGCTATGGACATGGCTTGATAGAAGAATTTTTCAGCTAGTTCAAGATTTTTAACCAATCCACATTCTACACCAATATACAGGAGAGGTAAATGACATCCACGCATAAGTTGTGTGGCTTTAAAATATGCGGCCATAGCCTGAAAAATAATTAAAATAATATGAAGATAGTATTTGTATAATATAATAAATCCATCAAATAAATCGACGAAGTCTATTAAACAATTATTTATTCCAAATAAAGAAAATTAATTAAATTAATAAAATTTAAGTTAAAAACAAGTATATACGGCCGTAAGTTCGGCCAGGCCGAAGCTTATGTACCCTCCATCATGGATTGCGTAGAAACTTCTTCTAAACACTGCCATCCACAATCGAATTACTTAAGTTGCGGTAACGCTTGCCGATGGCAAGGTATCTTAAAACCTCCTAATACCATCTTCTAAATTGTATGTAAGTCCATACGTGGTACATATTAAATCAAAAAAGATCGATCCAATACGTATATAATTCAGTTTGAAAAAGTAGACATAAAATGTTGACAAAATTTTCTACAGAAATAAAATTTTAACAAAATTTTCTATAGAAATAAAATTTTCACAAAATTTTCTATAGAAATAAAAATTTTGACAAAATATTCTATAGAAAGAAAATTTTGACAAAAATTCCTACAGAAATAAAATTTTAACAAAATTTTCTATAGAAATAAACTTTTGACAAAATTTTTTATAGAAATAAAATCTTGGTAGATTATTTGTGGCTCGACTGGCAACCATGATTATGAACCGAATAAAATTTGAACAAAATTTTCTATAGAAATAAAATTTTGACAAAATTTTCTATAGAAATTTTATTATGAATCGAATAAAATTTTAACAAAATTTTCTCTAGAAATAAAATTTTGTCAAAATTTTCTATAGAAATAACATTTTGACAAAATTTTCTATAGAAATAAAATTTTGGTAGATTATTTTTGGCTCTAGTGGCAACCATGATTATGAACCGATATGGACCAATTTTTGTGTGATTGGACCAATTTTGGTATGGTTGTTAGCGACCATACACTAACACCACGTTCCTAATTTGAACCGGATCGGATGAATTTTGCTCCTCCAAGAGGCTCCGGAGGTCAAATCTGGAGAACGTTTTATATGGGGGCTATATATAATTATGGACCGATATGGACCAATTCTGGCACGGTTGTTAAAGATCATATACTAACACCATGTTCCAAATTACAACCGGCTTGGATGAAATTTGCTTCTCTTGGAGACTTCGCAAGCCAAATCTGGGGATCGGTTTATATGGGGGTTATATATAATTATGGACCGATGTGGACCAATTTTTGCATGATTGTTAGAGACCACATACCAACACCATGTACCAAATTTCAGCCGGATCGGATGAAATATGCTTCTCTTAGAGGCTCCACAAGCCAAATCTGGGGATCGGTTTATATGGGGGCTATATATAATTAAGGACCGATATGGACCAATTTTTGCATGATTGTTAGAGACCATATACCAATATCATGTACCAAATTTCAGCCGGATCGGATGAAATTTTCTTCTCTTTGAGGCTCCGCAAGCCAAATCTGGGGATCGGTTTATATGGGGGCTATATATAATTATGGACCGATGTGGACCAATTTTTGCATGATTGTTAGAGACCATATACCAACACCATGTACCAAATTTCAGCCGGATCGGATGAAATATGCTTCTGTTAGAGGCTCCACAAGCTAAATCTGAGGGTCCCTTTATATGGGGGCTATACGTAAAAGTGGATATGGCCCATTTTCAATACCATCCGACCTACATCGATAACAACTACTTGTGCCAAGTTTCAAGTCGATAGCTTGTTTCGTTCGGAAGTTAGCGTGATTTCAACAGACGGACGGACGGACGGACGGACGGACATGCTTAGATCGACTCAGAATTTCACCACGACCCAGAATATATATACTTTATGGGGTCTTAGAGCAATATTTCGATGTGTTACAAACGGAATGACAAAGTTAATATACCCCCATCCTATGATGGAGGGTATAAAAATATTATACCAATTTGAAACTCTTAAAACCGGACACCTCCAAATGTGAAAACTTTGTTGAATCAATTAAATTTTTAATTGAATACTTTGCAAAGCTCAATTAAGACTTTAATCGGAAAAAATTGGTAATTTTTTTTTTCTGTGCATAAGTTATTATAGGTATTTTCCAGTTATGAACAGTTAGTCTGTAGATCACCATAAAACGGGCTAATCTGCAGCTTACCCTCGAATAGAAATGACTGAAATACATACCTGATCATGTTCATTTTCTTTGGCAAAAGAATGCCCGTAAGCAAGCCATGCCGGCCCGTATAACCTATCTAAAGAAGTTGCTTTGGATAAATAGCGTCTGGCGGGATCACTTTTTCCAATCAAATCATAATAACAACCAACGGCATACCATGAAATAGCTTTATCCGGATAACGATCGACAAGTTTATGAGCGACGTAAAATAATTCTAAAATAGAAAAATATATTTTATTTATAAAAAAAGAGTATGCGAAGATATGTTTCAATATTTATGAAATAAGTACTTAGCCTCACTGCCTCTAGAATAGAATAAAGTCCGAAAAAACAGCAGTGGGGTATGCTGTTATATTTTTTGTAATTCTTGGTCTACGAAAACACAATTCGTAAAATGTTTTGGTTCTGCAATGGTACCCAACGTATTTTGAAGAACTAAAACAGTCGTTTGTATATTCTACACACCAAAAATTCTGACACAATCACGAAATTAATTAATCTAATTAAATCTTTATTTGAGATGTCTTCAATCCCGAAAATGATAGTATCAATCTCAGTTTTTATTGGGCATACAAATAATACTCGATAAATTGATTTCATTAGCAAACCTCAATTATTTTTTAATTAAAAACGTAAATATTTTCAATTACTTTCTTAACTGACTTACGGCCATTTTCATGTAGCTCAGTTATGCTTTAACTGCCAGTTAACAGAAAGTTAATTGTAAATATCTTTTATCCAGTGAACTTTAACAGAAAAATTTCCATCCTAACTGGCATATAGATATAGACAAGATGACAGATATGTCTATAGTTCGGTTTAAATGTTCGTTAGCTAACGTAACGCTAACGGAGCTTCATGAAAATGAGGGTTAGTGTTTTTATTAGAGGTCTGCACAATTCCATTTGTAAATGCAGAGTACACGTGTACTTGCTAAATGAGTACATCTATTTGAGAGAGTCGCAAAACAATTGCTACACATTTTAATGAACACCAAAAGCCACGAGTACCTTCTTGTTGCTACTCCGATGTCTTCACTACCAACAAACACATATTCCTCTTTCTCTCTTATTGAAGTGTACTCAGAGTGATCACGTCGAGTATATTGCGAGAACAAAACTTCATAGAGTACTCCATGTACCACGTGCAGTTTCAGAAATACAAGAATACAGTTACTCTCCATAATATATGTTTTCGGATTGATATAAAGAACGGCAAACGTTAAGGTAAGTGTGTGACATACATAAATATATGAAATATGTGATATACATACATATCTATGATTAATAATAATGGAAAGTTTTGCTTCGCACATAACTGAGCAATACTTGTGGTACCACGTGAAGTGAAGAGAATCCATGTTGTACTTTTTCTCAAGTACTTACATTTTTATTGTTCCTTTTTTTCGGAACACATATTGTTTCGGATAAGTACTTGGTGGTATTTGACAAGCAAGTGTTCTCTTCACTTCACTACTTGCGCTCTGAGAGAAAGACAGTGTATGTACTATATTCGACAGCCAATTGCATACTAAAGGTCTGCACAAGTATGCTTGAAAGCGATTTCAAATGGCTTGAATTTTTATAGAACATTCAAAACATCAGCGCTTCGCAAAACAAACCGAACAAATACATCGTCCGACGACAGCATGGCTTGAAAACACAAGCACAACAAAAGGCAATCGAAACCAAAGCAAGCATAACAAATATCAAATACATGTTGCATAGAACATGTTGCTACTTGGGTTATAAATGTTTTGCGTGGGTTATGCATGTTCTACAGAACCTCAAGCAGCACAGCACATTGGTGTGATTTAATTTTGTTTATTTTTAGAGTCAAACTTTTAGGATTAAAAATGAAAATAAATTACATTGACTTTCAATTTTAACATAAAAGAATTTTGAATTTTATTTATAGGTTTATAGTAAAAAAATATAGTTATTTCATTTAAAATAAAGGAAAATAAAATACCATTTCATGGTTTCATTTAATAAAACTATCAGTTCTTAAAAAAAAAAGACAATTGTTGTCTTTTTAGATATGAAATAAAATAAACATTATATGTTCGTTTACTTATACTTAAATACTTATACTAAAATGGAAAATCTAATATAGCTTGAAAGAAAATGGCATAACAAAATAAATGGTAAACGTAGTACCGCCTTTAATGAAAAAAAAAAACTTACGTTCGGGGAATCCATGGCTTGCAAAATTTTCCTTGCACACACACACACACAGTTCAATGACTACGCACCAACTGTCCCAGCATTTAATTTTTTGCTTTCAGCTCTTTTAGAAGATGTTTCAAGCATAACAAAATGTTGCAAACACTTCAGAACATGCATACAGGTTCTATAATGCTTGCAACTTTGATGCTTGGTTTCGAATAGAACCTTCAAAACATCGTTCGTTTGCAAGCAAATATGGGTAGGTTATGTTCTGATATTTGTTTTATTTGATGTTTGAATGTTTTGCTTATAGCTATGTTTTGAAAGTTCTATTCATGTTGCAGAACATTTTGAAATTTGTAAATTCAAATATGCTTGTGCAGACCTTTAATGCAGACCTCTAGTTTTTATTTTGATTAAAAAATTGTTTGAAATAAATTTTTAGTTTTCTGTCACTTTTTATACCCTCCACCATAGGATGGAGGTATATTATTGTCATTCCGTTTGTAACACATTGAAATATTGTTCTAAGACCCCCAAAGTATATATATTCTGGGTCGTGGTGAAATTCTGAGTCGATCTGGGCATGTCTGTCCGTCCGTCCGTCCGTCTGTTGAAATCACGCTAATTTCCGAACGAAACAAGCTATCGACTTGAAACTTGGCACAAGTAGTTGTTATTGATGTAGGTCGGATGGTGTCGGTCCACTTTTATAAAGGGACCCCAAATTTGGCTTGCGGGGACTCTAAGAGAAGCAAATTTCATCCGATCCGGCTGAAATTTGATACACGGTGTCAGCATATAATCTCTAACAACCATGAAAAATTGGTCCACATCGGTCCATAATTATATATAGCCCCCATATAAACCGATCCCCCGATTTGGCTTGCGGAGCCTCTAAGAGAAGCACATTTCTTCCGATCCGGCTGAAATTTGGAACATGGTGTAAATATATGGTCTCTAACAACTATGCAAAAATTGGTCCACATCGGTCAATAATTATATATAGCCCCCATATAAACCGATCCCCCGATTTGGCTTGCGGAGCCTCTAAGAGAAGCAAATTTGATCCGATCCGGCTGAAATTTGGTACATGGTGTTAGTATATGGCCTCAAACACCCATGCAAAAATTGGTCGAAATCGCTCCATAATTTTATATAGCCCTCATATAAACCGATCTCCAGATTTGACCTCCGGAGCCCCTTGGAAGGACAAAATTCATCCGAATAGGTTGAAATTTGGAACGTGATGTTACTATATAGTATCCAACAACCATGCAGGAATTGGTTCATATCAGTCCATAATTATATATAGGCTCCATATAAACCGATCCCCAAATTTGACCACCGGAGCCCCTTAGAGCAAAATTCATCCGATCTGGTTGAAATTTGGTACGTGGTGGTAGTGTATGATATTTAACAGCCATACCAAAAGTGGTCCATATCAGTCCATAATCATATATAGCCCCCATATAAAACGATCCCTAGATTTGGTTTTGGAACCTCTTGGAGGAGCAAATTTCATCCGAGTCAGTTAAAATTTGGTACATTGAGCTATTATATGGCCGTTACAAACATGTCCAACTAGGTCCATATCGGTCTATAGTTATATATAGCCCTCAGATAAATCGATCCCCAATCACACAAAAATTGGATCAAGTTCATAATTGTATATAGCCCCCATATATAAGCGACCCATATTTCAATTCTGGCTCTCTACCACGTATGGACTAAGTCACAATTTAGAAAACGATGTTAAGAAATTTTAAGATACGACAACCCAAGTAATTCGATTGTGCATGACAGCCTTTCATAGAAGTTTCAATCCATGGTGGAGTGTACATAAGATTCGGCCTGGCCGAACTTACGGCCGTCTTCTCAGTTTGATTAAAAATTGTCAATCATTGACTTAATTAACGTAATGTTTCTATCTTGATTAATAATTTAATAGTATTAATTAATTAATTGAAAAAAATTTCAACTTCAATCAACTATTTAATTGGAAATATTTTGGTGTGTAGATTTTCTTTAAAGCTCCTAAGTGGAACCTGCAAACATTTTGTTTGCTGTGGTGTCTTAATATCAGAAAATTTAAGAGTTTTCAGCAAACACAAGACATCAATATATGGAGTCACCGTGGTGCAGTGATTAGCATTCCCGCCTTACATACAAAGGATCATAGATTCAGTTTCAGTTTCGACTTAACAGTAAAAAATTTTCAGCGGTGAATTATCTTCCCTCAGTAATGCTGGGAGCATTTCTGAGTGTTTCAAAGCTTCTTTAAGAGGTTCGTTCGGCTATAAAAATTAAGTCACTTGTCATTCCGCTATAAATAGAATCGCGGAGCATGCAGTGTTAAGAGAGAACTTCACCACTATGATGTCACAATGGACTGAATAGTCTCAATAAACTCAATAAATTTAAGATAGCCCCAAATAATCACCCATGTTCCGATGTCCACTTCAATTCCACTTCCACTATTCACGCCAAATCCACGAACGTGAAAATTTGGTGTTCTTAATTCCACGTTCTTTTTTGAACTTTTCTGTAACCAGCTGGGTTGCACAAATCACCCAAAAATTCACTAAGGCGGAAATCAAAATAAGTGCAATCAATAGACTTATTATAATTTATTATTTTTTTAATTAAAAATAACGCAGTTTTAATAAAACTCATGTATTAAATATAAAACATTTCAAATTTTTTACGCGAGTACTTTTTTAACCGGAAATACACACATCTTGGACATAATTCAACTTTCACCAAGACTTTTGCAAGTGAATTGATTTCACGAAAATTCCGGTGAAAGTGGATTGTAGGACACGAAAATCGTGGAATTGATTCACATTTACCTGGAAGTGGATTTGGGAACATGGGCATATATATTTTTTTTAGTTTTATTAAGCTTGAAGTTAAAGTTTGATTAGTCGATTTTGGTCACATTAGAAAGTCGATTTGTCGATTTTACCAACATCAAAAATTGATTGGTCGATTTGACTCGGTTTTCTGTAAATGCAAAAATCATCTAGCTTATTTTGAAGATTAGAAAAAGTTGAAAAATAGATTTTCGGCTTTAGCATATCCATGTTTGCTGTGCTATAACCGGGCGCTTACACACAAACATTTTTTTTCTAATTCAATCACGAAATTAATTGATGCGATTATGTTTAAAGCGATACTTTGATGACAAAAAAAATACAATCTGAAAAAAAAACTAAAATTATTGCGTTTTGCGAACCCCAAAAGGGGGTATGTTCCCAAATAGAAGACAAAAGAAGGTCCCTTATTATTGAGCTGAATATTGCAAAGGAGATGACTGCTGTCATTGATAAAAAAAGTTCACCCTATCTGATATTGCTGGTCTTATCAGAGAGAATATCACTTACATAGAGGGCATACAAAAGTCGAAAAAGGTCGAAGCCGATGTTTGTATTACATATTTAAATTAGGGGATTTGACTTTTAATATTTTTAAAAATCTACTAATATCGAGTAATAGACTTTTAATTTTGGCCAAAATAGACTAATCGACTTTGAACGAAAATGCCGACTTTTAAAATTTTCGAAAAAGTCGAAAGGTTGAAAAGTCGACTTTTTGATTCTGTTTACAATCTCCAGCCCATACGACTTCAGTGAACTGGAAAATTGGCATAAGAGAGAACATGACTCACATACTAGAGATCGAAGACGAAAATTTGCTTTTCGACTAATCGACTTTTTGCCAAAATAAATCGAAAATTCAAGTCGACTTTTTGTAATCTTGAAATTCTATTAATACTTTTGATTTTCTTATCTACTCATCAACTTATATTTATTAATCGACTTTTAACGATGGCAAAAGTCAGGCTATAACCACTCATGAGGTGATCCCGAGTTTATCGGTATATATTTTATGGAGTCTAAAATCAATATCTAACCATTATGTGGTTGGGGTATATGAAAATCTACATTGAGTTTACTCACTGTTATAGTCACCAAATTCAACCAGGCATCCAATTTGCACTGTTAAGGCCGCATTGTGATAAGGATCAATCTTCAGCAACCTAGAAAATAAAGAGAAATTTAGTTAGTACATCCAAATAGTGCGATATTCTAAGAAACACATAAAAGTTGGTATTAATTTTCCAGCAGCATACTGAGGATTAATGTCGACAACTTACTCATTTAAAATCTTAAAACTTTTCTTATATTCACAATCATAGAATAGCTTTTCAGCTTCGGCAGCCATAACATCAGTGCTTTTTTGTATGCGTTGCATGGATGTTGTAAGCAACATTGCATTGGCACTTTCAGCATTTTCTTTGGAACGATTGCGATAAGGAGTTTCCGTATTCGAACGTTGCGAATCATTGATGATCGAAGAGGCTCTTGTTAAACTGACTTGCAAGGAAAATGGAGGTATCTTTAAATCTTCTAGAACCCTAAAATCAAAAAGAGATCCAGCAAGTTACCTTTTTTTATTATTGGTTTTGAATCTAATCTTACTTATTGGCTGGTGACATTATTTGACTATGTGAAGGAGTCATAAACTTTGGTAGAATATTTTTGTGTATGCTAGCATCCGAGTTACGTGTCATTTGAATTTTCTCATTTAATTCCTTAATGGATTTGAGAGTACTCATATTACCAATAGGTGTTTGTTCGGCATTTGTATGCTATTAGAAACACAATTGTTACTCAAAGGAATTGTAGAAAATTAACTTTAAAACTTACAGCACCAATTGATTCATAATATTTTTTTAATTTTGTTTCATATAATTTAGTTATGAACTTTGCATCCGGTTCAGATGATTGTAATTCAAGAGGTAAATGTTGCATTAGTTCTTTTTCTGAAAAAAAGAGAAAATTTAAATATTTATCACTACCCAGCAAACTAAAAATTGGGAAGTTCTTCCAAATAATTATTTTTAAAATACACCTATAAGAAGCTTTTTTAGAGATGGGCTTGGGCTTTCACTTTACAAGATAATAAATTCAAATTTTCTGAATTTTACTGTGCATAAAACACAGTAAGGACAAATAAAATAATAGAAATTTCTAAAAAATATTTTAAAAGTGACCGATCCACTTCAAAACAGACTTAAAATTTTCGAATTTTTTACAAGATTTTCCCTAATATTTTTTTGAAATGAAATCCGAAAAACTGAAGTAGCATCACAGCTGAAGAACTAATGCGAAATAAAAGCAGTGGATGTATAAAAAGATTACTTCCGCCATATGACAAGCTTTTTATAAAAATTTATTTCTTTTGAGCCAATATTGCACCACTACAGGATCCAAAAAGTACATTTTAATTGGTTTTCTGGCTAGGCGTTCTTTGCTGGGTATATCATGCATTCTTTTTATTTTCCTTGCAGAGTTTGATGTTAGCGAAAATTGACTAATCGTCTTTTGATATTGACCAATATCGAATCGAGGTTAAATGAAAACCACTTAAATTTCACTTTGATTTTAATAGGAAAGTGGACAATTAAAAAAAGCTTCGAATTTTGTCTTTTTACCGAAAATTGTCTGCAGTTTGGCCCCAAAAATTGCTTTCGGTTGAGCTCTACAAAGAGTTTTGCTGTATCCAAGGACTGCAACCCCCATAGTGACAGTATGGGATATTCCCAATGTAATAATTTCAACAATTTATTTAATATATAAATTCCCAGCAAAAAAAATTAAATGTTCTTCTAAAGGCACAACGGTTACTTTTTTTTAATTAAACTTTTTGTAACTCACTTTTTTCATATTTTTAATGGTTAGCATATGATCTCTAACAACCATGCAAAAATTGGCCCACATCGGTCCATAATTATATATAGCCCCCAAATAAACCGATCCCCAGATTTGGATTGCGGAGCCTCTAAGAGAAGCAAATTTCATCCGATCCTGCTGAAATTTGGTATATGGTGTAAGTATATGATCTCTAATTATCACGCAAAAATTGGTCCACTTCGGTCAATTATATAGCCCCCATATAAACCGATCCCCCGATTTGGCTTGCGGAGCCTGTAAGAGAAGCAAATGCCATCCGATCAGGCTCAAATTTGGTACATGGTGTTAGTATATGGTCTCTAATAACTATGCAAAAATTGGTCCACATCGTTCCATAATTATATATAGCTCCCATATAAACCGATCCCCAGATTTGACCTCCGGAGCCTCTTGCAAGACCAAAATTCATCTGATTCAGTATAAATTTGGTATGTGGTGTTAATATATGGCCTCAACACCCATGCAAAAATTGGTCGAAATCGGTCCAAAATTATATATAGCCCCATATAAACCGATCCCCAGATTTGACCTCCGGAGCCCATTGGAAAAGCAAAATTCATCCGATTAGGTTGAAATTAGGTACGTGATGTTAGTATATGGTATCCAAAAACCATGCAGGAATTGTTTCATATCAGCCCAAAATTATATTTAGACCCATATAAACCCATCCCGAGATTTGGTTTTGGAGCCTCTTGGAGAAGCAAAATTCATCCGAACTATGAAATTTGGTAAGTGGCCCATATCAGTCCATAATACCCCATATAAAAGATCCCGAGATTTGGTTTTGGAGCCTCTTGAAGGAGCAAATTTCATCCGAGTCAGTTGATATTTGGTACATTGTGCTAGTAAATGGCCGTTAACAACCATGCCTAACTAGGTCCCAATCACACAAAAATTGGTCCATATCAAGTTCATAATTGTATATAGCCCCCATATAAGCGACCCCCATATTTCAATTCTGGCTCTCCACGTACCGTCCAAAGGTCCATATCGATTCGTAATTATTTGAAGACATACCTATACATAACTTTTTTGTCTAATATATACCACGTATGGACTAACTCACAATTTAGAAAACGATGTAAAGAAGTTTTAAGATACCTTGCCACGGTAAGAATTACCACAACGCAAGTAATTCGATTGTGGATGACAGTCTTTCGCAGAAGTTTCTACGCAATCCATGGTGGAGGGTACATAAGATTCGGCCTGGCCGAACTTACGGCCGTATATACTTGTTTTTAATTCACATCCAAAACACTGTATTTGGATTACACCTTAAGAAGAGATGCAAATTCAGTGCAACGGCTGTTGAAATGGTGGACAACTGTCATATAACAAGCCCATGCTAAATTAATCGCTTCTGCCTCAATTTTGCACCACTTTCGGATCCAAAAAGAACATGTTCACTACTTTTTTGGCGACGCTTTATTTGCTGGGTAGCCTTACATACTCACCTTCCCAAGCCATTAACATTTCATGTTGCACCAGAGCTTCCAAGGCCTCAAAACAATAAACAGATTTGTGTAAAGCTTGAACATAATAGTCCATAGCTAAGCCTCGATTATCCATAGCCTCGTAGATTTTACCTTTCAGAAAGCTGATGGAAGCCAAAATTTCCTTAAATAAACATACAAAATTAATCGCTTACAAACACACTCCATATGCTCAGTTTATGATCTTACATTTTTAGTGCCTTCTTCACCAAATAGCATACTTGGTCCTTCCATACCTACTCCATCCAATGGCTGATTAATTAAAGATGAAGCCAAATATTCAATATCTACGGTATTTATAACGACAATAGCCTCATTAAATTCCTTTGCTTCATACAGGCTCTCCAACAAGAGATTATAGCATGGAATATGGGTTTTCTCCAATTTATGGAATCGTATAGTATGGGCAGCACGATGATATTCCTTTAGTAAAAACATGCATTGTGCCTGACAATACACATCCTTGGGATCATTCTGGCTGAGACAACAAACTTTTTCAGCCCAAAATAATGCAGTTTGATAGCGACGCATATCACAGAATTGCTTCACTAGCCTTCGATAATGATCAACATCAATGGCACTGACATTGCCCTCATTTGTGCTATTGTTACCCATTTCACTATCGCCGGTCATGATGGCCAGGAACTCTCACTTCTCTAGAGATTACTTAAAATTGTTTTTTCAATCGGATTCAATAAAAGCGCTTAAAAGTTACTTTGCCGGTTGCATTTGTTTTATAAACAAGCGAGAACACAGCTGTCTTTGACATTTGCTACGAGTTGCCAATCTTTAAGATGTATTGGCATCTCGAGCAATATTGTGGCGAACGATTAGTTCAACGTAAGCAAAGTACGTTAGCAATGAATAAATAACGTACCATTTTCAAATGTTTTTATTCAGTATAAATACCCCGGCCAACATTTTAACAATTTGACGGCACTTCTTGCAATCCACACCACGTTGAAAACAGAATTTTACCAAGACAAGTTAAATAAAAGGGTTGTCATATTATCTTTACGATGCTTCTGAAATACTTAAGCGTACCTAATGAGGACCCCTCATAAGTATAAAAATAAGATTTAATAAAAATATTGTTTTTCGATTTGTACATTTATTAATTCCGAATTCGTACATCAACATTACTGGGAAATCGAAAAGATCTGTTATGGATTTTGTAGGGACGATCGAAGTTAATTGTGGCATTAGCAGTTTATAAACAAATTGATAGTTAATAAATTTATCGATATAAAAGTAATATATTTAAGATATCTTATAAATGGTAATTTTTTACGAGCTATAGGAATTAAAAAAAACTGGTGGGTTCCGAACACTGTTGCCACACGAGCCAAATAAAATCTACCAAAATTTGGAGAAAATTTTACCAAAAAACTACCAAACAAAAATATCTTATTTTGCAAAATTTTATTTCTATAGAAAATTTTGTCAAAATTGCAATTCTATAGAAAATTTTGTCAATATTTTATCTCGTTGTTGTTTTTTTATTTCAGCTTAAAACCATACATTGACTAAACTACAAGTGTAACTTAACCAACAAAGGAAAATAATGTTTGTCAAATTTATTTGGGCAAAGCCCTATAGACCGCAAGATGGTTGGATGGACGAACGTTTCGGAATTACCACATTCCTCATCAGCATCCTCTACTTGCAGCAAGAAAACAACAACAATGATTAAAGAAAAAACCAACAATAATAAAACAAAACGAAAATTTTATTTCTATACAAAATTTTGTCAAAATTTTATTTCTATAGAAAATTTTTGTCAAAATTTTATTTTTATAGATAATTTTGTCAAAATTTTATTTTTATAAAAATTTTGTCAAAATTTTATTTCCGTAGAATATTTTGTCAAAATTTTATTTCTATAGAAAACTTTGTCAAAATTTTATTTCTATAGGAAATTTTGTCAAAACTTTATTTCTATAGAAAATTTTGTCAAAATTTTATTTCTACCGAAAATTTTGTCAAAATTTTATTTCTATAGAAAATTTTGTCAAAATTTTATTTCTATAGAAAATTTTGTCAAAATTTTACTTTTATAGAAAATTTTGTCAAAATTTTATTTATATAAAAAATTTTGTCAAAATTTTATTTCTGTAGAATATTTTGTCAAAATTTTATTTCTATAGAAAGTTTTGTCAAAATTTTATTTCTAAAGGAAATTTTGTCAAAATTTTATTTCTATAGAAAATTTTGTCAAAATTTTATTTCTACAGAAAATTTTGTCAAAATTTTGTTTATATAGGAAATTTTGTCAAAATTTTATTTCTATAGAAAATTTTGTCAAAATTTTATTTCTATAGAAAATTTTGTCAAAATTTTATTTCTATAGAAAATTTTGTCAAAATTTTGTTTCTATAGAAAATTTTATTAAATTTTTTCTATAGAAAATTTTGTCAAAAGTTAAAAGTTAAATAAAAGGGTTGTCATATTATCTTTACGATGCTTCTGAAATACTTAAGCGTACCTAATGAGGACCCCTCATAAGTATAAAAATAAGATTTAATAAAAATATTGTTTTTCGATTTGTACATTTATTAATTCCGAATTCGTACATCAACATTACTGGGAAATCGAAAAGATCTGTTATGGATTTTGTAGGGACGATCGAAGTTAATTGTGGCATTAGCAGTTTATAAACAAATTGATAGTTAATAAATTTATCGATATAAAAGTAATATATTTAAGATATCTTATAAATGGTAATTTTTTACGAGCTATAGGAATTAAAAAAAACTGGTGGGTTCCGAACACTGTTGCCACACGAGCCAAACAAAATCTACCAAAATTTGGAGAAAATTTTACCAAAAAACTACCAAACAAAAATATCTTATTTTGCAAAATTTTATTTCTATAGAAAATTTTGTCAAAATTGCAATTCTATAGAAAATTTTGTCAATATTTTATCTCGTTGTTGTTTTTTTATTTCAGCTTAAAACCATACATTGACTAAACTACAAGTGTAACTTAACCAACAAAGGAAAATAATGTTTGTCAAATTTATTTGGGCAAAGCCCTATAGACCGCAAGATGGTTGGATGGACGAACGTTTCGGAATTACCACATTCCTCATCAGCATCCTCTACTTGCAGCAAGAAAACAACAACAATGATTAAAGAAAAAACCAACAATAATAAAACAAAACGAAAATTTTATTTCTATACAAAATTTTGTCAAAATTTTATTTCTATAGAAAATTTTTGTCAAAATTTTATTTTTATAGATAATTTTGTCAAAATTTTATTTTTATAAAAATTTTGTCAAAATTTTATTTCCGTAGAATATTTTGTCAAAATTTTATTTCTATAGAAAACTTTGTCAAAATTTTATTTCTATAGGAAATTTTGTCAAAACTTTATTTCTATAGAAAATTTTGTCAAAATTTTATTTCTACCGAAAATTTTGTCAAAATTTTATTTCTATAGAAAATTTTGTCAAAATTTTATTTCTATAGAAAATTTTGTCAAAATTTTACTTTTATAGAAAATTTTGTCAAAATTTTATTTATATAAAAAATTTTGTCAAAATTTTATTTCTGTAGAATATTTTGTCAAAATTTTATTTCTATAGAAAGTTTTGTCAAAATTTTATTTCTAAAGGAAATTTTGTCAAAATTTTATTTCTATAGAAAATTTTGTCAAAATTTTATTTCTACAGAAAATTTTGTCAAAATTTTGTTTATATAGGAAATTTTGTCAAAATTTTATTATTATAAAAAATTTTGTCAAGATTTTATTTCTATAGGAAATTTTGTCAAAATTTTATTTCTATACAAAATTTTGACAAAATTTTATTTCTACAGAAAATTTTGTCAAAATTTTGTTTATATAGGAAATTTTGTCAAAATTTTATTTCTATAGAAAATTTTGTCAAAATTTTATTTCTATAGAAAATTTTGTCAAAATTTTATTTCTATAGAAAATTTTGTCAAAATTTTGTTTCTATAGAAAATTTTATTAAATTTTTTCTATAGAAAATTTTGTCAAAATTTTATTATTATAGAAAATTTTGTCAAGATTTTATTTCTATAGAAAATTTTGTCAAAATTTTATTTCTATAGAGAATTTTTGTCAAAATTTTATTTCTTTTTTTGATTTCAGTTTAAAACCATGCATTGACTAAACTATGTTACAAGTGTAGCTTAACCAACAGAGAAAAGGATGTTTATCAAATTTATTTGGGCAAAGCCCTATAGACTGCAAGATGGTTGGATGGACGCACGTTTCGGAATTACCACATTTCACATCAGCATCCTCTACTTGCAACAAAAAAACAACAACAATGATTAAAGAAAAAAACCAACAATAACAAAACAAAACGAAAATTTTATTTCTATAGAAAATTTTGTCAAAGTTTTATTTCGATAGAAAATTTTGTCAAAATTTTATTTCTGTACAATATTTTGTCAAAATTTTATTTCTATAGAAAATTTTGTCAAAAATTTATATCTATAAAAACGTTTGCCAAAATTTTATCTCTATAGAAAATTTTGTCAAAATTTTATTTATATAGAAAATTTTTTCAAAATTTTATTTCTATAGCAAATGTTGTCAAAATTTTATTTCTATAGAAATTTTGGCCAAAATTTTATTTCTATAGAAAATTTTGTCCAAATTTTTTTTCTATAGAAAATTTTATCAAAATTTTATTTCTATAGAAATTTTGACAAAATTTTATTTCTATAGAAAATTTTATTAAATTTTTTTCTATAGAAAATTTTGTCAAAATTTTATTATTAAGGTGAGTATTAAGTTCGAGTTTAGCCGTTAAATTTCACTAAAGTGAAAACTAAATCAGTAAAAAAAACCCATAAAATTATACATATTTGTGCAGATTTCATTATAATTTGATGGGGAATATCCCAAAGCAATTTTTCACAAAGTTTGTATTCCTTAAAATGGATTATTAAAGAAAAGTAGTAGTGAAAAAATGACGATTTTAGCGGCTAAACTCGAACTTAATACCCACATTTATAGAAAATTTTGTCAAGATTTTATTTCTATAGAAAATTTTGTCAACATTTTATTTCTATAGAAAATTTTGTCAAAATTTTATTTCTATAGAAAATTTTTGTCAAAATTTTATTTCTATAGAAAATTTTTGTCAAAATTTTATTATTATTTATTTCTATAGAAAATTTTGTCAAAATTTTATTTCTATAGAAAATTTGGTCAAAATTTTATTTCTATAGAAAATTTGGTCAAAATTTTATTTCTATAGAAAATTTGGTCAAAATTTTATTTCTATAGAAAATTTGGTCAAAATTTTATTTCTATAGAAAATTTGGTCAAAATTTTATTTCTATAGAAACTTTTGTAAAATTTTATTTCTATAGAAAATTCCAAAAAAGTCAAAATTTTCTTTCTGTAGAATTTTGCTAAAATTTTATTTCTGTAGAAAATTTTGTCAGAATTTTATTTCTAGAAAAAGATCTACCAAAACGTCAAGAATTCTACCAATCTACCAAACATTACAACATCTACCATGTTTGGTGGAATTCTACCAATTGGGGCAACCGTGTAAGATACCCATTTTTAAGTCGAATCACTTAATTATAAAGACAAAACGACTTCATTGAAAAATGTATCGACTTTTGGACAAGGAAAAAACTTTATATTATAGAAATGCGGTTCAGATTTAGATATAGCTCCCATATATATCTTTCGACCGACTTAGACTCGTACGACCACCAGATGTCCAAATTTCACTCCGTAAATGGGGTCCCAAAACCAGGGATGTTAACTTATTTATGCGAAATAATATGCCTGCCTATTTTTTCGTGCGAAAAATCCAAGGTTGTATAAATATGTGCTTGAAATTGCTCAAAACCAAGATTCCGGATTTATTCCGCGCTAACGTTTTTTATATGGAGTATAACAGTTTTTCGTGCGAAAACGTGATCTTAGTACTAGGCTTTATACAGAAAAAAAAACAATAGCTCCGTTCGCGAACACGATAATTTTTGATAATTATCACAATTTTAACTGGAAGTTACTCTAAAAAGGCAGCAAAAAAGAGCCAGAGGGAGAGAGATAAATTTTGACATTTGAGAAATAGAGAAGTTGCAAGTTTTTGCTGGAAAATATTTTCCAGTAAAAACTTGCAAGAGCTATCACATTATTACCAGCTATTTTCTAATCATAAACAAATTATACGTGCAATTTATTTCAGAGTGTCAATTAGAAGTTTATGGTGAATTGTTACTGGATGACGTTCGCGTACATTTCTGCTAATTTTAGCAAAGAGAATAAAATCCATGTTTACTCCCTTGCAAGTTTTTACTGGGAAATATACCTAACATTATTTTGTTTCGATCACGAAATTAATTGATCCAATTATTGATGATATCAATCTCCGACACCAATTATATTAATTGATTCAAGTAATTGATTGAATTTTGTTTTTATTAAAAAATTAATTTGATAAATAATGGTCAGCTTCTTATTGTCCGATTAGTACATAACCGGAGGATAGGCCACCGATTAGTAAAATTTTTGTATAGAATCAGAAGTTTTATTGACACGATAAATAATAACAAATATATAAAGCAGTAAGTTCGGCCGGGCCGAATCTTAAATACCCACCACCATGAATCAAATATTATAGTTTCCTGTGAAAATTTCAGGGGTATTTGGTGACATGCAGATCAGTTCAACCAGTACACTTACCGAAGATAAATTCAAAGATTTTACCTATGAAGACTAGATCAGATTCTGGATTTATAAGAACCTTATTTGTTTGTGTTTTAGAGGAATCATAAACATCGTGTGCAAGTGTGCATGAAAATTAAATGAAAATGAAATAACGCCTTGATTTAAAATCTAACATCTGTAGATTTTTACCAACATTATTTAAATGATTACCAGAAGTAAAATCTGAAAACTATAATTCAGTTGCAAGCAATTTTAATTATCAGTGCACATGGACCGACATTCACCATTTTCGGCACACCTCTTTATGTTTCTAAAATACTTCTAGAATTAAAATTCCATGCAAATTTGATAAAAAAACTATGGTTTCTAAAAGCCCAAGAAGTAAAATCACGAGATCGGTCTATTTGGAAGATAAACCAAAACATGGACCAATACACGCCATTTTCGGCACTCATATTTAAGGTCCTAAAATACCTGCAGATTTCTCATTTCAGGCAAATTGGATAAAAACTACGGATTCTAGAAGCCTAAAAAATAAAACCATTTCTTGCACACCTATTTGTATTCCTAAAAACCTCCAGATTTTCGATTTCAGGCAAAGTGGACAACAATTACGGTTTCTAGAAGCCCAAAAATTAATATCGGTCTATCTGATGGCTATATCAAAACATGGACCTATACTCACCATTTTCGGCATAGCTTTTTATGGTCCTAAAATACCTCTAGATTTCCAATTTGAGGCAAGTTAGATAAAAACTACGGTTTCTATAAGCCCAAGAATAAAATCTGGAGATCGGTCTATATAGGGGCTATATAAAAACATGGTCCGATACTCATCATTTTCAGCACACCTCTTTAGGGTTTTAAAATACCTCTAGATTTCTAATTTCAGGCAAATTGGATAAAAACTACAGATTTTAGACGCCCAAGAAGTAAAAACTGGAGATCGGTCTATATGGGGGCTATACCAACACATGGACCGATACTCACCATTTTCGGCACACCCCTTTATTGTTCTAAAATACCTCTAGATTTCAAATTTCAACCAAATTGGATGATAACTACGGATTCTAGAAGCCCAAGAAGTAAAATCGAGAAATCGGTCTATATGAGGGCTATACCTAAACATCAAGTGATAGTCACCATTTATGGCACACCTCTTTATGGTGCTAAAATACCTCTAGATTTCCAATTTCAGGCAAATTGGATAGAAACTATCGATTCTAGAAGCCCTAGAAATATAATCGGCCTATATGGGGCCTATATGGGGCATATATGGGGGCTATACCGAAATATGGAACGATACTCACCATTTTTGGCAAACCTCTTTGTGGTCATACAATACATCTAGATTTCCAATTTCAGGCAAATTGGATAGAAACTGAGGTTTTTATAAGCCCAAGACCCTAAATCGGGAGGTCGGTTTATATGGGGACTATATCAAAACTTGGACCGGTATAGCCCATTTTCGAACTTGACGTGGCTGCAGACAAAAGGTGAGTTTGCACGATTGCTTTATTATTGAAGACTGTAGCGTGATTACAACAGACAGACAGACAGACAGACGGGCATGGCTACATCGTCTTAGAATTTCTCCCTGATCAAGAATATATATACTTTATATAGTCGATATTTCGATGTGTTACAAACGGAATGACAAACTTATTATACCCCTCTCACCATTCTATGGTGGTGGGTATAAAAAGGGATTGAGAAACCGGCCCTTAATCTTTATATTGGAAATTTTAAAAGTCAATTAATTTTTTTTACTGAATATATATATATATATATATATATATATATATATATATATATATATATATATATATATATATATATATATATATATATATATATATATATATATATATATATATATATATATATATATATATATATATATATATATATATATATATATATATATATATATATATATATATATATATATATATATATATATATATATATATATATATATATATATATATATATATATATATATTGGACATTATTATTCAATAATATAAATGTAAATATACTTTTTCTGTGTGTTGATATGAGATCATTGTACTTATGTCAATATTTTTTTGAGTGTACAAATTCTATCTAAAATTGTATTCGTTTTACTAATATTTTTTGTTTTGTTCATATCAAGAATAAGAAAAAAATTAAAAACTTTATTTTGGTATTGAATTTCGCTTAGAAATGCGTTCAGTTTTATTCAATTGCTTGTTGAGAAATATCCATTCTTTACTGTTGAGGGTAAATGTGTAAATATAACCATAGCGATAGGCGGTAGGCGAAACATTTCCGCCGCGACAACAAATACAAAATTCCCTCTTTCCTTGTTTTCGAGTGTTTTTCCAATTAAAGACTTCATTGAGCATTTTTCCAATTAAATACTTCATTGAGTTTTAAAAATATTCAATTAAAAATTTAATTGATTCCACAATTTTTTTAATTGAAACAAAAATCAATCACAAAAATTAATAGTATCATTTAATTTTTTTAATTGGATCAATTAATTTTTTAATTGACACTATCATTTTTGTGATTGATTAATTGGATCAATAAATTTCGTGATTGAACACAAAAATAATTTTTTTGTGTGTAGCATGACTTTTCAATATTTAATAAATGAGATGAATAAACACATGTAATGTAATGTTATTTCAAGAAAAAAAGAATTTCAGTCGCGGATTTTGAGCTTTCCATAAGAAATACACGTAAACAAGTGTTTGCCTACCGCCTATCGCTATGGTTATATTTGCACACTAAAGCCTATTTTTTGAAGGCCCGATTTTCTTTCACTTGCTACCTATTACACAACGTTGTCTTTCGAATTTTTATCTGCATGTATATAAAGTTATTATTCCTGATTTCTGAATAAATAGTACTACTGCTCTCCCAACAATCCCCAGTGACAACCCCAAAACTCTGGCATTGGCAATCCCGGCCAATAGCGAACTTGTTTGAAACCAACCAAGCCTAAAGTTGCAGTTGCTAAACACTCCTTTGCCTTTAGACCACATCATACAACAGAAACAGATGGGGAACTTTACTCCAAGCAAATCCTCAAAATCCTGCACAGTCTCTTGATTTTATTCGAAAGGTGAGGTTTTATTTCTACAAGCGCTCTTCAGCTAACCAACCCAAACGAGAACGATAGACACAGGACAAGGAAGAATAAAATACAAATATAAAAATATTTTCATTAGATTCCTTAGAACAAATTGAAAAGAAATTTTATTCTTAAAAATATGAATAAATGTATTTTCTGTTGTGTGTCCTGAGTCGTGTGATGATCCAAGCAAACTAAGTGTTCACTTAACTTTTACGTTTTTATTAACAAAAAAAGGAATACAAAAGCAAAAGAAGAGACTCTAAATCAACTAATAAAACAAAAACCAAGAAGGAAAAAAACTACAACTCTCAAATGTACGTTTTTGGTGTTTTATGTATTATTCTCATGTGATAAAAAAAACCAAATCTTTTTTTATCATCATCCTCGTGTATCGTTCTCTCTCTATGTACGTGTGTTTGTTCTGTTATAAATAAAATAAGGTAGAGTTTATGAACATACATCGTAATATTATACCCAAAAATAAAGAAATAGGAACAGTGCGGTTGTAAATTTTGTTGTAATTTTGTTTTTGTCTTGTAAAATCCCAAAAAAATTGTTTTCGGATCTCCAACCGACCGAAAAAACAACGCCGAAAACCCCAAAAAGAACGAACAAGTGTCAAATAGAGCAGCTTAAGTAACACACAAACACGTGGGAGAAAAAATATCACACACGCACAAACACACATTATAGTGCTATCAATCTGTACACCTCCCCCACTCTCTTGTGCTCTTCAACTCATCACATTAGTTGGGGAGTTGTAACTCAGGCTTTTAACTAACGGTGAATGAATTTTTTTAATGCGTATCGGACAGTCAGACCTATTCGACAAGTGTCGATTGTTTCAAACGAAAAAAATGTGCTGCTAGAGTTTATGGTTTTCGGTTCGGACCCTTCGTCGCTGGTGTAGTGATGAGTGAATAATAAAAGTAAAGAACAAAAAAAAAAAACTAAAATCTCAAAAGAGAACAAAATTAATAGAAGAAAACTAAGAACAACAACTTCGACTATTGAATGGGGCTATAGAAAAAAATGTGCTTTTAATGACTCTACAAGCCAGCAAGCAGTCGGTCTCTTCGTCTCTCCCTCAATAGTGAGTGCATTTAATTGAAGTTCTTCTTGACTCTGCATTGAAGAGTGGGGAAATTTGCATTTGTTGGTTGCTGCTACATCCCAAGAAGGCCAATACGATTACTTTGCTTTCTCCAAAGGTAAGTGCTCACCAAATTGTATTCACCTCCCTTTCCCCCATCATCAAAAGTAGGTGATGGTATATTGCCTGAACAACATTTAGAACTTTTAATTAAAAATAAGACTATGGAAACAGAAAAGGTGAAATGAAAACTTAACGCCATCAACCACCAGCTAGGCAAAGTCAAGGCATTGAATAAAATTCAAAATTCATTGGAATTCAAGTGCGGCATTTACTATTCCGATGATTCCGTTCTCCCAACCCACTACCATCTTACCAACATAGTTTTGTTCTTCTTCTTGTTCTTCTTAGTTAGTTTGGTTAGTTATGTCTTTCATACTTTCTCAATAAATGCCAAAAACAACTGGAACAACAAAAACGTATTAAACTTGAGAAACCTCATAATGAGCAGAGGCATCGCTATAAGCATCATCATTATTATCTTTTTTCCCCATCACATCTCCCCTTTCCATTCACAACCCCATAATCCCATCATGTCATGTGTTTGCCGTTGTAAACGCACACCATCGAAGAAAAAAATATATATCAGCTGAACGGACAAATGGTAATTGTGAAGTGGGAACATTTGCCAAAAAGAGCCTCTTGTTGTTTTTTTGTTTGTCCTCTACTTGGATATGTCACGTTTCTCTTGTAATACAGGGTGTATCGAAAATTAATGTTTTTTTTTATTCACCACAATAGGAGAAAAGGGATATATTGATAATCAATTTGTTTTATCCAAAGTGCATTTTTTTCAATCGATTGAGATGATAAAATCAGTTTAAAATTAAAATTTAGAGCTTTCTTGTTGTATGTGCAGAAATGGTATACACTGAAAACATATTGTCCTAATATGAAGGATTGCGTAATATAAATTATAACACCCGTAATTTACATAATACTACACTCAAAAAATCGGCAGGACATCTGCGTTTGTAATAGAGTTTAGTTCAATTTTCTAAAATGACCCAAAATTTGCATTCCTATTTTTTGAGTGTAAGGACATATATCTTTAAAATAAATAGATTAATTAGATATAAATAATATATAGATTAATTAGATATAAATAATTGAATCTTTAAATTATTGATAAAAAAATATCAAGGTTTATTTTGCGGATATTTTATCATTGGTTTCAAGTTTTTTTTTGAAATTTTAATTAGATAGTAACCCTGAAAAGTCATCGTTATTTTTTGTACAATAACGTCATCCTTCGTTGTTTTGACTACGGCTTATTTTAAGACGCTATAAGTTGCATTGGTCAGCAAAAACTAGAACCAAAATTAATTTTATTTTCTTATTCAATTTGGTTTTAATTAGTATAAAACAACAAGTATATACAGCAGTAAGTTCGGCCGGGCCGAATCTTAAATACCCACCACCACGAATCAAATATAATAGTTTACTTTGAAAACTTATCGTCGTAGCGGGTTACTTGATAATATATAGCATTTTAGGGGATTTGATGACAAATCTTCTCCCAAGCAAATCAGTTCAACCAGTACGCTTCCCGAAGAAAAAGATTCTGGATTTATGATAACCAATTTTATTTGAGTTTTAGAGAAATCTTGATTTGAAGTCCTAGAAATAAATTCGGGAGTTAGATCTATATGGGGCCTATACCAAAACATGGACCAATACTCACCACCTCTTAATGTTCCTCAAATACCTCTAGAATTCCACTTTCAGACGAATTGGTGAAAACTACGAATTCTAGAAGCCCAAGAAGTAAAATCGAGAGTTCCGTCTATATAGGGGCTATAGCAAAACATGGACCGATACGGACCATTTTCGACACACCTCTTTATGGTCCTAAGATACGTCTATATTTCTAATTTCCTGCAATTTGGATAAAAACTACGTATTCTAGAAGCTCAAGAAATAAAGTCGGGAGATCGGTCTATATGGGGGCTATACCAAAATATAGACCAATAGGTACCATTTGCGACACACCTATTTGTGATCTTCAAATACCTCTAGATTTTCAATTTCAAGCAAATCGGCTAGCAAATATAGTCTCTAGTCGCCCAAGAAGTAAAACCGAGAGATCGGTCTATATGGGGGTTAAACCAAAAAATGGACCGATACACCTCAATTTCGGCACACATATTTGGGGTCCAAAATACCTCTAGATTTCCTATACCAAACATGGTCCGATGGGCACCATTTTCGGCACACCTCTTTATGGTCCTCAAGTATCTCTAGATTTTCAATTTCAGGCTAATTGGACAAAAACTACGTTTTTTTATAAGCACAAGACCCCAAATCGAGAAATCGGTTTATATAGGGACTATATCAAAACTTGGACCGATATAGCCCATCTTCGAAATTGACCTGCCTGCAATAAAAACACGAATCTGTGCCAAATTTCAGGACGATAGCGCAAATATTTATTGAAGGCTGTAGCGTGATTACAACAGACAGACAGACAGACAGACGGACATGCTTATATCGTCTTAGAATTTCTCCCTGATCAAGAATATATATACTTTATATAGTCGGAAGTCGATATTTCGATGTGTTACACACGGAATGGCAAACTTATTATACCCCCATAACCATTCTATGGTGGTGAGTATAAAAATGTTTAAACAAAAATGTCAAATTTAGGGTATTAAGTTGAAATTTGCGTTCTTTTGATAAAGTCGTTTGTCTTGACGTAAGGCAAATTTTCCTTAAACTAGAGGAAAACGCTCATGATTTTATGAAATAATCTTTAAATTAATTGAGATATTGAATCTTTAAATTAAAGATAAAATACATAAAATATGGACTGCTTATTCTGAGAATTTTTTATCTTTGGTTTAGAGTTTTTGTTTTTTGAAATAAAAAAAAAACATTTTTTTATTTATAAGTATCTGTTATATTTGGATTTTTAAATTTTTTTAAACTGATATTAATGTGTTATACATACCGAAAAGAGAATGGGAATTTGATTTCATATATAAAATCAATACCAAAATTCTTAAGAAGGAAGATCCAAATTTTTTTGTTGTAAATATATACCGAAAGAGAATATATAATATATAAGAGAAAAGAATGTTATATACCGAAAAGAGAATAGGAATTTGATAAAGTAGATACATATCCTACTTTTAATTTCATATCATTGGAATCAATACCAAAATCTTTAAGAGGGAGGTCAATATTTTTGTGTAAAATCATGATTATCAAGGGGACTCCTTGACGTGAATTTTATATTTTAAAATAAATGTAAAGTCAAAAAAACTTTACTTTGATCTAAAGATTTTGACCTTCTCTTAAGGATTTTGGTATTGCTATTTTTTTAATAAAGCTGTTCACGTACGAATAAATGCCTTTTTAAAAATCTAAATTATAAAGGATGTTTCAAAGGGAAAAAATGTTTTCTTAATTAAGAAAAAAAACTTTAAACCAAGAATGTAAAATCCTCAAAATAAGTCTTGGCTTATATTTGAAGCCACTTTATCTCAAATTTAAAGATAGAATATATCAGTTAATTTGACACCGATTTCTATAAATTAAAAATGTTTTTCTTTACTTTAAGGAAAATTTGCCTTACTGTAAAGACCTACTACTTTTACGGGGGGACGTAAATTTTCAAAATTTGTGTCTTAAATTTATGAAAAAAATTAAATCAACTTTCGTGAGACTTTTGTTATAAAAATTAATCACTGATAAATGGACAGTTCCCAAATAAGGACATAATTTACGCAACCGTGGGTGTTCACTTCGTAAAGGTTTTATTATATACATTGGAAAAATATTTGACAGAAATAAAAAAGAATCCGTCGTCACAGTCAAATTAATAAATAATATTAGCTCATACAACAATCCCTCGGTTTACGTTGTTTCGATTTATGTCGTCAAATTTTTCTTTCCATCCAACTTCGATTTACATACGTCGCCATTCGATTTATGATCCAATTAATTTTTTAATTGAAATGTCTTCAATCACAGAAATGATTGTATCAATTAATAAACTAATTGAAAGTCAAATAAAAAATTAATTGATCCAATTAAAAAAATAATTGATACTATTAATTTTTTGTGATTGATTTTTATTTCAATTAAAAAAATTGCTGAATCAATTAAATTTTTAATTGTATAATTTTTAAAACTCTATTAAGACTCTAAATGAAAAAAATCATGAAATTTGTTTCTGTGTATATTTTACTAAAGCCGATTTAATTCCACTTTGGTTCATGGAATAATTATGTTTTGAGAAAGTTTCCATGATTTTAATAATTGTTTGCGTACGTTTGCGTACATTAACTAAATTCGTGCCACCCACAAAATAGTTCAGAGTTTCTTCAAATTTGTACATATTACCAATAATGCGCCCATCTTGAACTTCGTATGGCACTAAAGAAATTTTTGCAATTTTCAACTCCAAGTTTTTGCTTCAAACTACGAAATTTTCCTTAATGGTTAAAAAATAAATTTTCCTTAATAGTTAAAAAATTTTAAACTTTCTTGATCTTATCGAAAATTATTTACTTATTTTTGTGAAATCGGCTTGACATCTTCCTTTTTAATAAAATTTAGTTAACATTTTCTGAAACCAACTAAAAAGTAACTAAAATTTTCTTTCCTAGTGGTTTCACTGTTTTTTCCGTGCAATTTATAACATATACTTCAAAGTAATTTTAATTAAAAAACTTTAAACCAAAGACGCAAGATCCTTAAACTAAGTCAATGAAGCTTTTTTATTTTTAATTCAAAGATTCAACATTTTAGTTAATTTAAAGATTTTTTGTTTTCATAGTGAAAATTTTTTTCTTTGTTGTACGAAAAAATGAAAATATGACTTGACGGAAGTGTGTGAATTTTATTATTGCCTGTCCTAGATCTAAAGGAAGACACCTTAAAGTAAAGACTTTCTTTTTATTAAAATCTCTTTATTAAAAAAACGAAAACATTGTGATTGGAATTACGTAGATTGTGTGTTGTAAAATTTATGTTGCATTATCTTTCATATTAGGTTAATATTGTTTTCAGTGCATTCAGTTGCTGTTCGCTGTTAAATGACAGCAAACACGGAATGATCTTTTCCCCAGACTTTTGTCTATGAGTGTACCGTACACCATCATGTACCGAAAATTATCGCTAGACCTCACATTATAAATATTGATCGACCTTACATTTAGTCGATTTAGTGCTTTTAGCACCAAATTTAAATCTTTTAGATTTCAAATTTATATCTTTAGATTTCCAAAAATCAAAAAATTGCCTTTTTTGGTGCCTTTCAAAAAAAGCTCCAACCTGGTGCTTTCTGGCGTTTTTATTAAGTGTTTTCGGTAGAATTCTATCATAAATGGTAGATTTTTTTCTGCTTGGTAGATTAGTAGAATTCTTGATGTTTTGGTAGATTTTGCAAATTATTCCTCTCCAACTAAGAGGTACTTTACAAATTGTCTATAGAAATAAAATTATGAGAAAATGTTCTGTAGAATAAAATTTTTACAAAATTTTCTATAAAAATAAAATTTTTACAAAATTTTCTATAAAAATAAAATTTTTACAAAATTTTCTATAGACATAAAATATTTACAAAATTTTCTATAGAAATAAAATTTTGTGAAAATTTTCTATAGAAATAAAATTTTGTGAAAATTTTCTATAGAAATAAAATTTTGTGAACATTTTCTATAGAAATAAAATTTTGTGAAAATTTTCTATAGAAATAAAATTTTCAAAATTTTCTATAGAAATAAAATTTTGACAAAATTTTCTATAAAAATTAAATTTGGACAAAATTTGCTATAGAAATAAAATTTTCTATAGAAATAAAATTTTGACCAAATTTTCTAAGGAAATAAAATTTGAGATAATTTTTCTACAGAAATAAAATTTTGCGAACATTTTCTATAGAAATAAAATTTTGACAAACTTTTCTATAGAAATAAAATTTTGACAAAATTTTCTATAGAAATAAAATTTTGACAAAATTTTCTATAGAAATAAAATTTTGAGAAAATGTTCTGTAGAATAAAATTTTTACAAAATTTTCTATAAAAATAAAATTTTTACAAAATTTTCTACAAAAAATAACATTTTTACAAAATTTTCTATAGACATAAAATGTTGACAAAATTTTCTTTAGAAATAAAATATTTACAAAATTTTCTATAGAAATAAAATTTTGACAAAATGTGCTATAGAAAAAAATACCAAATTTTCTATAGAAATAAAATTTTGACAAAATTTTCTATAAAAATAAAATTTTGACAAAATTTTCTATAGAAGTAAAATTTAGACCAATTTACCATAGAACTAAAAATTTGCTATAGAAAAAAATACCAAATTTCTATAGAAATAAAATTTTGACAAAATTTTCTATAGAAGTAAAATTTTGGCCACATTTTCTAAGGAAATAAAATTTTGAGAACATTTTCCATAAAAAAATTTTGACAAAATTTTCTATATAAATTAAATTTTGACAAAATTTTCTATATAAATAAAATGTTGACAAAATTCTATAGAAATGAAGTTTAAGAAAATTTTCTACAGAAATAAAATTTTGAGAAAATTTTCTATAGAAATAAAATTGTGACAAACTTTTCTATAGAAACAAAATTTTGACAAAATTTGCTATAGAAAAAAAATACCAAATTTTCTATAGAAATAAAATTTTGACAAAATTTGCTGTAGAAAAAAATACCAAATTTTCTATATAAATAAAATTTTGACAAAATTTTCTATAGAAATAGAATTTTGACAAAATTTTCAATAGAAATAAAATTTTGACAAAATTTTCAATAGAGATAAAATTTTGATAAAATTTTTTATAGAAATAAAATGTTGACCACATTTTCTAAGGAAATCAAATTTTGAGGATATTTTCCATAAAAAAAAAAAAATTGTTGATAAAATTTTCTATAGAAATAAAATATTTACAAAATTTTCTATAGAAATAAAATTTTGACAAAATTTTTAATAGAAATAAAATTTTGCAAAGTAACATTTTTTGAATTCCTCTCCAACTAAGAGGTACTTAAAAATTTTTCTATAGAAATGAAATTTTGATAAAATTTTCTAAAGAAATAAAATATTTACAAAATTTTCTATAGAAATAAAATTTTGTCAAAATTTCCTATAGAAATAAAATTTTGACACAATTTTTAATAGAAATAAAGTTTTGCAAAATAAGAGTTTTTGTTTGGTAGTTTTTTCATAATACGTTATCCAAATTTTGGTATGTTAGTTTGGGTCGAGTGACAACCGTGATTCCAACGTGAACAATTTTTTTGACGGTGATATTCAATATTTGCTGGTCCAACTAATGCCTAAGGTTGTCTCAATCTCATAGCATGACGATCTTGCAACTTGGCGGACAGCATCAATGGTTTCCGAAAAAATAACTGAGTTTTGCCGAAATTCGTGAAATTCGTCTTGGAGTAAACAATGACTTCGGTTGAAATCACCATCGATAGACACTTGTCCTCAAAAAAGTTTTATCGCTTAAAATTTAATTAAGTTAATCGATGCACTGTTGTTGAGTTAATCAACGTCGAAATGTTTACGATTAAATTCCATTTTTTGGGCGAGAATAATCTTTGCTTTAAACAACACAAATAGCATTCGTAAGACAAAACTTTCTGAGTACGTAATTGGCAGATTACAACACTACACAGAAAAAAATTCTCGAACATCTTATTAAAAATTAAAATTTTAATTGAGATTTAAAAATATTCAATTAAAAATTTAGTTGATTCAACAGATTTTTTAATTGAAACAAAAATCAACTACAAATATTAGTTGTATCAATTATTTTTATACCCTCCACCATAGGATGGGGGTATATTAACTTTGTCATTCCGTTTGTAACACATCGAAATATTGCTCTAAGTCCCCATAAAGTGTATATATTCTGGGTCGTGGTTAAATTCTGAGTCGATCTGAGCATGTCCGTCCGTCCGTCTGTTGAAATCACGCTAACTTCCGAACGAAACAAGCTATCGACTTGAAACTTGGCACAAGTAGTTGTTATTGATGTAGGTCGGATGGTATTGCAAATGGGCCATATCGGTTCACTTTTACGTATAGCCCCCATAAAAACGGAAAATTTGGCTTGCCGATCCTCTAAGAGAAGCAAATTTCATCCGATCTGGCTGAAATTTTGTATATGGTGTTGGTATATCGTCTCTAACAATGTAAACTGATCCCCAGATTTGGCTTGCAGAGCCTCTAAGAGAAGCAAATTTCATCCGATCCGGCTGAAATTTGGTATGTGGTGTTAGTATATGGTCTCTAATGACCATGCAAAAATTGGTCCACATCGGTCCATAATTATATATACCCACCATATAAACCGATCACCAGATTTGACCTCCGGAGAATCTTGGAAGGCCAGAATTCAGCTGATTCAGTTAAAATTTGGTACGTGGTGTTAATATATGGCCTCAAATACCAATGCAAAAATTGGTCGAAATCGGTCCTTAATTATATATAGCCCCCATATAAACCGATTCCCAGATTTGAACTCCGGAGCCCCTTGGAAGTGGAAAATTCATCCGATTCGGTTGAAATTTGGTACGTGATGTTAGTATATGGTATCCAACAACCATGCAGGAATTGGTTCATATCAGTCCATAAATTTATATGGCCCCCATATAAACCGATCCCCAGATTTGACATCCGGTGCCTTATGGAGAAGCAAAATTCATCCGATCTGGTTGAAATTTTGTACGTGGTGGTAGTATATGATATTTAACAATCATGCCAAAAGTGGTCCATATCAGTTCATAATCATATATAGCCCCCATATAAACCAGTCCCGAGATTTGGTTTTGGAGCCTCTTGGAGGAGCAAATTTCATCTGAGTCAGTTGAAATTTGGTACATTGTGCTAGTATATGGCCGTTAACAACCTTGCCTAACTAGGTCCATATCGGTCTATAGTTATATTTATATAGCCCTCAGATAAATCGATCCCAAATCACACAAAAATTGGTCCATATCAAGTTCATAATTCATATTTCAATTCTGGCTCCCTACGTACCGTGCAAAAGTCCATATCGATTCGTAATTATTTGTAGACTTACATACCTTTTTGTCTAATATATACCACGTATGGACTAACTCGCAATTTAGAAAACGATTTAAGATACCACAACCCAAGTAATTCGATTGTGGATGACAGTCTTTCGTAGAAGTTTCTACGCAATCCATGGTGGAGGGTACATAAGATTCGGCGTGGCCGAACTTATGGCCGTTTATACTTGTTTTAATTGGCTTTGGTAATTGATACTATCATTCCTGTGATTGAAGACATTTCAGTAGAAAATAATTGGATCCATTAATTTCGTTATTGAAGACAAAAAATATTTTTTTGTGTGTAGGGTTGCCAAATAAAATGCAACCCTCGTATAATTCTCTTTAATGAGAAGTTCAAATTAAAATTGGATTCAAAATCGAGAGTGTCTCGATTCTTTCGATTTGTATTGGTGGAAAACATTTTGTTTTTCGTTTCGGGGAGAACAAATTATTTTGATAAGTGTAATTATTCACTATGTCAGCTATTTGTCTGGCTATGCATTTAGATTTTACAATTGTTTGTAATGGGTCGATGCGTGTAATATGTTTTTTTTTTGTACAATTTTTGGAAAACGTATGACAAACTATGGAGTAAGCCTGTAAATTTCATGCCGTCATGTTCATATTTCATGTTTCGTTGAAAAAGTTATTCCATGTCCTTTTCTATGTCGATAACGACATGAGAATATATTTTCTTTTGCATGTTTAGCGTTTACACAAATTCTTCAAGCCTATCTTTGGTGTTATGGTCATAACACCCTTTTTCTTCTTTGTTTTTTTGGTGAAAATATTTCCAAAGTTTGTTCTGGGACAATTTCTTGTTGAACATCATCGTAGCCAAAAAGTGTGAGTAGTACTCGTACATGTGTCATTAGTAGAGTGACCCTTTTCTTTAAGAAGAACATCACAACATCATAATCATTAACATCGTCAGCTGCCAAATCATCGGCAGTATCATCTGACAGGAGAGATGGCTATTTGGATGACGAATAGTTCCAGTCAGTCCATAATGTCTCCGATACGCACTTGTTTTCCTTTGGTGAGGGCATGACACTACGAATCATTTACAACCATTTTTGCCGGTATTGAATTTTATTGCTGTTTTTCCAATTAGTGTTCTATGGGCCAAAGATGATGATCCACTCCCCCTTATGTTTTAGTCATCATCATCATCCAAGTTCGCCCATGGCTGTCTTAGTCAGCTTCTCATCATCTCTGTGTCTTGTATATCCGTTTGTTTCCGCTCCAAATACCCACAACATCCGGGGGGCCCATTTACTTATTGTTATTAATCACATGTTTTTGGTCATATGTGTGTGTGTGTGGGGAATAATGGTTCATTGGTATTGGTGTTTGTGGGTGCTGCTTGGCATATCATTCATACGAATTCCGGAAATCTAATGAAACAAATTCGGTATTTGGTGGTGTTGACACCAACCATCCATTTTTCCTGACACCCATGGCATTCTTAGTCTTCTCGAGTATTTCTCTTTTTTTGGGGGGAGGGGGCGAGGGGTCTATAGTATGTTCATATAAAAGCAGTGGTACGTTGAAAAATGTTCCAAATGAAATCGTTTAAAACGCCTTGAGTACGCCTAAGTATTTTAAGAAAATGCTTTCTTCGGTTTCTTTTCTGTCTATTGCGAAAAAGAGTTCATGTAGACCATTGACACATGAGCACATATCCCAATTGCGTCATTTGGGGTTTTTTTTTGGAATATTCAATTGTTCATTATGTCATAAAGTTGTTTTTGTTTTTTTTTCTTTTATTAAATCTTGTTCCGGCAAATAGGAAATTCTATTTGTAATGGTTAGGTCAAGTTTATATTTTTTGTGGAATTCCCTGAGCTGTATAAGAGCGTTTTTTATATGGAAAATCGTTTGGTGATTATTGAAGAAAAATATTTAATTAAATCCAGAGGGGGGTTAAGGATTGAATGTGCACCATGAGTGTTTGACAACTGACCATTGCTTTTTATATTCCTCAGTATAGAATATTAGTTATTTTGTCGTGGAAACATTGGTCTGAAACCTCATGAACCACAGGAGGGTAGAGTAAGTCCTAAAAATGACTAAATACAGTGAACCCACCAGGAACAAAAATTTTGGTTAGTTTTAAAAAATTTAAATTATTTTTAGAAAATGTTAACTAAGCAGTATTACAAACGCTGACACCGCGTTGATATGACAAAACTAAATTTTTCGACAAATTCAAGAAAATTGATTAGACATAATTAATTTTTTCACTTGTTAAAGAAAATTTTTTAGTTTGAGGAAAAAACTGGGATTCAAAATTGCAAGAATGTCTTTAGTGCCATACGAAGTTCAAGATGGGAGCATTTGTAGAAAAATTTACAAATTAAAAAAAAGCAATGAACTATTTTGTGAGAAGTACGAATTTAGTAAATCTTTTTGCTTCATTTGTGTATAATTTTTTCCCCCGTTTTTTAGTTTATTTAACTAACGTACGCAAACATTTTTAGAGTAAACGAAACCTTCTCCAAACATAATAATTCCATGAACTAAAATAAAGTTAAATTGGTTTTAGTGAAATAGAGGGTTCACTTTTTTTTGAGTGTGGTTCATACTTAGAGATTTAGGAAGAATGTTAACCCGGGGAAGATAGCCTTTTTGAACATTTTTTACGATATTTCATTCCCAATAAAAGGTGGCACACAATTGTTTTGTTAATTTTTATAACCTGCGCCACACTGTGGAACAGGGTATTATAAGTTAGTGCATATGTTTGCAACACCCAGAAGAAGACGAGATAGACACATGGTGTCTTTGGCAAAAATGCTCAGGGTAGGCTCCTGAGTCGATATATATATATATATATATATATATATATATATATATATATATATATATATATATATATATATATATATATATATATATATATATATATATATATATATATATAAATTAAAATTTTGCACAAGAAGAACAATTAGTACAAGTGTCACAAATTTTATTGAAATCGGTTCAGATTTAGATATAGCTCCCATATATTTCTTTTGCCCGATATGGACTAATACGGTCCCAGAAGCCACACTTCTTTTACTCCCCCTTCTTTTACTCCGATTTAATTGAAATTTTGCATAGGGAGTATAATTAGCATTGTAGCTCTGCGTGACAAATTTCGTTGAAATTGGTTCAGATTTAGATATATCTCCCATATATAGCTTTAGCCCGATTTACACTCATATGACCACAGAGGCCAATTTTTAATTCCGATTTAGTTGAAATTTTGCACAGAGAGTAGAATTAGCATTGTAGCTATGCGTGCCAAATTTCGTTGAAATCGGTTCAGATTTAGATATATCTCCCATATATAGCTTTAGCCCGATTTACACTCATATGACCGCAGAAGCCAATTTTTAACTCCGATTTAGTTGAAATTTTGCACAGGGAGTAGAATTAGCATTGTAGCTATGCGTGCTAAATTTGGTTGAAGTCGGTTAAGATTTAGATATAGCTCCCATATATATGTTTTTCTGATTTCGACAAAAATGGTCCAAATACCAACATTTTCCTTGTAAAATCGCCACTGCTTAGCCGCAAAGTTGTAAAAATTACTCTAATTTTCCTAAACTTCACAAAAACTTTATATTAGAGAAATGCGTCTTTTATGCTAAGCAAAATTTGCATTCGTATTTTAAGCACATGACATCTTTGGCCTCACGACAATATTTTTTCAGTATATGTGAAATTAAAACTTACCCATTAAAATTATGAAAAAAGTGATTTATAAAAACTTTATTCAAAAGAACTTCCTGTCTAATTAAAACAAAGAACATCTTTGGGAGGAAATTTTTGGAAGTGCTTTTAAAGCTGTGTCTTTAATATTATGTAAATTGCAAGTCCTCAAAATTAAGGTTAAGGGCAATAGTTTGTTTTAGATGTTGATAAATCACATACAGCAAAAAACAAAATATTTACTGCATTATTGTTAAGGATCTGTGCCTATATTGGAATCTAACAATTTCACCATCGTAATTGATTTAATGATACATATCCTTGCTAAGATACACATTTATTGGCATCGAAGAAATAAATGAGTATATATGGTTAAGCGTTTCTTCCCCCTTCCTAGGTTAGGTTGGATATGCCTATGCTTCCAACAAATATGTATATCTCTAATAAAAATTGGATCAATTTTTATTTTATTTTATTTTGTAACAAGATTCTACAGCCAACCCATAGCGCAGAGTTATTTCTTGTGTTTCAACCTCATTTTAAAATGTAAATAACGAATAGAAAAAATCTACTTACTATCCTTGGTAAATGTTTTTGTCCTATTCCTGCTGTGTTAAGGATCCAAAATTGACAAAGAAAAATCGTACAAATGCTATTTTGTAAGAGAAAAGGCTAAGTGATTATCCGCATGTGTGTGTGTGTGTGAGGGTATGAGCGAATATGGAGCCAGTACAACAAAGAGTGTTAGTTTTATTGGTAACTAATGGACTATTCATCAGTTTATTTGTAATAAAAATCCAAACATTCGTATTAAAATTCCTTTTGCCATTTACATAGACACCCAAGAGAGAGAGCGCGCACACATATACACACTCGAATGCATACATTCATTTAAAATTGTTTTTCCCTTAGACATACATTCTTATATGTGTACACATACATATCGTATAGGATAAGGATGTGATGATATCCCATAGCTGTGTGATGCGCATCAGTGATGGTGTAATGTGTGGTCTTGATCTCATTGCCATCGTTTGAATATGCGTAAGCGTTTATGTTCTTTCTCCGGATAGACGATTTTCTTTTTATTGTTTTCTATTATTTAACTAACTGTAGTTTTCATTACCAATTTACTACAATTTTGTATTTAGTCGCACTGATAAAAAAATTTAGCTTAGCATAGAAATTACACTCTCTCTCTCATAGAGGAAAAAATTAACTAAAATTAAAGAAAGCAAGTATATACGGACTTAAGTTCGCCCGGGCCGAATCTTAAATACCACCAACCACCATGAATCGAATATAATAGTTTCCTTTCAAAATCCCATCGTCGTAGCGGATTAGTTGACACTATATTGAGTTTCAAGGAGGTATGAGGTATAAGTACTCTCTCTCCCAAGCAGATAGGTTCAAGGAGTACGCTTCCCGAAGTTTAATTTAAAGTTTTCATATACTCGTGTATATGGAGATTACATTTGATGTGTGATTTATAAGAACTATTTTAGTTTGCGTTTTAGAATAATCTTAAACTTCCGGTCCGGCGCACAAGAAAATCCTATGAAAGAACGCTTTTTATATGTTGTGAAATCTATATTCAATAGATTTTTACACGCATTACTCGAATTAGCACGAAAGCTCTGATAAAAATTGCGATTTCATGAAGCTCATGAAGTCAAATCGGGAGATCGAGCTATATGGGAGCTATACCAAACCATGGACGGATACACACCATATTTGACACACCTATTTTTGGTCCTAATGCCACTAGATTTCCAATTTCAGTAAAATCGGGTAAAAACTACGGCTTCTATAAGCCCAAGAAGTAAAATCGGGAGATCGATCTATATGGGAGCTATACCAAAACATGGCGGACTATTTTTGGTTCTCAAATGCCACTAGATTTCCAGTTTCACGCAAATAAAATCTACGGTTTCTAGAAGCCCAAGAAATCAAATCGGAATACCGGTCTCTATACACGGTTGCCACTCGTGCTAAACATAATCTATCAAATTTAAAAAGTTTTTATCTTGAAGTTTTTGATCAAAATTTTGCCAATTGGTTTTCTCTAAAACATTTTGTTAAAGTTTTATATCTATAGAAAATTTTGTCAAAATTTTATTTCTATTGAAAATTTTGTCAAAATTTTATTTCTATAGAAAATTTTGTCAAAATTTTATTTCTATAGAAAATTTTGTCAAAATTTTATTTCTCTAGAAAATTTGTAAAAATTTTATTTCTATACAAAATTTTGTTAAAATTGTATTTCTATAGAAATTTTTTTAAAAATTTTATTTCTATAGAAATTTTTTTAAAAATTTTATTTCTATAGAAAATTTTGTCAAAATTTTATTTCTATTGAAAATTTTGTCAAAATTTTATTTCTATTGAAAATTTTATCAAAATTTTATTTCTATTGAAAATTTTGTCAAAATTTTATTTCTATAGAAAATTTTGTCAAAATTTTATTTCTATAGAAAATTTTGTCCAAATTTTATTTCTATAGAAAATTTTGTCCAAATTTTATTTCTATAGAAAATTTTATCAAAATTTTATTTCTATAGAAAATTTTGTCAAAATTTTATTTCTATAGAAAATTTTGTCAAAATTTTATTTCTATAGAAAATTTTGTCCAAATTTTATTTCTATAGAAAATTTTATCAAAATTTTATTTCTGTAGAAAATTTTGTGAAAATTTTATTTGTTTGTTTGTTTTTTATTTTATCATGCACAACAAGATTTAGATCTTATAAAGTACTCGTACATGAATTATATGATACAATTACAATATTTTTCAAAATAAATAAAATGTAATATGAGTACATGTATAAGTATTAATTAAAGATTCCAATTAATATAAAAAAAAACAATTAAGTAAATTAATAAATTAAATAAAAATAAATAAATAAATAAAATTAATTTAAAATAATATTTTGAGAAGAGACAAATTATAATATATAAAACATTATGACAATAACTTTGTATAAAACAATATGTAAAAAAAGAAATTAAGTAAAAATTAAAAATTACACTGAAAAAAAAACATGCCCGGTTCCAAAGATTTTGTCTTTACTTTAACAATTTTGGTATTGATTCCAAGCTAAAGAAGCGGAGAATACAATTAAGGATACTTTTAAGACACAATTCTCTTTTAAATTTTGGTTTTGTGTTCTTGCTTTTAGGAAGCAAATTTTAATTGTTCGATTTTTCAGCTTTTTTTCTTCATATGCTATCAAAGTCCTTTAAAAACGAGTTAACGACAACTTTATTTTCCATATTAAGACTCGACTTCCAGTAGAAATTATGCTATTTTTCAAGTAAAAAACGTCTTTAAATTAAAGTGTTGAAAAACATGTCTTATATTTGAACGATTTTTTGCTTTGTAGTCAAGATGCAAAAAGACAACTAATTTAAAGACAATTTAATTAAATTTAAAGAATTTTTCTGAATTATTTAAGTCAAGTTTACCTTAGCCCAAACATATTTTCTTTCATGTTATGATACCCATTTTCATGTCAAAGCACTTAATTATAAGGACAATACGACTTCATTGAAAAGTTTATCGACTTTTGGACAAGGAAAAAAACTTTATATTAGAGAAATGCGTCTTTTATGCTAAGCAAAATTTGCATTCGTATTTTAAAGACATGAAATCGTTGACCTCACGACAATCTTTTTTCAGTGTAGCGTAGACTTGTAAGTTAAATTAGTTTTGGCTAAGATAAGTTATAAGTTTTTCCTTAAAAACATATGCATTACTGTTAAGCTGTAGACTATGTGGAAGAACATTCCAGAGTCGCACTGCGTTTACGAAGAAATGCCATTCCGAAAACATGGACCCGTACCGATATGAAGTTAATATTTTGCCCCAATTGGATATCGCAAACTGAAGCCTCTCGTAGAGATAAGGAGGTTGCCGAGTATAGGTAATTTTATCAAAATTTTATTTCTAGAGAAAATTTTCTCAAAATTTTATTTCTATAGAAAATTTTCTCAAAATTTTATTTCTATAGAAAATTTTGTCAAAATTTTATTTCTATAGAAAATTTTGTCAAAATTTTGTTTCTATAGAAAATTTTGTCAAAATTTTGTTTCTATAGAAGATTTTGTCAAAATTTTATTTCTATAGAAAATTTTGTCAAAATTTTATTTTTATAGAAAATTTTGTCAAATTGTTTTTATATAAAATTTTATGTTTATAGAAAATTTTGTCAAAATCGTATTTCTATAAAAATTGAATTATATCTTATTTGGAGAGGAATATTTTGCAGAATCTACCAAAATATCAAGAATTCTACCAATATACCAAACAGTAAAAAATCTATAATTTGTGGTAGAATTCTACCAACTGTGGCAACCGGGTCTCTATACCAAAACATGAATCGAGACACACCATATTCGGCTCACCTATTTGTGGACCTAAAATACTTTTAGATTTCCGATTTCAGACAACTCGGATAAAAAAATACGGTTTCTAGAATTACAAGACCCCAAACCGGGGGATCGGCTTATATGGGAGCTCTATCAAAAACTGGGAACCACGGTGGTGCAATGGCTAGCATACCCGCCTTGCATACACAAGGTATTGGGTTCGATTCCTGCTTCGACCGAACACTAAAAAGTTTTCCAGAGGTGGATTATCCCATCTCAGTAATGCTGGCGACATTTCTGAGGGTTTCAAAGCTTCTCTAAGTGGTTTCACTACAATGTGGAACGCCGTTCGGACTCGGCTATAAAAAGGACTTGTCATTAAACTTAACATGGAATCGGGCAGCACTCAGTGATAAGATAAAAGTTCACCAATGTGGTATCACAATGGACTGAATAGTCTAAGTGAGCCTGATACATCGGGCTGCCACCTAATTTAGCATATATCAAAACCTGGACCGATATAGCCCATCTTCGAACTTGACCTGTCTTAATTGAATATTTTTTAAAACTCAATTAAGATTTTAATTGGAAAAATTTTCGTTAAATTTTTTTCTGTGAATCGTTCATGTGTTTTCTATGTAAGCTAAATAACTTCTTTAAAAGCTGTCTTTATTTGAAAGAAGGCACATTTTTGCATTTGAAATGTATCGCTTGTGTAATTCACAGATTCTTTGACCGGGAATCATTACCGAAATCTTTAACATAGTGTAAAGACAAAGGTTTTGAACCGGATAATTTTGTTAGTTTCTAATATTTTTGAAAAGCAATTTATAATTTATTATGTTTGGAAAATTTAACATGAGTACTCTCAAAAAAAGTTTACTTTGATCCAAAGATTTTGACCTTCCCTTAAGCATTTTGGTATTGATCCGAGCCAAAGATGCGGCTTCCTTAAAATAAAGAATTTTTTTAGCGACCTATCTGGCTTTAAATCTAGGACCAATAAAATTAAAATTAGGATACAGATCTAATATAGCAAATTTTCATTCTCTTTTTGCGGTTTGTTAATAAAGGTACTCACGTACAAACAAATGCCAGCTTAAAAATCCAACTGATAACGGACACTTCAAAGTAAAAAATGTTTTCTTAATTCAAAAAAAAAAAAAAAAAAAAAATAATAAAAAAAAACTTTAAACCAAAGACGCTAAATCCTCAAAATATGTATTAGCCTATATTTGAAGAGTTTTTATCTTAAATCTAAAGTTTCAATATTTCAGTTAATTTAAGGACAATTTCTTTAAATCCATTTTCTTTACTCTAAGGAAAATTAGCCTTAGTATGCGTTAATGTCGCATGTCTTTGAAAATTTGTGTCCTAAATTTAATGAAAAAATTTTTTAAGCCTAGATTATACACTTTATTTTAATTATAATTTCATTATTTTAAAGAAATTTGTCCTTAATATTTTGTAAATTTCGCATCTTAAAATTTAGGTTGCGTAATCGTTAATATCACTTAAATATTTTTTTCAGTGTATGTGTGTGCATTTAAATTACTAAAAACTAGCAGTATGCTATGCTTGTCAAATATTTTTGGACAAAGCCTTATAGACTGATAAATATTATTTTAAAATTTATTGATTTCATTTTAAATTTTATTAATTTCAATAAAAATTTTATTAATTTTGATCATAAATCTCAAGATATTATACCCCAGCAAAAAAGAGCACAAAGTTACACTATTGAAATGAAATTTTGACAAAATTTTCTATAGAAATAACAAATTTGACAAATTTTCTATAGAAACAAAATTTTGAGAAAATTTATAAAAATGAAATGTTTTATTATAGAAATGAAATTTTGAGAAAATTTATTATAGAAATAAAATTTTAAGGAAAAATTCTATAGAAATGAAATTGTGAGAAAATTTCTTTCAGAAATGAGATTTCGACAATTTTTTTACATAAATACAATTTTTACAAAATTTTCCATAGAAATAAAATTTTTACAAAACTTTACATAGAAATAAAATTTTCCTATAGAAATGGAAAT
Organism: Haematobia irritans; assembly: GCF_050003625.1. Taxonomy (NCBI): domain Eukaryota; kingdom Metazoa; phylum Arthropoda; class Insecta; order Diptera; family Muscidae; genus Haematobia; species Haematobia irritans. The sequence continues at coordinate 135,720,864 of NC_134397.1, read as the reverse complement.
TTTGACAAAATTTCCTATAGAAATGAAATTTTGAAAAATAACCCTATAGGAATAAAAGTTTAACAATATAGGAAAATTTGTTAAAACTTTTATTCCTATAGGATTATTTTGACAAAAGTTCATATAGAAATAAAATTTGGTCAGCATTTCCTACAGATATGAAATTTTGACAAAATTTCTACAGATATGAAATTTTGACAAAATTTCCTATAAATATGAAATTTTTACAAAAATTCCTATAGAAATGAAGTTTTTAGGAAATTTCCTATCGAAAGGAAATTTTTAGAAAATTTCCCATAGAAATGAAATTTTTAGAAAATTTCTTATAGAAATAAAATTTTTCGAAAAGTTTTTATAGAAATGAAATTTTTAGAAAATTTCCTATAGAAGCAAAAATTTTGACAAAATTTCCTATAGAAATAAAATTTTGACAAAATTTCCTATAGAAATGAAATTTTGAAACAAAAAATTCCTATAGAAATGAAATTTTGAAAAAAAAAATCCTATAGAAATGAAATTTTGACAAAATTTCTTATGGAAATAAAATTTGGTCAACATTTGCTACATACATGAAATTTTGACAAATTTCCCTATAAATATAAAATTTCCTATAAATATGAAATTTAAATAATTTCCTATAGAAATAAAATGTAAGAAATATTAAAAAGGAAGGAAAAGATGCGTTTCGGATTGTCCATATGGAGGATCGACTTTCCATTCGATGCAAGAAAGCTTTCCTTTGTTTGTTTCTGTGTGTGTCGCTATGGATCGAGATGAATCTGATTTCCCCTGTCAATCCAAGCCATATTTATCCGTTACTTGATCGGAAATCCGTATTTCGGTAATCTATAGCGCTCCTCTACGCATTAACAAGTACTGTGGAAATAAGACTTCAAGAATAAACTTCAACAATGTAAGAGCATTCATGATTTCATCTGCAATTTGGCTTTATAAAATGCAGTTTAACTCCCTTATCAAGTATTCCCCAAGATGAAATAATTCCTCTTGTTGCATTCATCGAAGAAAGTCCAATGACAATGTCGACATCATCGATAATGAGGTTGATGATGATGATGACGATAATCATTGTCATTGGAATCGAGCACGAGAATGACAAGACAGGTCAAACTGGCAAAAGTGGAAAAGTGAAGCAACAAAAAAGCATCTCTCTTGGTTGGCTGTCTTACTCTGACTTTGCCAGTGTGTCCGCATGTCTAAGAGCCAGGATATGCAGGAAGTAAGGAGCCTTCTTAGAGACATTACAGGATCTCATGTGTTTGAAACTCACAAGTGCGTGTGCGGATATTTGCTAGTAGTATGTGCGACCATGGTTACACACAGTAGAGGAACACCATTCAATATTCACCACTCACTTACTTAGAATTTAAAACAAAGTGGAAACACATGGTTTCCAAGTACCAACCAGAGTAGAAATATTACCCCGAGTAAGAGTGTGTCTTAGGATAGATGGATGGATGGATGGATGGTTGAAGAAACCCAAGAAAAAAATTGCAACAGCAGAGATGAGGATATGCCATAAGGAAGGAAACTGGCAACTTCCAAAGTAAGAAAGTTGTGGCATACCACCACATGGAAAAGGGGATAACACAAACGGGGAGAGCTGTAAGTCGAAGTCTAAGGATATGCTAAAAGTAAAGAGACATTTGTCAGACTGTTGTCATTTGGTTCGCTTGTACGCTTCTGGTTTTTTTGTCTTCTTTTCCATCATTGCGTTATCGTTCATCGCTTTTCCATGCCTCCGCACTTCTAAAGTGATGAAATGTGTCCGTACATTTTGAAATAGTTTTGAAAGTGCGACACTGGGGGTTTGTGTGCGTGCGTGTGTGTGAACACAGTTGTATGAGTAGTCGTCATTTTTAATGTCTTTCTTGAGAGACGTTCCTTCTCTCGTGTGGTTCGTATTAAACTTCAGTACGTATTGGCTCACTTTTCGATTTCTTCTAATATTTGTCTCTAACAAATAAAATAGTGCGGTGTCTGCGGTGTTAATACATATACTCTCACCCACACATAAACATATACAGGGTGGTTGATATGTATTGCAACCAATTTCAGGTTGTTATCATTTCTAAACTGAGCGTGATAATGTGATTTCTAAATTCAAGCGTGATAATGTGACTGTTTTAGACATTTCCAACGAACGCAAAACCGTGGAAATCGGTTCGTGCATTCTGGAGTTAAAGCGTCAGGAAGGAAACCCCGACTTATTTTTATATATTAGGTTAGGTTAGGTAGCAGCCCGATGTATCAGGCTCACTTAGACTATTCAGTCCATTGTGATACCACATTGGTGAACTTCTCTCTTATCACTGAGTGCTACCCGATTCCATGTTAAGCTCAATGACAAGGGACCTCCTTTTTATAGCCGAGTCCGAACGGCGTTCCACATTGCAGTGAAACTACTTAGAGAAGCTTTGAAACCCTCAGAAAGCATTACTGAGGTGGGATAATCCACCGCTGAAAACATTTTTGGTGTTCGGTCGAAGCAGGAATCGAACCCACGACCTTGTGTATGCAAGGCTGGCATGCTAACCATTGCACCACGGTGGCTCCCTATTTTTATATATTATTATTATTAAGGGGTGATACGGTCAAAATTTGATCAAGGGAAAACGCGTGTAAATCGGTGAAATCGTTTATTTAAAAAATCAAATTAAATTTCATTTTCAAGTTCAATTAGTATAAAATTCAGGAAAAATATTCAGTTAGGCTTTCGCTTTTCCAAATCCAAATTGGCGGGCCTCACGCTTGACACCTGCCATCAGATTTTGTACAGCCACCTTGCCCACCTTCTTCGCCGCAGAAAGCCAGTTTGCCTTGAACTGCTGCTCGTCCTTAGCAGTTTTTTTGGTCTTCTTTAGGTTCCGCTTTACAATAGCCCAGTATTTCTCAATTGGGCGGAGCTCTGGCGTGTTGGGAGGGTTCTTGTCCTTGGGAACCACCTGCACGTTGTTGGCGGCGTACCACTCCATGGCCTTTTTACCGTAATGGCAAGATGCCAAATCCAGCCAAAACAGTACGGAACAACCGTGTTTCTTCAGGAAAGGCAGCAGACGTTTATTCAAACAATCTTTCACGTAAATTTCTTGGTTGACAGTCCCGGAAGCTATGAAAATGCTGCTTTTCAAGCGACATGTACAGATGGCTTGCCAAACCAGATATTCCTTTGCGAACTTTGACAGTTTTATGTGCTTGAAAATATCTGCTACCTTTCCCCTTTACCTTTTGCCGTATAAAACTCCTGTCCCGGAAGCTGCTTGTAGTCGGCTTTGACGTAGGTTTCGTCGTCCATTACCACGCAGTCAAACTTCGTCAGCATCGTCGTGTACAGCCTCCGGGATCGCGCTTTGGCCGTCGTATTTTGTTTATCATCGCGATTTGGAGTCACTACCTTCTTGTAAGTCGATAGTCCGGCTCGTTTTTTGGCTCGATGCACGGTTATAGACGATACACCCAGCTTATTTGCGGCATCTCGGAGAGAGAGGTTAGGGTTTCGCTTGAAACTACCGGCAACTCTCTTTGTCGTCTCAGCGTCTTTGGGAAATTTTGTCATTTCTATAAGATATTTTCTAAAAATTTCATTTCCAAAGACAATTTCTATAGAATTTGTTTTTTTTTTTAATTGCATTGCTATAGAAAATGTTTATTTCTGTAGGAAGTTTTGTCAAGATTTCATTTCTATTGGAAAGTTGCTCAAAACTGTATTCCTATTTTTGTCAAAATTTTATTTCTGTAGAAAAATTTGTCAAAATTTTATTTCTATAGAAGAATTTTGTCAAAATTTTATTTCTATAGGAAATTTTCTCAAAATTGTATTTCTATAGGAAATTGTGTGAAAATTCCATTTCTATAGGAAGTTTTGTCAACATTTCATTTCAAAAGGAAATTTGTGAAAATTTTTGTTCCTATAGAAAAAGAAGACAGAATTTTATTAGTATTTTCTAATGTTGTCAAAATTTTATTTCTATATAAAATGTTCTCAAAATTTTATTTCTATAGAAAATTTTGTTAACATTTTATGTTTATAGAAAATTTTCTCAAAATTTTATTTCTATATAAAATTTTCTCAAAATTTTATTACTATAGAAAATTTTCTCAAAACTGTATTTGTATTTTGACAGACTAGGCTTCGAAAGTCTATAAATAAATACTCGCTAAAGTACTTATAAAGCATACCAATGATGTGAAACCAACGATTTCCACACAAGAGTTTACAAGAAAATAGAAACGCATCAAACTCCAAGATGTTACTCCCAAGGAAGACTAAGAAGAAATAGGAAATAGGCAGACAAACAGTCAGCCTAAAGAAATAAGAAGACTATGAAACCCCCAAATGTTTTGTCCACATTTCTACAAATGGGTTTTTTATGTTAGAATAATCCTTTTGCTTTTACGATTGTGAAGACAGCTACAGCAGTTGTAGTTGTGTCTCCGAATTATAGAGAGAGAGGACTACGGGTTTCGTTTTTTTTTTTGCTTAGGCATAATACAAAAAGGATAAAACTAATTTTATGGGTTTGCCTGTATGCGTGTGTAAGAAAATGTATGTGAGTGTGTGTGTGTTTCGATGAAAATCCCTACATCTTAAAGTGGCGTGTATGTGATTTGGCCAGCGAATATATTCGCTTTGTACTTTTAGACCAAGTCTATGAAGATGGCAGGCTTTTTCGCTGGTGGCTGGATGGCTGGCTGGGTGACTGACTATCTTTGCCAGTGGGCAGATGTGTTGGACCAGACAGGCTCAATGTTGTTAGAAAAACAGAAAAGCGAATGCAAAACAAAAAAAAAAGAGCTCTATTATTAGAACTATAAATCAGCCTGAAATGAGTGAACAAAGAGAATAGCACCACTGACTCTATTCACTCACTATTCTTATGTTAAAAAATATTTGGCTTGGGTAGTTGCTTGCCTTGCTTACTGGTTGGATGGGTACTAATGCCACTGTTGCTGGCCGAATCTAATCCTACGAACAAGGATATACGCTAACATTGTTCTAAGTAGCCCCATTCTTCCCCCTCCTCCAAAATTGGAATGTTTATGTAGGCTATGTAATTCTTTATTGTATTGTTATATGGATACTCTTGTTCGGTACTGGCAATGTTACCCATACGACTGTTTTTGACAGTCCTAGAAAATAATCAGATAGAATATCCTTTTTTTATCAAAATGGCTATCCTTTGAATACAAAAGAATTCCATGCAAATCAAGCTTATACGAAGACATATCACGTTTTCTTCGAAGAAAAAATGCACTAAGCCTAATTCTTGAAAATATATTTTTTTTATTTGGCATTGATATCAGTTGGACAGCAGAGAGTAGATTGAAGTTTTGCACCTGAAATTGGGATGGGATCAGCGTTGCCATAATGAATTTTTATTTTGGACCACAATTTGTGCGAAATTGGACCAAAATTCGTACCAGCGGAGCATTTTTTCAAATTAAATTAATACCACTTAATAGCTAAATTTTTCCAAAATTTTTCTTCGATAGAAAATTTTGTCAAATTTTTATTTTTATTTATTTCTATAACAAAATTTGTCAAAATTTCATTTCTGTAAAAAAATTTGTCAAAATTTCATTTCTATAGAAAATTTTCTCAAAATTTTATTTCTATAGAATTTTTGATCAAAATTTTATTTCTATGGAAAATTATATCAAAATTTTTTTTCTATAGAAAATTTTGTCAAAATTTTATTTCTATAGAAAATTATAGCAAACTTTTATTTCTATAGAAACTTTTGTCAAAATTCTATTTCTATAGAAAATGTTGTTAAAATTTTACTTCTATAGAAAATTTTATTTCTATAGAAAATTATCGCAATATTTTATTTCTATATACAACTTTTACAAAATTTTCTTCCTGGACAAAATTTTTGCATAATTTTGTATCTATTCAATTTTTTTAAAGTTTATTTCTGTAAAAAATCTTGGCAAAATTTTATTTCTATAGAAAATGTTGTCAAAATTTTATTTCTATAGAAAGTTTTGTCAAATATTTATTTCTGTAGAATTTTTTATCAAAATTTTATTTCTATGGAAAGTTATGTCAACATTTGTTTTCTATACAAAATTTTGTCAAAATTTTATTTCTATAGAAAATTTTGTCAAAATTTTATTTCTATGGAAAAATTTGTCAAAATTTTATTTCTATAGAAAATTTTGTCAAAATTTCATTTCTGTAGAATTTTTTATCGAAATTTTATTTCTATGGAAAATTATGCCAACATTTTTTTTCTATAAAAATTTTGTAAAAATTTTATTTCTATCGAAAATTATCGCAAAATTTTATTTCTATAGAAAATTTTGTCAAAATTTTATTTCTATAGAAAGTTTTGTCAAATATTTATGTCTGTAGAATTTTTTATCAAATATTTATTCCTGTATAATTTTTTATCAAAATTTTATTTCTATTTTTGTCAAAATTTTATTTCTATAGAAAATTTTGTCAAAATTTTATTTCTATGGGAAAATTTGTCAAAATTTTATTTCTATAGAAAATTTTGTCAAATATTTATTTCTGTAGAATTTTTTATCGAGATTTTATTTCTATGGAAAATTATGTCAAATTTTTTTTCTATAAAAATTTTGTAAAAATTTTGTTTCTATCGAAAATTATCGCAAAATTTTATTTCTATAGAAAATTTTGTCAAAATTCTATTTCTATAGAAAAAGTTGTTAAAATTTTACTTCTATAGAAAATTTTGACAAATTTGTTTTCTATACAAAATTTTGTCAAAATTTTATTTCTATAGAAAATTTTGTCAAAATTTTATTTCTATGGAAAAATTTGTCAAAATTTTATTTCTATAGAAAATTTTGTCAAAATTTCATTTCTGTAGAATTTTTTATCGAAATTTTATTTCTATGGAAAATTATGCCAAAATTTTTTTTCTATAAAAATTTTGTAAAAATTTTATTTCTATCGAAAATTATCGCAAAATTTTATTTCTATAGAAAATTTTGTCAAAATTTTATTTCTATAGAAAGTTTTGTCAAATATTTATTTCTGTAGAATTTTTTATCAAATATTTATTTCTGTATAATTTTTTATCAAAATATTATTTCTATGGAAAGTTATGTCAACATTTGTTTTCTATACAAAATTTTGTCAAAATTTTATTTCTATAGAAAATTTTGTCAAAATTTTATTTCTATGGGAAAATTTGTCAAAATTTTATTTTTATAGAAAATTTTGTCAAATATTTATTTCTGTAGAATTTTTTATCGAGATTTTATTTCTATGGAAAATTATGTCAAAATTTTTTTTCTATAAAAATTTTGTAAAAATTTTGTTTCTATCGAAAATTATCGCAAAATTTTATTTCTATAGAAAATTTTGTCAAAATTCTATTTCTATAGAAAATGTTGTTAAAATTTTACTTCTATAGAAAATTTTGACAATTTTTTTTCTATAGAACATTATCGCAAAATTTTATTTCTATGTAAAATTTTTACAAAATTTTCTTACTGTAAAAAATGTTTGCATAATTTTGTATCTATTCAATTTTTTTTAAGTTTATTTCTGTACAAAATTTTGGCAAAATTTTATTTCTGCAGAAAATTTTGTTAAACATTTATTTCCATTGAAATGTTTGTCCAAATTTTATTTTTACAGAAAATTTTGTCAAAATTCTAATTCTATAGAAAATTTTTAAAAAAATTACCGATTTGGCGAAAATTACAGATTTGACGAGACATAAAAAATTTTAAAATTAATAATTTTTGGACCAAGTTTGGTCCGATCGGACCAGGCCGTGTGGAAGAAGATGATGTGGTGGGTTAGTCAATTTTTTAATATGCACAAAAAAACTTTCTGATTCAAGAGAACACGATGCTTAATTGAAAAAAAGTTTACCTGGATCAAAAGATTTTAATCTTACATTAAGTATTATGGTATTGGTAACGAATCAAATGGATCAAAGTTCTCCGATTTTAGGGAAAGTTCGGTGGCGACTAAATAAAGAACCCATATTTTATTTTGCGATATTCGGTCGGGCAGGTGGACCTCCCCTTTGACCAACTTTTTATACCCACCACCGTAGAATGGTGAAGGTGGTATAATAAGTTTGTCATTCCGTTTGTAACACATCGATTTCCGTCTATATATTCTAAGACGATATAAGCATGTCCGTCTGTCTGTCCGTTGTAATCACGCTACAGCCTTCAATAATGGCGCTATCGTCCTGCACAGATTCGTGTTTTGTTTGCAGTCAGGTCAAGTTCGAAGATGGACTATATTGGTCCAAGTTTTGATATAGTAACCATATAAACCGACCTCCCGATTTGGGGTCTTAGGCTTATAAAAACCGTAGTTGTTATCCAATTTCCCTGAAATTAGAAATCTAGAGGTGTTTTAAGACCATCAGTGTGCCGAAAATGGTGCTTATTGGTCCATGTTTTGGTATGGCCCCCATATAGACCGATTTCTGGATTTTGCTTCTTTGGCGTCTAGAAACTGTATTTTTATCCGATTTGCCTGAAATTGAAAATCTAGAGGTATTTTAGGAGCAGAAATTGGTGTGCCGAAAATGGGGTGTATCGGTCCATGTTTTGGTATAGCCCCCATATAGACCGATCTCCAGATTTTATTTCTTGGGCTTCTAAAAACTGTATTTACTGCCCGATTTGCCTGAAATTTGAAATCTAGAGGTATTTTAGGACTAGAAAGTGGTGTGCCGAAAATGGGGTGTATCGACCCATGTTTTGGTATAGCCCCCATATAGACCGATCTCCCGATTTGGGACCTTGAGAAACCATAGTTTTTATTCGATTTGCCTAAAATTGGGAATCTAGATGTATTGTAGGACCACAAATAGGTGTGGAGAAAATGGGGTGGACTTCTAGATTTCGTATTTTTTACCCAATTTGTCTGAAGTTGGAATTCTCGAGGTATTTGAAGAAAATTAAGAGGTGTGTCGATAATTGTGAGTATAGGTCCATGTTTTGGTATAGGCCCCATATAGACCTACTTCCCGAATTTATTTCTTGGGATGCTAGAATCTGTAGTTTTTATCCACTTTGCCTGAAAATGTAAATATACTGGTATTTTAGACCCTCACAAATTTGTATCACATTTATTTTTACCGGTCCATTATGTAAGACATTGATCGATTGACCGATTTCACTTCTTGAGGGTATAGCAGGAGCACTGATCATAAAAATTGCTTGAAACTAAATGTAAAATTTCCAGACTTTTCTCCTCGTTATAACTTAAATAATGACGGTATAAATAAGATACAGATTTAAGATTTCAAATCAAGGCATTATTTTATTATTTACACGATATGTTTATAATTTCTCTAAAACTCAAACAAAATTGGTTCTTATAAATCCAGAATCTGATCTAAAGGGTGATACGGTCAAAATTGGGTCAATATAAACTTGACGTATTTCTTTCAATTTTGCATTTAAAAAACCTGAACATCCCTCATTTTGAAGGTGTGTGTGTAGAATGTTGCTCCTATTTTGCAAGAAGAGCAGCGTATCAAAATTTTGCTCGCGCATCGCGAAAATCCGAGCTACTCGCACGCAAAGCCGGCGAAATCGCTAAAAGTTGCCAAATCAACCGTTACAAATGTAATTAAAGTTTTTGTGGAACGTTTGTCGACAGCCAGGAAGTCTAGATCGGGGGGAAATCGAAAACCGGAAGCCGCTGAGACGACAAAGAGAGTTGCCGGTAGTTTCAAGCGAAACCCTAACCTCTCTCTCCGAGATGCCGCAAATATGCTGGGTGTATCGTCTACAACCGTGCATCGAGCCAAAAAACGAGCCGGACTATCGACTTACAAGAAGGTAGTGACTCCAAATCGCGATGATAAACAAAATACGACGGCCAAACCGCGATCCCGGAGGCTGTTCACGACGATGCTGACGAAGTTTGACTGCGTGGTAATGGACGACGAAACCTACGTCAAAGCCGACTACAAGCAGCTTCCGGGACAGGAGTTTTATACAGCAAAAGGTAAAGGGGAAAGGTAGCAGATATTTTCAAGCACATAAAACTGTCAAAGTTCCGGGATTGTCAACCAATAAATTTACGTGAAAGAGTGTTTGAATAAACGTCTGCTGCCTTTCCTGAAGAAACACGGTTGTTCCGTACTGTTTTGGCCGGATTTGGCATCTTGCCATTACGGTAAAAAGGCAAGCGGAACCTAAAGAAGACCAAAAAACTGCTAAGGACGAGCAGCAGTTCAAGGCAAACTGGCTTTCTGCGGCGAAGAAGGTGGACAAGGTGGCTGTACAAAATCTGATGGTAGGTGTCAAGCGTGAGGCCCGGCAATTCGGATTTGGAAAAGCGAAAGCCTAACTGAATATTTTTCCTGAATTTTATACTAATTGAACTTGAAAAAGAAATTTAATTTGATTTTTTAAATAAACGATTTCACCGATTTACACGCGTTTTCCCTTGACCAAATTTTGACCGTATCACCCTTTAGTCTTCATAGGTAGAATCTTTAAATTTATCTTCGGGAAGCGTGCTGGTTAAACTGATCTGCTTGGGAGATTATATTTCATTAAATCCCCTGAAATTCCATATATTATCAAGTAGCCCGCTACGACGAAGAGTTTTCAAAGTAAACTGTTATTTTTGATTCATGGTGGTGGGTATTTAAGATTCGGCCCGGCCGAACTTACTACTGTATATACTTGTTAACTTCTCCAATTTGTCCAACTCCACCAATTTACTTGAAATTTACGTGGGGAGGATATGAAATTAATATGGAATACCTGATTTTTTTCCAGACAAAAACCCGCTTCTTTATTTTTCGATATTAGGTCGGGGAGGGGGTCCTTTGGTCCTTTGGCCTGTGCGCGTTGATCGCTAATTGCCACAACTCGCCATTGTGCGTTAAAAATGAAGAGGAGCCTCTTTTTTAATCCATTCTTGGTTGACGGGTACTAAGTGCAGTGGTGCTAAATCCTGTTGGAATGTCCATGTCCAGGGCTTTAACACAGCCGTGGCATAGGACGGTCTTCGTGGCGGTCCCTGCCAGTTATCGGAAATACGTCCTTATTGGTAGGAACCAAGCGTTGGGTTCTCAATTACCTGTGCGGGTGCCAGTCGTATGTGGAATTTAGCGATAAGAAGTCAAGACCCCATAGAGTGAAACAAAGGGTTCTCCAAGGTGGAGGCATTATCTCTGGAGCTTTTCAACCTCTACCTAGTCTCTATTCCAACCCCACCAGACGGCTTCGAGATTGTATCATATGTGATCGATTAAACGTCTAACTTTCTGATCTTACCAGTTATTACACTGCAGAGTCTAACCCAAGATTCTCGAGTTCACATTTGACAGCCTTTTCAAGTCGTTCGCTCATGCAACTGCTATATGTGATAAGCTACACAAGGTCCTCAAGTCGCTTGCCGACAGCACCGACAGCGGACAAAGAAACCTTGTTGATTACCTATAAGGCAATTGACCGGTAAGTGGCAAACTATGCAGCGCCAGTGTGGATTCTCCTTTTTGTTATACCATATAATTCTAAATCACCAACTCCCACTCAGAAAAGTAAGGATTTATCTTTACCTTCTAGCGTGCAAGATCCAGTGCTACAAAAGAGAGCTTCTATATATCAGGCTGCATACTCGAAGGTTTCCTGTTCTTGGAGTCCAACCACCGATAACTTCTAGAGCGCAAGATCCAGTGCTACAAAAGAGAGCTTCTATATATCAGGCTGCATACTCGAAGGTTTCCTGTTCTTGGAGTCCAACCACCGATAAACAAAATAAATATTCACACTCTAAGGATAGCCTCTTGTGAGTTTCCACTCAAATATAAGGCAACCACACTATTACGCTTGAATTTCATCACAAATAACTTTATTTCTGAATGCGATAGATCAAAATGCTTTTGTAAGCTTGTTAGCAATAAAATGAACTGTTACTGGAATAAATATGTCAGCTATCAGATGAACAGTTTAGAAATGATAGCAATCTGAAGTTGGCTGCAATTAGTATCAGCCACAATGTAAATGTTAACCCAATTGAATTGAGAACCAAGTGGTCCACCATCTGTAACTAATTTTACCCTAATTTCGAACTGAACAAATTTATATGCCTTCTTGCTTATAGCATTTCCTTGTTGTATCTTATTTTCAAATTTCAAAAAAAAAATCTAAACAAATACACCAAGTTTGTCTCCAAATATATCTACTACATATATATAACCTTTTTTTGGGGAAAGGGAAATGTTTCCAACATTATCGTTTTTGTATCTGGCGTTAATATCCATTTTACTGGCTGCTTATTTTTCGCCTTCACCTTTTTTGCCCACTCCATCACGTTAAATTTTTTCCTCTACCATTTCGCATAGTGGGGTGAGTTGTTCAGGGTATTCCAAGTGGATGCGTCTTAAAATGATAATGACAAAAATGTACACTAAAATATTACCAAGAGAACATAATAATGAGTGAGTGTGGTAGAGTCTGCCTTGTTGGTATATGGGAGGACAATATTGGAAAAACCTTATACTGCAGGAACACAGGAAACTCACACACACACGTGATAAAGGAAACTGGGTGAAGAGTACATAAATACGTATGAACCATTTGTCTCGACAAAACCATGAATATTGTTCATTAGTTTTCCGCTTGAACTTTTACTGGAGTATTTTTTATTACTTGTGTGTCGTTTTCTTTTTTTTTCTCTCTCTCTGTTGCTGTTGTCTATTTTCAGAAATACTTTACAGTTCTATTTTAATTATCTTCAGCAATTTTCAGTGAACTTGAGTTGTTGAGTTAGTTTCGTGGAATCTTCGTTTCTCCCCTCCCACCCAAGATTTTCCAAAAACATGTTCGAAAAGAGGAACGACATTTCTTCCTTGAAGCAAACGAGGATGGAATTTTTCTTTTTTTTCGAGGGGAAGGAGTAATGATTGGTTCTCTGCCTTCTTTCTTCACTCCTGTCGATTAACAAAATTTCATTCTTTTCCAACAGCTTTTCCTTAAAAGCTACATTTTTTACGTTTGAAGTAATTTTTGATAACTTGTCGACTTGTCATCATTGCCCACATCGTCCTTAGAGCTCTTGTCTCCGTTGTTTGTTTGTTGACTATCACATGCTCTCGAGTGTGTCTCTTATGTTTCGAGGTTAATTGCTTATTTAAGAAATTACGAGTACAATACCATTATGGAGGATATTTTTAACATCATTCACTTTGATGGTGGCTGCGTGTATATCGAATTAGTTAATTATTCAATCATTACCAGGTTATTAGTGAGTGCTAATCGAATTACAACATTTCCCGTAACTTCTTAAGACTTTTTAAAGAATTTTGACACGTGTCTGGTTTCGAAGAACTTTATTGTTGGCACTGAAGTATTTATGGTTGGCAAGCAAAGAGAAACCAAATGTAATAATTTATGTGAATATATCTAAAGAGTATTTAAGTTTGAGCACCATGGTACGTATAATTTATATTAAATGTTATATTTATACGCCCAGGTGGTCACAGCAATTAATATCAATCATGCGACCCATTGGTCGTGGGGGTATGATAATTCGAAATATAAAAGAAGCAAATGAACTCTATATATAAGATATCTTAAAATAGTACAATATTTTCTTAAATGCTTTTAGATCAATGGCATGGAGTAATGTAATTAAATTACATTGATTTTCTTCAAGTATTTGTAACATATAGATGCTAGATCCCCAAGCAGAATAAACGAATCAGAGCTATTAGTATAATACAAAGCCAGTTGTCGGTCCATTCACTAGGCTGTCTTTAATCTAGATGTTAGCATTTAAGGAAATATGGAAATCTATTGGGAATTTAGTTAGAATATCATGGTGATGAGGGAACTAGATGTTGATATTTCAATACTTATGATTGGCGGAGCAAGAGAAAAAAGGTAATAATTTATGTTGATATATCTAAAGAGAAATTATTTTGAGTACCATGGTACGTATAATTTATATAAAATGTTATATTTATACGCCCAGGTGGTCACATCAATTAATAACAATCATGCGACCCATTGGACTTGTGGCTGTAAAATTATTCGAAATATAAAAGAAGCAAGTGAATCCGATATGAAATATGGGGTAATGTTAATGCGATTTGGTTCAAGTATTTGTAATACATTGCTGCCAGATCCCAAAGCATAATAAATGAATCAAAGTCATTGGTAGAATTCAAACCCGTTTGTCAGTCCCTCTTTCTATCTTGATGTTTGCATTTGAGAACTAATGTTTGGCTGAGCAAGAGAAACAAGGTTTAAAAATTCATGTGAATATATCTAATGAGAATTTAGTTTGAGTATCATGGTACGTATAATTTATATTAAATGAATATTATGGGCATTCATACGCCTAGGTGGTCACATCAATTAATGTCAATCATGTGACCCATAGGATATGGGGGCATTTCAATTATTCGAATATAAAAGAAGCAAGTGAAATATGTATGATATATCTTAAAGTAGTCCAATATTTTCTTAAATACATTTAGACCAATGTCATGGAGTAATGTAATCAAAATTACACTGATTTTCTTCAAGTATTTGTAATATGTAGATGCTAGCAGAATAAACGAATCAGAGCCATTAGTATTCACTAGACTGTCTTTAATCTAGATGTTGGCATTTAAGGAAATATGGAAATCTATTGGGAATTTAGTTAGAATATCATGGTGATGAAGGAAATAGATGTTGATATTTCAAGACTTATGGTTGACGGAGCAAGAGAAACAACAGGTTATAATTTATGTTGACATATCTGATGAAAATTTAGTTTGAGTACCATGGTACGTATAATTTATATTAAATGTTTCGTTTGTACGCCCAGGTGGTCACATCAATTAATATCAATCATGCGACCCATTGGTCTTGTGGCTGTAAAACTATTCGAAATATAAAAAAAGTAAATGAACTCTATATGAGATATGGGGCAATGTTAATGCGATTTGCGTCAAGTATTTGTAACACTTTGCTGCCAGATTCCAAAGCATAATAAACGAATTAAAGTCATTGGTAGAATTCAAACCCGTTTGTCAGACCATTCATTAGACCGTATTTCTATCTAAATGTTTGCATTTGAGAACTAATGTTTGGCTGAGCAAGAAAAACAAAGTTTAAAAATTCATATAAATATATGTAATGAGAATTTAATTTGAGTATCATGGTACGTATAATTTATATTAAATGAATATTATGGGCATTCATACGCAATTAATATCAATCATGCGACTCATTGATCGTGGGGCTGTAAAATTGTTCGAAATATAAAAGAAGCAAGTGAAACCGATATGAAATATCTTAATATAGTCCAATATTTTCTTAAATACCTCTATACTAATGGTGTGAAGTAATGTAAAGCAAGTGAAACCGATATGAAATACTTAATATAGTCCAATATTTTCTTAAATACCTCTATACTAATGGTGTGAAGTAATGTAATGTTGATTTGCTTCATGTATTTGTGTCAATTTGTTACTAGATCCCGAATCATAATAAACGAATGGGAGCAATTTTTATAACCCCACTGCGATCTCCAGTTCATTTACTAGAGCGTGTTTTGATCAATATGTTGGTATTTACGGATTTATGGTCGATCGAGCAAAGGAAACAAAATGTAATAATTCATGTGGATATGTCTAATAAGAATTTAGTTTGAGTATTATAGTACGTATAATTCATATTATATGAATATTATGAGTATTCATATGACAGGAGGGGATTTTATCAATTAATATCAATCAGCTGTATTATTCCAAATATAAAAGAAGCAAGTGAAGTGTGAGGTAATGTAATTTTGATTTGCTTCAAGTATTTATAACACATTGATTCTAGATCTCGAAGCATAATAAATGAATCAAAGCCAATAATAGAATCCACGTCCGACTTTCTGACTATTCACTTGACCGTCTTTCGATCTAGATGTTGGCATTTAAGAACTATTAGATTTTGGCTGAGCAAGAGACACAAAGTTTAAAAATTCATGTGAATATATCTAATGAGAATTTAGTGTGAGTATCATGGTACGTATAATTTATATTAAATGAATATTATGGGTATTCATACGCCCAGATGGTCCCTGCAATTTATATCAATCATGCGACCCATTGGTCATAGGAGTATGACAATTTTTTGAAATACAATAAATGAAACCTATATCTTAAAATATTACAATATTTCCTTAAATACCTGTATACCAATGATGTGTAGTAATGCAATTTTATAACACACATTGATGCCAGATTAAACAAATCCGAGCCATTAGTAGAATCAAAATTCTATTCAGTCAATTTAGTATTCTATATTTCGATCTAGATGTTTGCATTTAAAGACTTATGGTTGGAAAAAGAGAAACAAAATGTTAAAATGCATGTGGAAATGTATTGAGAATTTAGCTTAGGTATCATGGTACGGATAATTAGATTAAATTAATATTATGAGCATTCATACGCCCAGATGGTCACAACAATTAATATAAATCATCCGACCCATTGGTTGTGGGGGTTATGATAATTATTCAAAATACATAAAAGGATAGGGAAATCTTCAGGAGATACGTTAAAATAATTTTTTTTTAAATACTTGTGCACCAATGGTATGGGGTAATTGTGATTTGCGTCAAATATTTAGAACACATTGATGCTAAATATTTCGAACGATGTCAGAGTCATTAGTGGAATCCAAAATCCGTTTGTTAATTCTTTCACTCGATGTAGAGGTTGCATAATTGTCTTACAGTGTGGCTGCTATATATTGCAACCACCAGACACCAGAAAAATTTATTCCAGTAACAGTTCATGTTATCGTTTACAAATTCACAAAAACATTTTGATATGTAGTATTCAGAAATAAAGTTAATGGTGATGGAATTTAAGCGTGATAGTGTGATTGCGTTATATTTGGCTAGAAACCCTCACACGGCTATCGTTAGAGCCCTCCAGCATTTAAATGTAAATAAATCTTTTGTTTCTCTTACCATTGTTCATTACCGGGATACGGACAGTGTTGCGTCGTGTCCACAGACTGGACGAAAAGAAACGGTAACAACACCAGCAATGTTCCGAAAAAAGAAGGTCAAATTGAATCGAAATCCATTCCGCAATGGTAGAAAACTGGCTAGTGAGCTGAACATTGCCACAACGGATACAACACATATTGAAAATTGAGATTGGACTAAATCCAATGAAGTTCGAAACTGGGCGCATCGATGACCACAAAAAAAGTTAGTCTATAGGGAGCCAAGGAGTTGCTTCGTTTGCACGAAAGTGGTCAGATGGTGTATTTTTTTTTCTCCGATTAGAAATTGAGCAATTTGTGAACTTGCTAAAGAGGTCAGCTGGAAATTAACGTCTTCGATTAGCCGCCAGAACGCAAGTGCCGCTAATGGTAATGATGGACGATCGTTCCTCGCTCGTATTTTATCGTGTGATCAAAATAAATTACGACAGTATAGACAGTATTGAAACCCTGGGCACATAAAAAATTCTACCACAGACATGAATATTTAACAGGACTCAGCACTATCCCACTCAGCTCGCGAATGCGAGCACTTAGAATGAGACCACCAAAATCTCCGGATGACAATCTCACTCAGAACGCGCCAACCAAGAATGCCTTTAAAAGGAGGTTATTCGTTTTGTTTATACAGCACAATGGCTACCAAAATCTGCGGATCTCAATCAGTTTGACTTTTGAGGCTGGAGATTTTGAAGAGTACGGTTGGCACTACCAAACACCAAAGTATCGGTCAGCTGATCACCATGTTTGTATTTAGGAGGAAGCCCAAATTGGGGTTCGTTCGCGATTGAGTGACTAGTCTTTTTTCGTCGCGGCATCCCCTAACAAGATGGGAGAAAACAGTAGCTAGCGATGTATAATACTTGAGTAACTGAGTAGTCTGTTTTAATCTTTTCGAAATAAATTCTTAAGCTTCTGAAAAAATTCCAATTTTCCCTTTGCGCTGCCAATAATCCAGATTTCGGATTGACAGATCGTTAATTTGAAGTCTGCAAAATAGCTAAAGAAGTGTATACTGCAAATGATCGTACCTATATGAAATTTTTTAACCGAAATAGGCAATTTTTTTTATCAGGGGAGCAATTGATTATGTTTTAGAACAGCCCTAAGAACTTTCTACGTCAGTTTTTTTTTTTTACTTTGAACCACAAGGAACCTTTTTAGTGTTATTTTTGGCCCAAGACGAAACATACATCCACTGCGATACAGGGGAGACCAAGGCACATACACTAACAAAGGTTCTTTGTCATACTGACGCTAAAATTAAATTTTGTAATGAAAACAATGTATTTTGTTTTATTTAGATTATCTTAGGTTAGGGTGAATAGAGGTTACCCTGTTGACTGACATACGTCCATATTCGGCTTGTTGTGCGCTTTAAATTCTTTCTTCTTTTGCATTGGTCCACAAAATCGTATGTATGGGATCCTTTCACACAAAATCGTTTACGGCTATGAGCCCGAAAGTAAACAGCAATTGACTGTTTCATGATGAACCAAATCCATAAAAGTTGCTGGCGTACGAAACACTTCCAAACAAATGTTGGCCTGGAAACTGGACCACTAGAACAGAACAGTCAATTCTGAGCGGTACACGGTCATTTGTTTGCCGATTGTCCTTCAAGAAATCAAGAAAACTAAACCGTCGAAGACAAATCACTCTTCACCACGACCATGCGAGCTCTAACACATCGGCTCAAATAACTACATTTTTGACCACTCAAAACATCGATTTGATGGGTCATCCGCCGTCTAGTCTTGACATGGCGCTGAATGGCTTCTTTTTATTCCTGTATGTAAAAAATAAAACGAAAGGACCTGAAAAAAAACTCTTGATAGCTTAGGTTAGGTATAGTGGCAGCCCTATATTTCAGGCTCACTTAGACTATTCAGTCCATTGTGATACTACAGTGGTGAACTTCTCTCTTGTCACTGAGTGTTGCTCGATTCCATGTTAAGCTCTATGACAAGGGACCTCCTTTTTATAGCCGAGTCCGAACGGCGTTCCACATTGCAGTGAAACCACTTAGAGAAGCTTTGAAACACTCAGAAATGTCACCAGCATTACTGAGGTGGGATAATCCACCGCTGAAAAACTTTTTCGTGTTTGGTCTTAATGGGGAATATTTTGAAAATCAATAAAATTATGTTCGATAAGACTAGTTTACACTGAGAATGTACACTTGATGAGAGTCGACTTTTCTTATGTATTTTGATCTGCTGAATCCAAAAAAAAAACCAAGTATAGATTAGGTTAGGTGGCAGCCCGATGTATCAGGCTCACTTAGACTATTCAGTCCATTGTGACACCACATTGGTGAACTTCTCGCTTATCACTGAGTGCTGCCCGATTCCATGTTAAGCTCAATGACAAGGGACCTCCTTTTTATAGCCGAGTCCGAACGGCGTTCCACATTGCAGTGAAACCACTTAGAGAAGCTTTGAAACCCTCAGAAATGTCACCAGCATTACTGAGGTGGGATAATCCACCGCTGAAAAACTTTTTGGTGTTCGGTCGAAGCAGGAATCGAACTCACGACCTTGTGTATGCAAGGCGGACATGCTGACCATTGTACCACGGGGAACCCTACGTAGGTGCTTAACCATTTCGTCTATGTGTGCATATCTTTCCGCTGTCATTCCATATCACTCTATAGTGTGTGTTGTCAAAGTCGATCTTCTTCTTCCTCAATATGACTTCGCAATACTTCGCGGTGATGTTCCATTGCTGTTCCGTCATTTTTCCTAACAGGTGCCGCTTATCTATTTCATCTACTTGTCCCTCTAATTTCGATCTTTCGGTGCCCCATCGTATGCACCTGAAAAAAGTGTGATTCGATGACATTCCCCTCTTCGTAGAGGCCATATAGACTATCTCATTTGCCCATTTTATTCAAATACGTTCGGAAGTATCCTGTCCGTCCACTTCTTTATATATCGGGGATAAGTCTTGCTGTCCACCTACCGTATGTTATATATCGCAGCTCCATCGATCTTGTCACTGTTGCATAGTCTCTTGTTTTATCTCCTCTAAAGTGTTTGCGTTAAGTCTGTTCTCCATTTTGAAGGTCTACACTACTTTGCGATTATGTTCCAATGCTGTTAGGTTAGGTTAGGTTAGGTTAGGTTAGGTTAGGCTAGGTTAGGTTAGGTGGCAACCCGATGTATCAGGCTCACTTAGACTATTCAGTCCATTGTGACACCACATTGGTGAACTTCTCGCTTATCACTGAGTGCTGCCCGATTCCATGTTAAGCTCAATGACAAGGGACCTCCTTTTTATAGCCGGTCCGAACGGCGTTCCACATTGCAGTGAAACCACTTAGAGAAGCTTTGAAACCCTCAGAAATGTCACCAGCATTACTGAGGTGGGATAATCCACCGCTGAAAAACTTTTTCGTGTTTGGTCTTAATGGGGAATATTTTGAAAATCAATAAAATTATGTTCGATAAGACTAGTTTACACTGAGAATGTACACTTGATGAGAGTCGACTTTTCTTATGTATTTTGATCTGCTGAATCCAAAAAAAAAAACCAAGTATAGATTAGGTTAGGTGGCAGCCCGATGTATCAGGCTCACTTAGACTATTCAGTCCATTGTGACACCACATTGGTGAACTTCTCGCTTATCACTGAGTGCTGCCCGATTCCATGTTAAGCTCAATGACAAGGGACCTCCTTTTTATAGCCGAGTCCGAACGGCGTTCCACATTGCAGTGAAACCATTTAGAGAAGCTTTGAAACCCTCAGAAATGTCACCAGCATTACTGAGGTGGGATAATCCACCGCTGAAAAACTTTTTGGTGTTCGGTCGAAGCAGGAATCGAACCCACGACCTTGTGAATGCAAGGCGGGCATGCTAACCATTGCACCACGGTGGCTCCCAAAACCAAGTATATACGGCCGAAGCTTATGTACCCTCCACCATGGATTGCGTAGAAACTTCTACTGAAGACTGTCATCCACAATCGAATTACTTAGGTTGCGGTATCACTTGCCGATGGCAAGGTATCATAACACCGTCTTCTATATATTAAACTAAAAAGGCCGATTAAATACGTATATAATTAAGTTTGACAACATTTTCTATAGAAATAAAATTTTGATAAAAGTTTCTATAGAATTAAAATTTTGACAACATTTTCTATAGAAATAAAATTAATAAAATAAAATAAAAAACAAAAAAACAACAATAACGATTGAAGAGAAGCCAACAATAACAAACAAAACAAATAAAATTTTGTCAAAATTTTCTATAGAAATAAAATTTGACAAAATTTTCTATAGGAATAAAATTTTGATAAAATTTTTCAATAAAAATAAAATTTTAACAAAATTTTCTATAGAAATAAAATTTTGGTAGATTATTTTTGGCTCGAGTGGCAACCATGATTATGAACCGATATGGACTAATATTTGTGTGATTGGGGATCGGTTAAATATAACTATAGACCTATATGGACCAATTTTGGCATGGTTATTAGCGGCCATATACTAACACCAGGTTGAAAATTTCAACCGGATCGGATGAATTTTGCTTCTCCAAGAGGCTTCGGAGGTCAAATCTTGGGAACGGTTTATATGGGGGCTATATATAATTATGGACCGATATGGACCAATTTTTGCATGGTTGTTAGAGACCATATACGAACACCACGTACCAAATTTCAACCGGATCGTATAAATTTTGCTCCTGCAAGAGGCTCCGGAGGTCAAATCTGGGGATCGGTTTATATGGGGGCTATATATAGTTATGGACCGATATGGACCAATGTTTGCATGGTTGTTAGAGACCATATACCAACACCATGTACCAAATTTCAGCCAGATCGGATGAAATATGCTACACTTATAGGCTACGCAAATCAAATCTGGGGGTCCGTTTATATGGGGGCTATAGGTAAAGTGGTCCGATATGGCCCATTTGCAATACCATCCGACCTACATCAAGAGAAATATTTCGATGTGTTACAAAAGGAATGACAAAGTTAATATACCCCCCATCCAATGGTGGAGGGTATAAAAATGTTTAAACATTTTTTATGGAACAGTTTTTGAGATATCCCGTTATTTTTAGTTTTTCGCCCTTTTTTCAACTAAACAATTTATACCTCGAGTTAGAAATATCCGATTATATCGGTTTTGGTAAGATGACGAATAATCGTGTATAATTGGATCTGTGATAAGTTAAGTGATTAAAAAAATATCGATGTGAAAAGCCAAATTTTCAAAAAAAAAAGTATTTTACAAAGGACCTTTTCCGCCAGAGTAGTATAAGCCATTGCAAAAACGTCGGGTTCTTATAACATTGTCATTTTTCTGTCGCTTTTCTTCTAGTTGGTCTTATTACGTACGTTAGAGTATCATCTATACGACCATGGAGAGAAAAAAAATTTTGTTTTAATGGAAAATGTCCATTGCAATTTTTTTTTTTTAATTTTGCCTTTTCGCATCGATATTTTTTGAACCACTTAACTTATCACAGATCCAATTATAAATTATTATTTTCGTTTTTTTCGAGACATTTCTAACTCGAGATATTACTTGTTTAGTGAAAAAGAGCGAACAACTAAAAACAACGGGATATCTCAAAAACTGTTCCATAAAATATTTTTTATAAATTTTTTTTCGAATTCAACAGATCAAAATACATAAGAAAAGTTGTCTCTCATCAAGTGTACATGATTTTTTTTTTGTAAAGTGGTGTAATTAATATTTTGTAGTTCTCTAATCCCGAAATGTTATAGGCAATCCTCGTATCAATCTTCTGTTTTCCAAGTCAAATTCATTATCGAGAAACAACAGAATCAGTCGGATTAAAAAGTTGCAGGCAAATAAAAAGGCAACAGTCTTACAAAAACATTACCACTTTTCCCTAAAGTTTAATTGTTTTGTAGGTCAATTACTTGTCGAACCATCCTCCTTGCATTATTAATCGATATTTTTTTATTTTGCATAAACTACTTCTCGAAATACTTCTTTCGAAGGCATTAGCAATGTGTAAAACCTCTTCTTCGCCCCGAAACTAATAAGTTTTCTTAAAATTAAAAAAAAAATCATTTGCATTTTTATTTATTTATTAAGTATAGTGGGTATTTTAATGTAGGCTCCGCCCGGCTTCAGAGTTTTCTATTTTTTTTTGTCAATTCAATCTTCAATTTGTCTACCTAATAATCTCATAAAACATATGGGAAGCAATAATAATAAAAAACAAGTATATACGGCCGAAAGTTCGGCCAGGCCGAAGCTTATGTACCCTCCATCATGGATTGCGTAGAAACTTCATCTAAACACTGCCATCCACAATCGAATTACTTAAGTTGCGGTAACGCTTGCCGATGGCAAGGTGTCTTAAACCTCCTAACACCGTCTTCTAAATTGTAAGTAAGTCCATACGTGGTATATATTAAATTAACAAAATTTTCTATAGAAATAAAATTTTAACAAAATTTTCCTTAGAAATAAAAGTGTGACAAAATTCTCTATAGAAATAAAGTTTTGACAAAATTTTCTATAGAAAGGACATTTTAACAAAATTGTCTATAGAAATAAAATTTTGACAAAATTTTCTATAGAAATAAAATTTTGACAAAATTTTCTATAGAAATAAAATTTTGGTAGATTATTTTTGGCTCGAGTGGCAACCATGATTATGAACCGATATGGACCAATTTTCGTGTGATTGGGGATCGGCTATATATAACTATAGACCGATATGGACCAATTCTGGCACGTTTGTTAGAGACCATATACCAACACCATGTACCAAATTTCAGCCGGATTTGAGCCTCCGCAAGCCAAATCTGGTGATCGGTTTATATGGGGGCTATATATAATTATGGACCGATGTGGACCAATTCTGGCATTGTTGTTAGAGACCATATACCAACACCATGTTCCAAATTTCAGCCGGATCGGATGAAATTTGCTTCAGTTTGAGGCTATATATAATTATGAACCGATGTGAATTTTGCTCCTCCAAGAGGCACCGGAGGTCAAATCTGGAGAATGTTTTATATGGGGGCTATATATAATTATGGACCGATATGGACCAATTCTGGCACGGTTGTTACAGATCATATACTAACACCATGTTCCAAATTACAACCGGATTGGATGAAATTTGCTTCTCTTGGAGACTTCGCAAGCCAAATCTGGGGATCGGTTTATATGGGGGCTATATATATTTTTTATATATTTTTGCATGATTGTTAGAGACCATATACCAACACCATGTCCCAAATTTCAGACGGATCGGATGAAATATGCTTCTCTTAGAGGCTCCACAAGCCAAATCTGGGGATCGGTTTATATGGGGGCTATATATAATTAAGGACCGATATGGACCAATTTTTGCATGGTTGTTAGAGACCATATGCCAACGTCATGTACCAAATTTCAGCCGGATCGGATTAAATTTTCTTCTCTTTGAGGCTCCGCAAGCCAAATCTGGGGATCGGTTTATATGGGGGCTATATATAATTATGGACCGATGTGAACCAATTTTTGCATGGTTGTTAGAGACCATATACCAACACCATGTACCAAATTTCAGCCGGATCGGATGAAATTTGCTTCTCTTTTAGGCTCCGCAAGCCAAATCTGGGGATCGGTTTATATGGGGGCTATATATAATTATGGACAGATGTGGACCAATTTTTGCATGATTGTTAGAGACCATATACCAACACCATATACCAAATTTCAGCCGGATCGGATGAAATATGCTAATGTTAGAGGCTCCACAAGCCAAATCTGAGGGTCCCTTTATATGGGGGCTATACGTAAAAGTGGACCGATATGGCCCATTTTCAATACCATCCGACCTACATCGACAGCAACTACTTGTGTGAAGTTTCAAGTCGATAGCTTGTTTCGTTCGGAATTTCAACAGACGGACGGACGGACGGACGGACATGCTTAGATCGACTCAGAATTTATATATACTTTATGAGGTCTTACAGCAATATTTCGATGTGTTACAAACGGAATGACAAAGTTAATATACCCCCATCCTATTATGGAGGGTATAAAAATAAAAAAATAAAATTTAAACCAACATCTCATTTGAATGAGACAAAAAAAAAGTATAAAAGTAAGGAGAAAAAAAACTCCCCGATCAAAAAGCCTTATTGATATTTATTGGCCTTTTAAGGAACAATGTAAAAATATTCATGATGTGCCTCGTGTTTTTTTTTCTAACTCAAATTTCTCATTCAGTTTTGTTTTTGTTCTTGCTTTTCTTGTCTCCACCTCACTCACTCACTCGAATTTATGCTCTTTTTCTATGGCTCCTAGCTTAAAGCACGAGCGAACATTTCGTATTATGTGTGAAAAATCAAAATTATTGTGTGTGGCATGATATCAAAACAGGGCATAAAATTTGCATCATTCAAGTGAGCAGAGCATAGCAAAAAATTGCAAACCAAGAAGGCAAAAAACCCCGTCCAGACCCCTCCTATAGAACTCCTATGAAGACTACCACAATCTTTAACAAACATCCACACAACAAGAACAAGGATGAAGGAGATGAGGGACCCTGTAACAAGGACGAAGACGTGGTACATAAATAAATAATAAATGTTCCCTCAATGATGAAACCACTAAAGCACATCTAAACGAGACATTTAATGCTACGAAAACTATACGACAACGAGGACTATCAACAGAGTAAAAACTCCCCATAGCCGGCATATGGAAGAATATAAAAAATAACACAAGCAGGCCACTTGCAACTTCGACATGTTGGGTTAATAGGTTCGTTTCAAACCCTATGCAGCATTAATCTGAATTTGCCAAAATGTCTCTGTCCTTAACGCGCTCGCTCTCTCTCTCTCTCTCTGAAATGTTCTTGGTCTCTTGTTGTTTTTGTTTTTTTTATTGTTGAGAGGAATTTGACTTTGTTTTTGTTATTTGTTTTTGTCGTGCCTTTTCTATCTACGGAAGCGGAAGTTCTATTGAGAGTCATTCTGCCAAAGTGTCTATGAGAGTGTTATTCACGATGAACCAGTAGTAGCTACAGCAATAGAGGAAGGTCGTGGCATATAAACATATTTACAGCAAATGAGAAAATGCTAAAGACGGGTGGGGCCGACCCAATAATACGCTACATCAACCATAGAGGAAAAATTATTATTTTTTTGATGATCCATGTGAGTTAAATCTCTGACAAGCATGAACGTTATATATCTGATCTAAGATGTTTGGAAAATGGTTGTAGAAAACGTTGTTCTTTAACATAGTATCTGTCCGAAAAGTTTAAAACTTATTATTATTATTATGTTAGCCTGATAGCAATGCAGGCGGATTTAAACCAAATACAAAATTATTTCAATATTTATGTGAGCTTATTGTACAAGGATTTTTAGACAAACAATTTTCGTTTCCCATTTACTTTTCGCTATAAGGAAGTTTGTATGGGTTAAAAGTATATACTTTTTGTGATAAACGTTGATTCTTTTATAGGATGTAAAAACAATTTCATACAGTCTAACCAAAAACAATTTTTTTCTGACTAATTGCATCTTCCTCTCACATCTTTCTCACTTCCTTTTTCTGTAATACAAACAATGTAGAATAAATTAATAGAGTTTATTATTTTATTTAATTTTACCTTTCGGTTGGACGGAGAATTGAACAGCGGACCTTAAAGTTTGTAAGCCAACACACTATCCACCGGGCTACGTAGCTCTTATTGTCATCAAAAGACAATTATCGGTGTAGCCATCGACGTACAACAAAGAAAAAAATCACGAAATTTTTTCCATTTAAAGTCTTAATTAAGTTTTAAAAATATTCAATTAAAAATTTAATTGATTCAAAAATTTTTTAATCACAAAAATTAATAGTATCAATCAATTTTTAATTGGATCAATTAATTTTTAATTGATACTATCATTTCTATGAAGATATTTCAATTAAAAAATTAATTGGATCGATTAATTTTGTGATTGAATTAGATTTTTTTTTGTGAAGCAACACAAACAGTCAAGAAGTTATATTTATAAAGCATAGTTCTCTGCACCCACGAGCAGAAGTAAAACTTTATTTGACAGAAACATACATTTAGTTGGCCGCAGTAGATCAATGGTTAGCATGGAAATTACATAGGAGAATTTTTGCTTCACAAATTGAACCATTTTTCAGCACCCCTGATGATCTTTATGTCCAATAAGCTCGTACTAAAATTGCAATAATATGTAATGTAATTTGTTTTCTTTAAACGAAGTTTCTTTTTTGGGGAGCCACCGTGGTGTAAAAGTTAGCATGGCAACCTTGCATAAAAAGGTTCATGGATTCAATTCCAGTTTCGAACAAACTCCAAACAAATTTTCAGCAATGGTTTATACCCTCGTAGTAGTGCTGGTGGATGTCCTTCGTTATTGAGCTAAACATAGAATCGGCCAACACTCATTGATAAGATAGAAGTTCACCACGTGGGGTATCACCATGGACTGAATAGACAAAGTGAGGCTAAAATAAAGGGCTGCCATTATAGCTAACCTAAACTAACCTTTGTATAATATTTATCCCAAATTTATTTAAATTTAAATATTGTAATTAAGAGTAAGTTCATAATCTTTGTTTTAATTTTTTTTTTAAATTTAGGCAATTTTTCCTTAAAGTAAAGACATACATTTTTGATAAAGAGAAGTAATCATTAACAGTCTTGCCAGTATTAAGGATTTCCCCCTCCCCAAAATTTGAGATATTTTTTCGTGGATGGAGACGAAAATTGTTTGTTGGGGAGTTGGGGATTTATTGTGGATTTTCCGTAAATTTTGGGGATTTTTTCGAAATCCGTTTAGTATATGGTTTAAAGAAATCGTCCTTAAATTAACTGAAATATTGAATCTTTGGATTAAATAAATCTTAACCTATATTTGAAGCTTATTTATTATAAGCTTCAAATACAGGTTAAGATTTATTTTGAGGATTTTGCACCTTGGCTTGAAGTTTTTTTATTTTTTTGTTAGATGGTGGGGGGGGGGGGGGGGGGATAATAACTTTGTCATTCCGTTTGTAACACATCGAAATATTGCTCTAAGACCCCATAAAGTATATATATTCTGGGTCGTGGTGAAATTCTGAGTCGATCTAAGCATGCCCGTCCGTCCGTCTGTTGAAATCACGCTAACTTCGGAACGAAACAAGCTATAGACTTGAAACTTGGCACAAGTAGTTGTTATTGATGTAGGTCGGACGGTAAATGGACCATATCGTTCCACTTTTACATATAGCCCCCATGTAAACGGACCCTCTGATTTGGCTTGCGGAGCCTCTAAGAGAAGCATATTTCATCCGATCCGGCTGAAATTTGGTACATGGTCTTGGTATATGGTCTCTAATAACCATGTAAAAATTGGTCTACATCGGTCCATAATCATATATAGCCCCCATATAAACTGATCCCCAGATTTGGCTTACAGAGCTTCTAACAGAAGCAAATTTCATCCGATCCGGTTGAAATTTGGAACATGGTGTTAGTATATGGTCTCTAATGACCGTGCCAGAATTGGTCCATATCGGTCCATAATTATACATAGCCCCCATATAAACCGTTCTCCAGATTTGACCTCCGGAGCCTCTTGGAGGAGTAAAACTCATCCGATCCGGTTAAAATTTGGAACGTGGCCGCTAACAACCATACCAAAATTGGTCCATATCGGTCTATAGTTATTAGGGTTTTCTTTTTCCCGGACTTTTTGCATTCCCGGGAAAGCGGGAATTTTTTTCGAATTTCCCGGGATCCCGGGATCCCGGTCAAAGGGAAACCTGCTTTGATGTGGAATACATTTAGACAATAAATTAGAAATCGCCTAAAGCTACGGTTATAAGGCGCTCTCTGGATAACTAACAATATATATTTTGTTGTTCTCTTATATCAGCCATAAATCATACTAAACTACGAAATATTTTTTAATACAACACATTTTGACAATGGTTAAGGCAGTCACTTTCAGTATAGTTTTCGAAAGAACACTATTAATATAGTGGGACTTTTTGTAACACTAAAAAACTGTTTGGAAATGAAAGAAACTTATTTCGATTTCACCATCGTTAAACTGGCCAATAAATGCACATGTGCAGCCAACATTCCCAAAAGGGAAACACTGTAATACGACATTCACATTACACTTCCAAAATACACTTTAACTAGATTTCAGTTATCGTATGCTTTAAACCCCAATTTTAATGGATTTCAAGCCTAATGTGTATAAGGAATAAATTTGAAATTAAAGTAACTATCTTAAAAAAAAGGTTGGAATTTTCTTATTTCATAAAAAACATCCTTGCAATAATTATGAAATTTTGAAATTATGCAATTGCCAACGTGAGTTACATAAGGTAAAATGTCCCGTTGTTTTTAAAGGTTTACTCAGTCTACCAGTCTATCGGAATGTCGGTTTACAGAGAGCTCGAGCTCGTTTCTATCAATAATTCATTAATTGGAGAAATATGACATTCATAAATTAGGAAGTGCAAACTTCTTTTTAAAAATTGGGAGCCCGTTGGATTCTGGATTAGAACCCACGACTATGTATGTTGCACAAGGCAACTACTACGACTTGGTACCATAGTTATTCACATTACACTTCCAAAATCCAATTTTAACTAGATTTCAACTGTCATTTGCCATATAAAACCCTCTATTATACATAAAATATTGTTAAGAAAATTTCCCGGGAATTCCCGCACTTCATTCCCGGGAAAACGGGAGCGAAAAAATAGAAATTTCCCAGGAATTCCCGGGATCCCGTTCCCGGGAAAAAAAACCCTAATAGTTATATATAGCCGATCCCCAATCACACAAAAATTGGTCCATATCGGTTCATGGTTGCCACTCTAGCCAAAAATAATCTACCAAAATTTTATTTCCATGTCAAAATTTTATTTCTATTGAAAATTTTGTCAAAATTTTATTTCTATAGAAAAATTTTGTTAAAATTTTATTTCTATAGAAAATTTTGTTAATTTCATTTTTGTGGAAAATTTTGTCAAAACTTTATTTCTATAGAAAATTTTGTCAAAATTTTATTTCTATAGAAAATTTTGTCAACATTTTATTTCTATGGAAAATTTTGTTAAAATTTTATTTCTATAGAAAAATTTTGTTAATTTAATAAATACCACGTATGGACTTACTTACAATTTAGAAGACGGTGTTAAGAGGTTTTAAGATACCTTGCAAGCATTACCGCAACCCAAGTAATTCGATTGTGGATGGCAGTGGTTAGAAGAAGTTTCTACGCAATCCATGGTGAAGGTTACAAAAGCTTCGGCCTGGACGAACTTACGGCCGTATATACTTGTTTTTTTTTTTTTTGATTTTTTAAAATGAAATTTTTATACATGAGAGAATGAAAATTTTGTAAATGATATCTGTATCCTAATTGTAATTTTATGTTACCTAATTTCAACCGGATCGAATGAAATTTGCGCCTCTAAGAGGATCCGCAAGCAAAGTTTATAAGAGGGCTATATATATGTTTATATGGGGGCTATATATAACTATGCGCCAAGTTTCAAGTCGATAGCTTGTTTCGTTCAGAAGCGTGATTTCCACAGACGGACGGATATAGCTAAATCGATTCAGAATTTCACCACGACCCAGAATATATATACTTTGTGGGGTCTTATATCAATATTTCGATGTGTTATAAACAAAATGATAGATTTAATATATCCCCCATCCTATGGTGGAGGGTATAAAAATACAATACTTACCATAGAAAATTTCTTAAAAATTGGTAAAAATTTCGTGCACCATAGTAAAACAATGAACTTACTGACGGTAAAACTGTCTTAAAGGCCAAAACATGGTCATTTTTGCTATCATCAATTTTTATAAAATCGAGCACTCTACACTTTTATTGGTTGTAATTAAACTTGCAGTTTTCCATATTCCTTCGTGTTAAACTTTTATACCATATGGTGTTTGAAATCATTCCCATAAATCCATAATCACATCATCTAGTTGACGAATGTATTCAATGGATGTATAATCTGAAAGCATATGAACGTTTAAATTAGGGAATTTGTTCTTACATTTATTTTTTATGTATAAGCCATTTATTTATTTGTCAATTGTGTGTAAAATATTCCAAATTTTGTAATTCTAAAACTTTTTATCTGATTTGTTCACTATCGCATATTAATTTGACTAATAAGCTGATCATATATTATATATGTATGTTGCAAATATATGATGTAACTTATAATACTTTTGGTGAAAGTAGTGGTGTTGGATATAAAAAAACACACACACGCACTAATCGTGAGTTAATAACGAATGCTGCAAAACAGCTGTTTCAAATCTAGAACGTGGTGTTTCATTGGATGTGTTTATCACAATTGTAAAGAGAAATTCTTTCTCTCTCTCCTCTCCCAATTGACATGAAAGTCAATATAACATGAAACTAATACACACACACACAAACACATACAATAGAATCATAGACTCTTCATTGTTTTCGTATGATTCCGGTTATTTGTTGGTATTTCTGTGTACGAATGATTTTGTCGGTGTTTTTTTCCTTCGTGTAAACACGATTAACAGAAAAGCCGGTTCGTGATTTCCTTGCAACATCGTTTCCCATAGTCATCGTCATTACAAAATTGTAAAGGGGCGAGTGTTGTATTTTAAGTGTTGTGGCATGGTGCATGTATACATACAACTTTACCATTGACACCTTGTTTGAAAACAATCAAATACACAAACAAACAGAGAGTGAATTGTAAGTGAGTGCAAAGAAGAAGGAGAAGAAATAAAAACATCCCACAAATGTACGAAGGAGTGAATCAACTAAATTGACTTTGGCTTTTGATTTCACACACACACTCGCAAACAATCAGTGGAAAAAGAGGCGACAAATATAAGCATTGAACGAATTCTTAGCAGCGCAACAGTGAATTCTGGGACTTGGGAGAAAAAAAGAGTATGTCCGTGTGAGTGTGTGTGAACTTAGTATATATCCAGTTTTTTTGGTATTCAAAACAAAGCCTTCACTGTTTGCAACAGGTATGTAAATAACATAAAAAGAATCTCTCACACCTATCTCTTGTCTGCCTACAATGTTGAAAAATAAAAACCAGAGAAATGAAAACAATTCGATTTGCACTCATACTCTCCTTCTCTTACATTCCACGTGGCCCTATTCATGAGTATTGATGACCATACGGTTAGTTGCCAATGCAACTAAAGGTTATTTGATGATTTTACATCTTTTTCTTTATCTGGATTTACCAATATGGTGGCCACAGTGTTGACATATTCAATTTTCTACTCAACTTGTAATGGTTCGTATGTGTCCATTGAAATGAGAAGATTTGTTTTTTTTTACCATGGGGAAATATTTTTGGATGATAAAATTTTGTTATGGTAAAAGGTATGATGTATGCCAATAAATGAATAACGTATCACATGCACGGTTACCACAGTTGGTAGAATTCTAAAAAGAATTTTTACTGTTTGGTAGATTGGTAGAATTTGACAACATTTTTCTATACAAATAAAAAAAATAAAATTTTGACAAAATTATATATAGAAATAAAATTTTGACAAAATTATATATAGAAATAAAATTTTGACAAAATTTTATATAAAAATGTACTGTTTAGTAGATTTCTTGATGTTTTGGTAGCTTTTGCTAAGAGGTAGAGGTGGAGAACTATCGATAGCACTATCGGCACTATCGAGCTACTATCGATAGCAGCCAGACATTTTCGATAGTACTATCGATAATTAGTCGATAGTTTGGCCTTTTTTGTGACGTCTGAAGTGGATCGCTTTCTCCAAAGAGGTATAATGTTTACTTTTAAAGTAGTTCTGAGTAGAGGTGTGCGCGTGACTGAAATTTCATTCACACTCACGCACATTCACGAAGAAAAATGTTTATTCAGGCACGCTCACGCACGATACGTGTGGTAGCCAATACCACTCAGATTCACGAAATGAAAACCACTACTCACGCACGAACTACTTTTAAAGACTGGCGCTGGCGCACGATTCACGACAATTCACGTGATTCACGACAAATTCACGAGACTCACGACATTTTCCAAACGGAAATCAGCAAAGGCAACAAAATTCAAAAATAGAATATAGTTTGAGAGTTAAATTAATTTCAGTTAACATACGACTATGAATTAAATCTTGATTTTTTTCGTGAGCGTGATTTTGCAGAAATTTTATTCACGCACATTCACGAACCGATTTTATTTCTCACGCACGCTCACGCACGACATATTTATTTTAGTCCCATTCACGCACATTCACGAGAGCTCCTTTGGATTTTGTTTACGACTCACGTGATTCACGCGTGAATCACACCTCTAGTTCTGAGTTTTGACTATGTGAGTTTTGACTATATGCTCCATCACAGTCAGTGAGTCGAGCATGTCAGGCATGTGAATA
Organism: Haematobia irritans; assembly: GCF_050003625.1. Lineage (NCBI taxonomy): Eukaryota > Metazoa > Arthropoda > Insecta > Diptera > Muscidae > Haematobia > Haematobia irritans. The sequence continues at coordinate 135,687,452 of NC_134397.1, read as the reverse complement.
TGTTACAACAGCACAGGCTCAGAGAAAGATTTGGCTACCGAGAGAAAAAAGAAAAATAAAATCTTTCAAGTATGGAAATATTTTAAAAGGTCAGAGGACAAAAAATTTACAAAGTGCATTAATTGCGGAAAAGAGTATAAAACGAGCGGAAGCACATCGAATTTGCACGACCATCTAAAAAGATAGCATTCTGGCTTCGAAATTCTAGCTCCCGATTGCAGCTATTTCGGCGGATACTGCCAATATTGCACCGAAAAGCAGAAGTTGTTCATTGTCAATCTTTTTAAATTTTCTATAGAAATAAAATTTTCTTCATAAATAAAATTTTGAAAAAATTTTCTATATAAAAAAATTTTTACAAAATTTTCTATATAAACAAATTTTGACAAAATTTTCTATATAAACAAATTTTGACAACATTTTACATAAAAATTGACTATTCGGTAGATTGGTAGAATTCTTGATGTTTTGGTAGATTTTGCAAAGAGGTACTTCATTAATTTTCTATAGAAATAAAATTTTGACAAACTTTTCTCTATAGAAAAAAAAATGTTGACAAAATTTTCTATAGAAACAAAATTTTCACAAAACTTTCTATAGAAATGAAATGATTACAAAATTTTTCTATGGAAATAAAATTTACTGTTTGGTAGATTGGTAGAATTCTTGATGTTTTGGTAGCTTTTGCTAAGGTGCTTTATAAATTTTGTGTAGAAATAAAATTTTTTATAGAAATAAAATTTCCTATAGAAATAAAATTTTCTGCAGAAATAAAATTTTGCAAAATTTTGGTATAGAAATAAAATGTTTACACAATTTTTCTATAGAAATAAAATGTTGACAAAATTTTCTATAAAAATTAACTATTAGATAGATTGGTAGAATTCTTGATGTTTTCGTAGCTTTTGCTAAGAGGTGCTTTATAAATTATCTACAGAAATAACATTTTCTATAGAAATAAAATTTTCTGCATAAATAAAATTTTGACAAAATTTTCTATAGAAATAAAATTTTTACAAAATGATGATGTGGGTATAATAAGTTTGTCATTCCATGTGTAACACATCGAAATATCGATTTGCGACTATATAAAGTATATATATTTATATCAAGAAGAAATTCTAAGACGATATAAGCATGTCCGTCTGTCTGTCTGTTGCAATCAAGCTACAGCCTTCAATAATGGCGCTATCGTCCTGAAATTTGGCACAGATTCGTTGTTTGTTTGCAGGCAGGTCAAGTTAGAAGATGGGCTATATCGATCCATATATAGCCACTATATATTTGATATAGTCCCCATATAAACCGATTTCCCGATTTGGGGTCTTGGGCTTATAAAAACTGTAGTTTTTATTCAATTTGCCTTTAATTAAAAATCTTGAGGTACTTGAGGACCATAAAAAGGTGTGCCGAAAATGGTCCGTATCGGTGCATGGTTTGGTATAGCCCCCATATAGACCGATCTCACGATTTTGCTTCTTGGGCTTCTAGAAACTGTATTTTCCATCAGATTTGCCTGAAATTGAAAATCTAGAGGTATTTTAGGACCATAAAGAGGTGTGTCGAAAATGGTCCGAATCGGCCCATGTTTAGGTATAGTCGCAATATAGACCGACCTCCCGTATATGGTCTCTAACAACCATGCAAAAATTGGTCCACATCGGTCCATAATTATATATAGCCCCCATATAAACCGATCCCCATATTTGGCTTGCGGAGCCTCAAAGAGAAGCAAATTTCATCCGATCCAGCTGAAATTTTTGACATGATGTTAGTATATGGTCTCTAACAACCGTGCAAAAATTGGTCTATATCGGTCCATAATTACATATAGCCCCCATATAAACCGATCCCCCGATGTGGCTTGCGATTGCTCTAAGAGAAGCAAATTTCATCCGATCCGGCTGAAATTTGGTACATGGTGTTAGTATATGGTCTTTAACAACCATGCATAAATTGGTCCATATCGGTCCACTTTTTCGTATAGCCCCCATATAAACGGACCCCCAAATTTGGCTTGCGATCGCTCTAAGAGAAGCAAATTTCATCCGATCCGGCTGAAATTTGGTACATGGTGTTAGTATATGGTCTCTAACAACCGTGCAAAAATTGGTCTATATCGGTCCATAATTACATATAGCCCCCATATAAACCGATCCCCCGATTTGGCTTGCGGAGCCTCTAAGAGAAGCAAATTTCATCCGATCCGGCTGAAATTTGGTACGTGGTGTTAGTATATGATCTCTAACAACCATGCAAAAATTGGTCAACATCGGTCCATAATTATATATAGCCCCCATATAAACCGATCCCCCGATTTGGGTTGTGGAGCCTCTAAGAGAAGCAAATTTCATCCGATTCGGCTGAAATTTGGTACATGGTATTGGTATATGTTCTCTAATGACCATTCAAAAATTGGTCCACATCGGTCCATAATTATATAGCCCCCATATAAACCGATCCCCCGATTTGGCTTGCGGAGCTTCTAAGAAACGAAAATTTCATCCGATCCGGCTGAAATTTAGTACATGGTGTTGGTATATGTTCTCTAATGACCATGCAAAAATTGGTCCATATCGATCCATAATTATATATAGCCCCCATATAAATCGATTCCCAGATTTGTCTTCCGGAGCCTCTTGGAGGAGCAAAATTCATCCGATACGGTTGAAATTTGGAACATGGTGTTAGAATGTGGTCTCTAACAAACACGCAAGGATTGGTCCATATCGGTCCATAATTATATATAGCCCCCATATAAACCGTTCACCAGATTTGATCTCCGGAGCCTCTTGGAGGAGCAAAATTCATCCGATCCGGTTGAAATTTGCAACGTGGTGTTAGTATAAGGCCGCTAATATCCATGCCAAAAGTGGTCCATATCAGTCTATAGTTATATATAGCCGATCCCCAATCACACAAAAATTGGTCCATATCGGTTCATATTCATGGTTGACACTCGAGCCAAAAATAATCTACCAAAATTTTATTTTTATGGAAAACATTGTCAAAATGTTATTTCTATAGAAAATTTTGTCAAAATTTTATTTCTATAGAAAATTTTGTCAAAATTTTATTTCTATAGAAAATTTTGTAAAAATTGTATTTCTATAGAAAATTTTGTCAAAATTTTATTTCTATAGAAAATTTTGTCAAAATTTTATTTCTATAGAAATTTTTTTCCAAATTTTACTTCTACTTAATATATACTACGTATGGACTACCTTGTAATTTAGAAGACGGTGTTAGGAAGTTTTAAGATACCTTGCCATGGGCAAGTGTTACCGCAACCCAAGTAATTCGATTGTGGATGACAGTCTTCAGTAGAAGTTTCTACGCAATCCATGGTGGAGGGTACATAAGCTTCGGCCTGGCCGAACTTACGGCCGTATATACTTGTTTTATTCTTGGGCTTCCATAAACTGTATTTATTACCCGATTTGCCTGAAATTGGAAATCTAGAGGTATTTTGGGACTATAAAGAAGTGTGTAGAAAATGGTCCGTATCGGTCCATGGTTTGGTATAGCCCCCATATAGACCGATCTACCGACTTTATTTCTTGGGCTTCTAGAATCTGTAGTTTTTATCCAATTTGCCGGAAATTAGAAATATAGACGCTGACCACAAATAGGTCAGCTGAATATGGTGTGTGTCGATCTCCAGATATAACTCCTTGGGCTTCTAGAAACCGTAGTTTTATCCGATTTGCACAAAAATTTAAATGTACTGGAATTTTAGACCTGTATCGCATTTATTTTTACCGGTCCATTTGGCAAGGCATCGATATAGACCGATTTAACTTCTTGAGGGTACACCCAAAGAAAAAATATTTTCCTCCGGAATGAAATTGTAGACAAACGAAATTCCCCTTTCATGAAAATTGCTTGAAACTGAAAGTAAAATTTCCAGATTCTACTCATCGTATTCATTTAAATAATGACGGAAAAATCTACTGATTTAAGATTTCAAATCAAGGCGTTATTTCATCATATACACGATATGTTTATGATTTCTCAAACAAAACAAACAAATAAAATTGGTTCTCATAAATCCAGAATCTGATCTGGTCTTCATAGGTAGAATGTTTAAATTTTTTCTTCGGGAAGCGTACTGGTTGAACTGATTTTCTTGGGAAAAGATTTGCCATCAAACCCCCCAAAATGCTATATATTATCAAGTAACCCGCTACGACGTAGAGTTTTCAAAATAAACTATTATATTTGATTCATGGTGGTGGGTATTTAAGATTCGACCCGGCCGAACTTACTGCTGTATATACATGTTTTTTTTTTCACAAAAAAATCGGTTTTGTTTATAATTTAACCAAACTTGCAATTTATTGAATTTTATTATAATAAAATTCTATAAATTGCAATTTGATAATTATCAAAATGTGTGCTTTGCTAAGAAAGTTCATTGAGCGCTTCTTCAATTTCGTGGTCATTTTAATCGACCCACTAAAGCGGCTATTTGGGGTATTGTGACTAAATTGAAGGAAATATCGCAGCTGTATCGGTCAGTGTTAATAATGACCATTAGCTATAGTTTCAAAATACAGCTGGTGCAAGAATTGGGACCAAAGCAATTCAGAAACCTTAGAAAGTTGGCCGAAGATCCACTTTTTTATTGAAAAACAACTAAGGAAAGTCGGGCGGGGCCGACTAAATTATACCCTGCACCACTTTGTAGATCTAAATTTTCGATACCATATCACATCCGTCAAATGTGTTGGGTGCTATATATAAAGGTTTGTCCCAAATACATACATTTAAATATCACTCGATTTGGACAGAATTTGGTAGACTTTTACAAAATCTATAGACTCAAAATTTAAGTTGGGTAATGCACTAGGGTGGAACACAATTTTAGTAAAAAACAAGTAAGGAAAGTCTAAAGTCGGGCGGGGCCGACTATATTATACCCTGCACCACTTTGTAGATCTAAATTTTCGATACCATATCACATCCGTCAAATGTGTTGGGGGCTATATATAAAGGTTTGTCCCAAATACATACATTTAAATATCACTCGATTTGGACAGAATTTGATAGACTTCTACAAAATCTATAGACTCAAAATTTAAGTTGGCTAATGCACTAGGGTGGAACACAATTTTAGTAAAAAACAAGTAAGGAAAGTCTAAAGTCGGGCGGGGCCGACTATATTATACCCTTCACCACTTTGTAAGTCCACATTTTCGATACCATATCAAATCCGTCCAATGTGTTGGATGCTATATGAATCCATACACATATATTCTGTATATCTGAGCAGATCTGTACAGAGTTCTGCAATACTTATAGATTTTACATTTAAGTCGGCTAATGCGCTGAGGTGGAACACAATGTTAGTAAAAAAATATAGGAAACATTTAAATATGAACCAATTTTGAGGCAGCTTCGCAAAAGTGTATTTATGATTTATCGGTCGATAGATGTGTAATAGAGTAGTAGGAAAATTTGAGTCATTTTGATAAGTTTTCGACTTAGCAGTGGCGATTTGATAAGGAAAATGTAGGTATTTCGGCCAGGTTTGCCTAAATCGGAAAAACATATATATGGAATCTATATCGAAATCTGAACCGATTGCAATCAAATTTCACATGCATAGTTACTATGTTGAATCTACTCCCTGTGCAAAATTTCACGTAAATCGGATAACAACTTTGACCTCTGTGGTCATATGACGGAAAATCGGGCGAAAGATATATATGGGAGCTATATCAAAATCTGAACCGATTTCAACCAAAATAAACACGCATATGCAGAAACTTAATTTTACTGCCTGTGTAAAGTTTCAATTTCAATTATACGTCCTCTGCAAAATTTCACGTAAATCAGAGTAGCACTTTTGCCTCTGTGGGCATATTAGTCCAAATCGGGCGAATGATATATATGGGAGCTATATCTAAATCTGAACCGACTTCAACTAAATTTTGCACAATTAACGATACTATAAAACGTACTCCTTGTGCAAAATTTCAAGCAACTGAGGGCAAAACTCTGGCTTTTGAGGCCATATAAATCCAAATCGGAGGAAAGATATATATGGGAGCTATATCTAAATCGGAACCGATTTTAACTAAATTAAGCACACTTAACGATACTATTAAACGTACTTGTTGTGCAAAATTTGTAGCAAATCAGGGTAAAACTCTGGCTTTTGGGGCCATATAAGTCCAAATCGGTCGAAAGATATATATAGGAGCTATATCTAAATCTGAACCGATTTCAATTAAATTTGGCACAATTAACGATACTATTAAACGTACTCCTTGTACAAAATTTTAATCAAATCAGGGCAAAACTCTGGCTTTTGAAGCCATATAAGTCAAAATCGGACGAAAGATATATAGGGGAGCTATATCTAAATCTGAACCGATTTCAACTAAATTTGGCACAATTAACGATACTATCAAACGTACTCGTTGTGCAAAATTTGAAGCAAATCAGGGCAAAACTCTCGCTTTTGGGGCCGTATAAGTCCAAATCGGACGAAAGATATATATGGGAGCTATATATAAATCTGAACCGATTTAGCTGATATTTTGCAGTTTTTACGGGACTGACAAAACATTCAGATGTACAAAATTTGAAGAACGTCGGTTCATAAATACGTGAAATATGATCAAATCGGTGATAAATATATATGGCAGCTATATCTAAATCTGAACCGATTTTTTCCAAAATCAATAGCGATTGTCTTCTACCCGAAGAAAGACGTTATGTCAAATTTGAGGACGATCGGACTTAAACTGCGACCTGTACTTTGTGCACAAAATTACATATACAGACAGACGGACGGACAGACAGACAGACGGACATCGCTAAATCGACTCAGAAATTAATTCTAAGCCGATCGGTATACTAAAAGATGGGTCTATGACAATTATTTCTTGGCGTTACATACAAATGCACAAACTTATTATACCCTGTACCACAGTAGTGGTGAAGGGTATAAATATGGGAAACATTTAAATCTGAAGCAATTTTAAGGAAACTTCGCAAAAGTTTATTTATGATTTATTGCTCGATATATATGTATTAGAAGTTTGGGAAAATGAGAGTCATTTTTACAACTTTTCGACTAAGCAGTGGCGATTTTTCAAGGAAAATGTTGGTCGAAATCAGAAAAATACATATATGGGAGCTAAATCTAAATCTGAACCGATGCCAACCAAATTTGGCACGCATAGCTACAATGCTAATTCTACTCCCTGTGCAAAATTTCAACTAAATCGGAGTTAAAAATTGGCCTCTGTGGTCATATGAGTGTAAATCGGGCGAAAACTATATATGGGAGATATATCTAAATCTGAACCGATTTCAACCAAATTTGGCACGAATAGCTACAATGCTAATTATACTCCCTGTGAAAAATTTCAACTAAATCGGAGCAAAAAATTGGCCTCTGCGGTCATTTTAGTGTAAATCGGGCGAAAGCTATATATGGGTGCTATATCTAAATCTGAACCGATTTGGCTGATATTTTGCAAGTTTTTCGAGACTCATAAAATATTCGGATGTACGGAATTTGAGGAAGATCGGTTGATATACACGCCACTTATGACCAGATCGGTTAAAAATATATATGGCAGCTATATCGAAATCTGAACCGATTTTTTCCAAAATCAATAGAGATCGTCTTTGAGCCGAAACAGGACCCTATACAAAATTTTAGGACAATCGGACTAAAACTGCAAGCTGTACTTTGCACACAAAAATACATCAACAGACAGACAGACAGACGGACAGACAGACAGACAGACGGACAGACAGACAGACGGACATCGCTAAATCGACTCAGAATTTAATTCTAAGACGATCGGTATACTAAACGATGGGTCTCAGACTTTTCCTTCTTGGCGTTACATACAAATGGTGAAGGGTATAAATATGGGAAACATTTAAATCTGAAGCAATTTTAAGGAAAGTTCGCAAAAGTTTATTTATGATTTATCGCTCTATATATATGTATTAGAAGTTTAGGAATATTAGAGAGTATATATATGTATTAGAAGTTTAGGAATATTAGAGTCATTTTTACAACTTTTCGACTAAGCAGTGGCGATTTAACAAGGAAAATGTTGGTATTTTTACCGTTTTTATCGAAATCAGAAAAACATATGTGGGAGCTATATCTAAATCTGAACCGATTTCAATCAAATTTGGCACACATGACTATATTACTAATTGTACACCTAGTGCAAAATTTCAACCAAATTGGGCCAAAACTCTGGCTTCTGGGGCCATATAAGTCCATATCGGGCGAAAAATATATATGGAAGCTATATCTAAATCTGAACCGATTTCAATAAAATTTGGCACACATAACTATACTACCAATTGTACTCCTTGTGCAAAATTTCAAGCTAATCGGGATAAAACTCTGGCTTCTGGGTCCATATAAGTGCATATCGGGCGAAAGATATATATGGGAACTATATCTAAATCTAAATCGATTTCAATCAAATTTGGCACGCATAGCTACAATGCTAAATGTACTCCCTATGCAAAATTTCAACCAAATTGGGCCAAAACTCTGGACCATATTAGTCCATATCGGGCGAAAGATATATATGGGAGCTATATCTAAATCTGAACCGATTTCAATCAAATTTTGCACACTTGACTATACGACTAAGTATTATGTTTGTACAAAATTTCAAGCAAATCGGTATAAAACTCTGGCTGCTGGGTCCATATTAGTGCATATCGGGCGAAAGATATATATGGAAGCTATATCTAAATCTGAACCGATTTCTTCCAAAATCAATAGGGTTCTATTCTGAACCAAATTAAGAACATGTGCCAAATTTGAAGGCGATTGTACTTAAATTGCGACCTAGACTTTGATCACAAAAATGTGTTCACAGACAGACGGACGGGCGTACGGACAGACGGACATGGTTATATCGACACAGGGACCCACCCTGAGCATTATTGCCAAAGACACCATGTGTTTATCTCGTCTCCTTCTGGGTGTTACAACCATATGCACTAACTTATAATACCCTGTTCCACAGTGTGGCGCAGGGTATAATTATGTGCAGCTATAAAGCTCATTTTTGGCTCAATGGGTACGTAAATAAATAAGCAGAATAATCGATTTGGAAGTGAAGATCAGCCAACAGCATTGGAAAAGTTATCAAAGCATCCACACCGAGAAAAGTGAACTGTTTTATAGGAAGAATGAACTACCACGCACGAAAATTAACCATTTTGAGATTTCCACAAAGCGTTGTTAAAAATGGGAAAATTTAATGTCCTGTTGTACTTTTTTACTGCAGTCCACGAAATTACATCATCGCATAGAAGAAAAATTAACTAAAAGTAAAGAAGAAAATCATTGGCGCCAAATCATGGCCATTTAACAGTAGTTCATTCTTACTATTTTTGGGAATTGTACGAAAATGTTCATTTGTTGTAGTTCATATTGAACTTACACGCAAAAAAATAATTCTTTCCTCCCTAACGAAATTTTAGACAAACAAAGTTCGTTTCTCATTTGCTTTTCGCTGTAAGGAAGTGTATTTGGAAGAAAAGTATATACTTTTTGTGATAAACGTTTATTCTTTTCCAGGATGTAAAAAAAATTTCATAAAGACTAACTCAAAAAAAAAAATCTGGCTAATTGCATTTTCCCTCACATCTTTCTCAGTTCCACGAATATTTTTAGTTCTTAGCACCTTTTTCTGTAATACAAACAATGTAGAAGAAATTATACGATTTTATAAATTTTTAAAATTTTTTTACCTTTCGCCTGGACGGAGAATCGAACCGCGGACCATGCACTTTGTAAGCCAACACACTAACCACTGAGCTATGTACCTGTTATGGTCATCAATAGATAAATATCCATATAAGTTATATTTATATAGCATAGCTTGCGGCGCCCACGAACCGAATAAACAAAGTTTATTTAACAGAAACAAACATTTAGTTTGGCACCGTGGAGCAGTGGTTGCTACGTCTGACTCTCATGCCAAGGGTCGTGGGTTCGATCCCTGCTTCGACCAAAGTTTTTTTTTTTTTTTTTTTACATACATTCTACATATGTTCGGAAGATTCCGAAAAAAATGTTCAACATTACATTGTACTATATTAAATTTTGAACCGTAAAATGTGTTTTATTAAAGACCAAAAGTCTGAAAAGAACAGTGTTTGATATAAACGAAATGGACTCTGTTGTTGTTTCAAAAATAACTTTTTTTATTGAAAAAATAAAAACTTTGTAAAAAACGAATTTTTTTGGTGATAAAAGTTTCAAATTTTCGAAGCAATTCAAAAAACTCTAACAAAAGAAAAACGTTTTCGGTACAGGTTTTCCAAACGTTTTTTTTCTTTGCGTATATGTGTACGGTCATTGAACTTTATACTCACATTTTGTGCATAAAATTTTTGAGATATACTTAAAAAAAGTAAGATTTCATTAAGCTGTGGAAAATTTCGATAAAAATAATAAAATTTAACTACAAGCAAATAATTTTTTTCCAATAAAAATAAGTTATGTTAAATTTAGCGTTAGTTTAACTACGGAATTTTTTTCTGTGCAGCCACAGGTCGGTGTGATTTATGGGCTGGTGGCCCATTGTTGAAGAATGCTACAAGGTGACGTGGTACAAGATGATTTAGATATCCAGGTCGATCGAAGATACCGGGTTTCAATGAAGATGTCGATCGCCCTCTCCTTCTAAAAATATACCCAAATAATGATTCCAAAGTGTTGTATGCTCGATGTTTTTAAACGCTGCTAGCCAATATGTTCTGGCTATGGTCCGATATCACATCGTAAGGATATTCAACAGACAACTAGCCAAGAACTTCTATTCTTTCATTTGGGGGGTTTTCTCATACAGACTGTTTTATAGAAGCCTATGAAATAAGTTTTCTCATAAATTAACACAAACCACTATAACGCCCCCCATTGCCTTCTGGATGAGGATGTTGTAGGCTGCTAAGTGAAATCTTTGTACGATTCCTTATCACTGTTCATTAAATGGCTATCGCTAGCAAAGGGGGAAATAATTGATGGTGGAGCTCCATGACAAAAGGCTCTATGCATGCCAGACATTGTACTAGCTTCTTAAATATTGGTATATGTGCTAATGAATTTGATGAAATTAATCACTGCTGAAGTATGAAGTAACAAAGACAAAGTGCGATTTAATTAGGAAAATTAAATCTCACAACTTTTTTTTTCTTGTCGCACTCAGGCATGAGGCTTACAGCTAAACAGGCAGTATGGCAGCTATCCATGCATTCATGCCTGCCTGCTTGCATGGTTCTCTATTCAAGCGTTTATTAGTTGTTAGAACCACAGGATGAATAATAGGCGAAATGTGGTTGTAAGGAATACCACGCACTCAATTTCCAACAAACAGAAACTAAGACAACAACAGCAACAACAAACACTAACACCCATGAAGAGGAACCGGAAAAGCACACAAAAAACAAACAAGGATACCACCGAGTACAATACACTCAACATATGAACTACATAAAATACTATTAAATTATACAGATGATGACGATGAGAACAACGATGACTATGATGATGCCAGAATGGTGGCTATAGTGCCAAAGACTACAATGACGACGACGACGACGACAATGACAGCGATGTTGTCGCTGACTGGAAAATGTTTTTGTATTTGTTTTTGCTGAGAAAGTTGTAGAACTGAAGTGGCTACCGCATTACAACGCTTTCAGTGGGAGTATTGTGCAAGGCCCATGAGATTTTGTGGCCCAATTGCCACATTGATAATTTATTAGGATTATGATTTTGCGTTTTTTTGCCCATTGAATGGGAGTAATGGTGCAGGGCTAGTATTTGATTTTAAATGAGAACTAAGATTGTGTAATTAAATTTGATTTTCATGCACAGCGAATAGAGTAAAATGTTCTTAATAATTATAAATACAAAAAATAATTTTATTTAATCTGTAGGGGAAGCCAGGAATAAGAATATCGTAAATGTGATATTTCGGCCGAATGGTCTTCTGTGGACTCAGCCTCCAAATTATGTATTCCGATTGCATCAACCGCTTCTTCAGGTGTCGAACTAAGCTGAGAACGTACTCCAAAAGAAAAATGCTTTTCTAAGGAACGAAATTTTAGATAAACGAAATTTCCCTTTGACATAAAGTATTTTCATTGAGAGCAAAAAAAAAACCCGAATTCATGACAAAAGTTGTAAAAATGGTCTCTATTTGCTTCTAAAGAAAATTGTGTGGCGTCAAAAGAAAAAAATTCGTTCCTCAGAAAAGAAAACTCTTCTTTCAGCGTATAACCTCAAAAATATGACAGATTTCAACACTAGGGTTCCCCAATCCCAGCATAGAATAGCGATAGGGGTATATTAAGTTTGCCACTCCGATCGTAACACATCGAAATACGGATTTCGACGCTTGAGACGCCACAAAGACCCGCTACTTTATTTCTCGTTATTTGGTCGAGGGAGGGGAATAGTCTTTGCCCATATTTTTTTAAAGTACGATGAAAAAACAAAACTTCTCCGATTTACTTGAAAGTTACAGAGAACGCGGCGGGAGGTACCTGATTTTTTATTAGTTATTTATATTTTGTCATGCGGGGACCTTTCTTTGCCCAACATTTTGAAACTTGAAGAAAAGTTCGCTGATTTTCTTGAAATCTCGGTTGGCACTTACCCTTCTCCGATATTTTATCGGAGAAGGGTAAGTGCCTTTTTTTAAATAATTGGGCTATATCTAAACTTCTTCGACTTATTTGACATTAACGTAAAATAGGGGTGTCATTTGTTGTTATCTGCTCGAGGAGTTACACCTCCTCTTTTGAAAATTGAAAGTTTTCCGATTTTATTCAAATTTCTTTGATGTACATGAAATTGACTGGGAATGATAGAGAGGCACTGTCTTTTTGAAAATCTACTTTTTTCTGAAGAAGTTTGATGATGCAAGGCGTTACTCGAAGAGGATTCGTGTCAAATGCAAGAAGAATATTGGTTGCCATACGAGTTGAAGCCGATTTTTGCACTAACGAACTCCGAAGGGTTTTTGCATCGCATCCCTTTTATTAGTTCATTTAACTAACGTACGTACAAAACATTATTAGAGTAAAGGAAACTTTCTCCAAACTTAATAATTCCATGAACTAAAATAAAGTTAAGTTGGCTTTAGTGAAATAGAGGATTTACTTTTTTTGAAGGGTTTCCGAAGGGTTTTTGCATCGCATCGTTACTGGTGATGAAAAGCATGATCCACTGCCCTCTAATATTCCTATTCCAGGAACTCTGCCTCCAGTCCCAGTGCTGAGCTGGATCAGGTCCGAAACAACCCCTTCACCGATTTGGTTAATAATTGGCCTACAAAAACGTAGGTTAGTGTTAAAGGTTGTATACCAAGATCTAATCATTCTCAAAACACGCCCTACATGTACCATCCTCTGCTACTCCTATTCGACATAGGTGTGCTCTGAATTCAAGGAGCTCGGACATTATTTCCACGATTCTCCTAACTGTCGTTCTACTCTCCGTGAGTTGTTCTCCAGGCTCTTTCTTATTTTGGACACCCCATAGTATTTTCGTCGCCCCAAATCGCCTCGCGTTAGTTTTATTGGCTTTGTGTTCTCTAAGTTCATTTCTCTATGTGTCCTAGTCGTTATCGCCAGATAATTATGCAGAAATTTGTGAAAGGTTAATAATGAGCGTGTACAGATCGTCACGTTTACCGCATCGTCGAGTAGGACATAGTAATTTTGGATTGAAGTCTCCTATTGAAATAAGTCTATTCTCTAGTCTACTTTTTTAAATCCGTTCATAATTTTGTGAACATTCGTGAGAATTGAAACTTCTTCGAACATATCATGATCGAATTCGTAGTACAGCTAACGCGACTGAAACATTTTGAGTTTGCGACGTTTGTTACTTTTTCTACATTACGAGGTGACGTCTACGACGTTTAAAACTTTGCGACAGTCGCAAACCTAAAAAGTTTGTTACAGACCATCTCTGATGTGGATCCTACCGTATTCAGAGTATTCGTTGATCATGCTTTTGCATGCCAATACGGTTTGCGATCGAACCATAATCTGCCATTGCTTTCATTGTCCTCGGCCAATTTGTGAAAATGTTCACATGTTGTGGCCTCGTGTTATTTCCAAGACAATTAACATATTCTGTTATGGCATGCACTTCTGCCTGCAGTATTGTGCTGTGGTCTAGCAATTGCATCTTGATGTCTGTGTCCTCCATATATACGCCCAGACCCGACCTCCCAGCTTCATCTTCGATCCATCGTTGTAGCAACTATTTCCCTCTGGTATCTGTTCTGGGTTTCCATTCTCCCAGAATCATTTTACTGGTGTCAAAATGTTACACTCGGCAGCGATTGTCACCTTAGGTATATGATCATGGATTTTTGCGAAATCCTCCATTTCATCCACCGTCTCCCCTATTATCCTTTGATGGCTCATCATGTATTGTTTTCGTCTATTCCCTCTACATCTTCAATATCATCGCAGAGCTAAGATTTTCGTCTGAATCTGAACCATATACAGGTCTTAAGTCCAGTATCGTCTCCAAGGCTCTGGTTGATATGGTCTTCATTGCCCCAGTTATGCCAAGACAACAGTTTCGTTGGGCCTGTTTTAAAATTTCTATGTTCTTCCTCTCACTCTATGTTCACCAGAGTATGGACGCGTGTTTTACGATTGCCGTTGTTACGCTTTCGTATATCCATATTTACAGTGTCCAATAGCTGTAGGTTTTCTTGGTCCTCCTTTTGGTGTGGCTCTTCCAAGTCAGTTTCCTGTACAAGGTTACTCCTAAGTACTTTAGTTTATCAGACACTGCTATCGTCTGGCCGAAAAAAACTCGGTTCGATACACTCATAGAAAAAATCAGGAACGGTGTGCTCATTTCAGAACGATCCGTTCATGAAAGTAATACACGCAAAAAAATAATTCTTTCCTCCCAAACGAAATTTTAGACAAACAAAGTTCGTTTCTCATTTGCTTTTCGCTGTAAGGAAGTGTATTTGGAAGAAAAGTATATACTTTTTGTGATAAACGTTTATTCTTTTCCAGGATGTAAAAACAATTTCATAAAGACAAACGCAAAAAAAAAAAAAAACATTGTTTTATTGATAGTTGAATTTTCCCTCACATCTTTCTCACACCCACGAGGTTTTTTAGTTCTTAACGCCTTTTCCTGTAATACCAACAATGTAGAAGAAATTATACGATTTTATACATTTTTAAATTTTTTTTACCTTTCGCCTGGACGGAGAATCGAACCGCGGACCATGCACTTTGTAAGCCAACACACTAACCACTGAGCTATGTACCTGTTATGGTTATCAATAGATAAATATCCATATAAGTTATATTTATATAGCATAGCTTGCGGCGCCCACGAACCGAATAAACAAAGTTTATTTAACAGAAACAAACATTTAGTTTGGCACCGTGGAGCAGTGGTTGCTACGTCCGACTTGCATGCCAAGGGTCGTGGGTTCGATCCCTGCTTCGACCAAAGTCTTTTTTGTTTGTTTTTTTTTTACATATATTCCAGATATGTCCGGAAGATTTCGAAAAATGTTCAACAGTACATTGTAGTATATTAAATTTTGAACTGTAAAATGTGTCTTATTAAAGACCTAAAGTCAGAAAAGAACAGTGTTTGATATAAACGAAATGGACTGTGTTGTTGTTTCAAAAATAACTTTTTTTATTGAAAAAATAAAAATTTTGTAACAAACGAATTTTTTTGGTGATAAAACTTTAAAATTTTCGAAGCAATTCAAAAAACTCTAACAAAAGAAAAACGTTTTCGGTACACGTTTTCCAAACGTTTTTTTTCTTTGCGTGTACGTGGTGTCAAACGGAGAACTGACAAGGATAAAATGACACCATACGTTGTCAAATCAACAACCATAGTTCACGATCGGAAAACGTAATGGTTTGCAATTTATAGACAAAATTAAAAAACAATTTCGCTACCGTGTCTCGAAACTGTGTTGTCTGCACCATATGCGTTAACAGTCGCCTTAGCACATTGCACCACCGGCGGAGTTGCCATAACAACATCGAAATCGTGAACATTCCGTTTACGATTGTGGAACGCAATTTTTTCTAGTGTAATGTATATTGGGCAATATCAGGCCCCAGGGACTTGTTCAATTATATGCCATCCGGAAGCCATTTTCTGCGCTCCTTCATAGTCTGTTAGGATCCTTTCGCTGCAGAAGTAGTATTACATTGTCTGCTTAACAGACGGGTTCAAATCCCTCCTTAGCTAAAATCCTTAGTAGGACTTGTATGATAGTTACATAGTGGCAGTGGCGATAGTATACCTTCCAAGATTGCCCACTCTACATTGGACGTTATGGTTACATCATGCGATCCACAGCTTATCCTTCTATTCCTTAGCATATGGGCCATGCAATCTGTTAAAGGTCTGGTCAACCGAAACTGGTCTAAGTATACGATAAGTGTGACTGTGCTAACATTCCTCAATGGCAATGGTGGCTCCCTCCTCCCACTACAGTATAAGAATTATTTCTTCTTGTCCAGATCAAGACATTAAATAGATTTTAATGAGACGTTTACCTGATTTTACCCAAATTGAGCCTCGTCTGTTGAAAGGTAGTCTGCGTCGCCTTCTCTTGTTTGCGAATACGATATTTCTGTTTTTTTTTTGCCGTCTAGTTTGTAGGGATATACTATAATCGGACCCGCCAGAGGGCCAATTATTCCTTTGTAGCTGCGTGTATTTTATACAATTTATCCGTACCTACACGCAGAGAAGGAATATGATCACTTCAAACATGTAACATCTTTGCCGCCAACATGTAATTTTCTCGGAAATTATGTATCGGATTTTGACAACGATGTTGTGTGTGCCGAGAAAACAAAATTGTTTTCCATAAAAATATCACATGTTTGTCATGATCAGTGTTGCCAGTTTAGTTTCTGGCTCTCCTCCCCAAATTAGGACACGTTCGTCCTCACAAATATCCCCACTTTTAATCAAACATCCTCACAAAAATTCCCAATAAATTTTGGACAATTTTTTATGAAGAAAAATAAAGAAGTAGACTCTGCAGAAGAATATCGGTAAAAATTTAAAAATGAAAATTTCTTATGGTACCAGCTTGCGAGCTGCAATAAGATCAATAATTCGAGACACAACACCAGGAGATCGGTGATTGTCTTCCAAATTTTCAAAAAATGAAAATGGGAGTTCGGTCACCATATATTTATGGACGAAAATTTATTTCGAAATACTCAAGTGATAAAATTGGGTGGTATAGAAATATGAAGGTGAACCATTTTCATCATTTCTATATTTATGGCATATATTGTCCAAATCAGTGACGAACACTGATGAGAAGGCAACATTAAGGCCCAAGTTATCACGAAATAATTTCACAATTGTAGAGAAATGTCTTAACCTAGCTGAGTAAAATTATAAATTAGCGCTTGGGTCCCCAAAATAAAATCGTGCACTGAAAAAACAGTGAACCCACTAGGAAGAAAACTTTTGGTTCATTTTAAAAAACAAACGCTGACATCACGCCGTTATCACAAAAATAAGTAAGCAATTTTCGACAAATTCGAGAAAATTTATTAGACATAAATAATTTTTTTCACTTGAGAAAGAAAATTTTGTAGTTTGAAGGAAAAAATTGGACTTCAAAATTGCAAGAATGTCTTTTGTGACACACGAAGTTCATGATGGACACATTTGTAGTGAAATTTATAAATCTAAATAAATAATGAACTATTTTGTGAAAAATACGAATTTAGTAAATCTTTATTCTTAATTTGTGTATAATTTTTCCCCGTTTTTTTTTTAGTTAATTTAACTATTGTACTCAAAAAACAAGTACACAGATAAAAATAAGTTTGGGAACCAATAACTTTTGTTGGAAAACCAATAACAAAGTTTGTTAATTTTCCTGCAACAAACTAATTTGTACTTTTAATAACCATTACTACAAAAAAGTTGTTAGCATTCGTTACCATCAGAAGGCAACAAATAATTTGTGTTCTCAATAACATAATTTGTAAGTATTTTGTTGAGCATCGAACAGTACAAAATATTTGCTGTTACGTTTAATCCTCAACAAATATTTTTGAATTTGAACGAAAAAATTTGTATGTGGTTGTTCAATGACCTGTAACATTTATTGGTGTATTGACAAAAAATTAAATTGAAATTAAAAATGACAGAATTATGCTATGAATTGCACAAAAATTGCAAAATTGCGGAACAATTTTGGAGATATTTTGTTAAGTACACACAGAGAAGGAATATAACCAAAATGTTATTTTTGGACGGGGAACATGTAACATTTTTGGGTCGAAAATCCTATACTCAGTTTTGTAAATGTATGACGATTTTAAATTTGAGTAGTCCAGGGTCTAGCAAGCATTTTGACAACTTTTTGCCCAGTGTTATAGATTCTAGTTAATTAGAATTGTAATAACTCTAATCCCGATATTAATATGGTTTTATTAATTATCTCATACAACAAACACTTTTAAGAAACTACCAAATTAAAAAATATAAATTTTTCACAGACATTTATAAATGCTTTTCTGTATTCTCTGGTGAGTGACCCAGCGGCGGAAATCGCTCTTCATAAGGCCTTTTAAAAGGCATTTATTTGCAGACACAAGGCATTGACTTCCCATTACATATTCATTGATTTTTTACACAGGGTGTCATAGCCGACCAAGGGCTCCGACTTCAACTTACAGCATAAGGGCTAATATAAGGTCATTATTTTAAGGCCTTTTAGGAATTGCCTCAAATAAGTTCTTTATAATGTGTGATAAAATAAGGCCTTTTATAATGTATACATCAAAAGGTTTTATGAAGCATATATAAAAAGAGGCCTCTTAATAGGAGTTTAAAATAATGTAAATTTAATGCCTTTTTATGAAGGCTGTTTAAAAGGCCATGTTTACATACCTTATATAGGACCTACTCCAAATTTCACATATAAATAAGAAACCGAAGATTTGTACAGAATTATTTTTATTTTATTTTGTACTATATAAAATTGTACTACAAAAAATAAATCACCTTCTTCATAGAAACTGATTTCGTATTGGACGTCTGATTTCCACATATTGAACAGAACATTGGCTTTCATCGTAGAAGTTGCCGCTAAATAAATAAGTAAAATTATTATTATAATGTAATTCAAAAAATATATACTTACCGCATATTTGACACTTCAGCTACTAAAAAAAAACAAACACCGCAACTTGCTCCAACGAAATCAAAAACCCGAATGAAGAAACACGTGTTGCTTTAAATTGTGCAAAATTATTTTTATTCTTAACTTTCGGTTACTTATAACCTTACGACACAAGGGCTTATCAAAGGTCTCTTAGATTAAAGAAGTGCGCATATGAGAACATGACTTGTTCTTTTTTTTAAGTCGTTATATTGTTTGTGACTAGTGGTCGAAAAACTTATAAATTGGCTTACGGCATAAGGGCTTTTCAAAGGTCTCGTAAATTATAAGAGCTTGCTATGAGAATATGAGCTGCTTTTTAAAATTTGTTTTATTTTGCCTCGTTGCAAGAGCACATTGTAATTCACAATACCAAAAAATGCCTATTAGTAGTTTTTTAAAATGTGTATTTAAACACATGTCCCAGATAAGCCATTTCAAAAGGCTTCGACAAGTATGAGCTATGAGAAAAGGGATAGCGATCTTAGCAAATAAAGACCTTTTTAAGGCCTGGTTTTTGCAATGAATGATGAATGTGTATCAACTTTTTTTTGTAAAGAAGGAAGAGGTCTTACAAAAGGGATTAGTTAATAAGACCTAATCGTATGAGTATTGCCTCTAAAATAAGGGCTCCGTGAATGCTTTCTCGATTTACGCCGCTGGGGAGCTCTTTGCTTGCTATCATAACATACACGTGCATGTACTCATACTCATTTTGTTCTAACGGTATTCTTCGCATACTTTTTTTTAGCTGTCGTACATATTCTCATCGATGTGCGCGTAACCAATCTTGTATTTTTGTTTTTGTGTTCATATCGAAAGCAGTCAACCACTTTCGCAACAAAACAATTTGTTGAAAATTCAGAATATTTCTATTATTTCCTCTGTCAAGCATGTACAAACACATTTCAACAACAAATGCCTCATATTCAATAGACAAATTTTTTGAGCATCAGCAGATTTTACATACAAATAAAGTTGTTAATATTTTTTTGCAGTTATTTTTGTGTGTGTATATACAGCACTAAGTTCGGCCGGGCCGAATCTTAAATACCCACCACCATGAACCAAATATTAGGGTTTCCTTTGAAATTTCAGGAGGGCTTGAGGACTTGAGGACACTTCCCGAACATAAATTTAAAGATTTCACCTATGAGGACTATATCAGATTCTGGATTTATAAGAACCATTTTTGTTTGAGTTTTAGAGGAATCATTAACATCTCTTCTAAGTGTGCAAGAAAATTATAAAATAACGTCTTAATTTGAAATCTTAAATCTGTGGAAGTAAAATCTGGAAATTTTACATTGAGTTTCAAGCAAATTTCATGATCAGTGCGCCTTCTACACCGTCAAGAAGTGAAGTCGGTCTATATGGAGGCATTATCAAATGGACCGATAAAAACTTAATCCGATACACGTTTTTGTGAGCCTAAATTATCAGAATATTTACAAATTCAGGCAAATCAGATAAAAACTACGGTTTCTAAAAACCCAAGGAGTTAAATCGGGAAATCGGTCTATATGGGGGCTATACCAAAATATGAACCGATACTCATCATTTTCGGCACACCTCTTTATGGTCCTAACATACCTCTAGATATCCAATTTCAGACAAATTGGATAGAAACTACGGTTTCTATAAGCCCAAGACCCAAAATCGGGAGGTCGTTTTATTTGGGGGCTATACCAAAACATGGACCGATACTCACAATTTTTGGCACACCTCTTTATGGTCATAAAATACCTTTAGATTTCAAATTTCAGGCAAATTGGATAAAAACTACGATTTTTATAAGCCCAAGACCCCAAATCGGGAGGTCGTTTTATATGGGGACCATACCAAAACATGGACCGATACTCACAATTTTTGGCACACGTATTTGTGGTCCTACAATACCTCTATATTTCCAATTTCAAGTAAATTGAATAAAAACTGCGGTTTGTATAAGCCCAAGAAGTAAAATCGGGAGATCGGTCTATATGGGGGCTATACCAAAACATTGACCAATACTAACCATTTTTGGCACACCTCATTATGGTCATAAAATACCCCTAGATTTCAAATTTCAGGCAAATTGGATAAAAACTACGATTTCTATAAGCCCAAGACCCCAAATCGGGAGGTCGTTTTATATGGGGACCATACCAAAACATGGACTGATACTCACAATTTTTGGCACACGTATTTGTGGTCCTGCAATACCTCTAGATTTCCAAATTCAAGTAAATTGAATAAAAACTGCGGTTTCTATAAGCCCAAGAAGTAAAATCGGGAGATCGGTCTATATGGGGGCTATACCAAAACATGAACCGATACTCACCATTTTTGGCACACCTCTTTATGGTCATAAAATACCTCTAGATTTCAAATTTCAGGCAAATTGGATAAAAACTACGATTTCTATAAGCCCAAGACCCCAAATCGGGAGGTCGGCTTATATGGGGACTATATCAAAACCTGGACCGATATAGCCCATCTTCGAACTTGACCTGCCTGCAGACAAAAGACGAGTTTGTGCAAAATTTCAGCACGATTGCTTCATTATTGAAGACTGTAGCGTGATTACAACAGACAGACAGACAGACGGACAGACGGACATCGTTATATCGTCTTAGAATTTCTCCCTGATCAAGAATATATATACTTTATATAGTCGGAAATCGATATTTCGATGTGTTACAAACGGAATGACAAACTTATTATACCCCCATCACCATTCTATGGTGGTGGGTATAATTATTAAGGTGGAGTTATATACCATGATTTCGTGCGTACGTAGGTTATATTCGAATGCGTTGACGAATACGATTCTCCAATTGAGTTACACAACATGCGTCGGAACACAAATAAATTTGCTGATTACATTCCCAGCCTCTGCGCTTTTTATCGAGTTTTTATATTCCACGCACTTTTTATACCCTCCACCATAGGATGGGGGTATATTAACTTTGTCATTCCGTTTGTAACACATCGAAATATTGCTCTAAGACCCCATAAAGTACATATATTCTGGGTCGTGGTGAAATTCTGAGTCGATCTAAGCATGTCCGTCCGTCTGTCCGTCCGTCCGTCTGTCCGGCTGTCCGTCCGTCTGTGGAAATCACGCTAACTTCCGAACGAAACTAGCTATCGACTTGAAACTTGGCACAAGTAGTTGTTATTGATGTAGGTCGGATGGTATTGAAAATGGGCCATATCGGCCCACGTTTACGTATAGCCCCCATATAAACCGAACCCCAAATTTGGCTTGCGGAGCCTTCCGGAGCAGCAAAATTCATCCGATCCGGTTGAAATTTGGTACTTGGTCTAAGTATACGGTCTCTAACAACCATGCCAAAATTGGTCCATATCGGTCCATAATTATATATAGCCCCCATATAAACCGATCCCCAGATTTGACCTCCGGAGCCTCTTGGAGGGGCAAAATTCATCCGATCCGGTTGAAATTTGGTACCTGATGTTAGTATACGGTCTCTAACAATCATGCAAAAATTGGTCCATATCGGTCCATAAATATATAGCTCCCATATAAACCGATCCCCAGATTTGACCTCCGGAGCCTCTTGGAGGAGCAAACTTCATCCTACCCGATTGAAATTTGGTACGTGGTGTTAGTATATGGTCCCTAACAACCATGCAAAAACTGGTCCATATCGGTCCATAATTATATATAGCTCCCATATAAACCGATCCCCAGATTTGACCTCCGGAGCCTCTTGGAGGGGTAAAATTCATCCGATCCGTTTGAAATTGGGTACCTGATGTTAGTATACGGTATCTAAGAAGCATGCAAAAATTGGTCCATATCGGTCCATAATTATATATAGCTCCCATATAAACCGATCCCCAGATTTGAACTCTGGAGCCTCTTGGAGGAGCAAAAGTCATCCGATGCGGTTGGAATTTGGTACATTTCGTTAGTATATGGCCCCTAACAGCCATGTAAAAATTGTCAAATTTTATTACTATAGAAAGTTTTGTCAAAATTTCATTTCTATAGAAAGACAGCCTTTAGTAGAAGTTCCTACGCAATCCATTGTGGAGGGTACATAAGATTCGGCCTGGCCGAACTTACGGCCGTATATACTTGTTTAAGTATAGGACTTTATGTTTTTTAATAATTCCTCGTCCATATTTTAGATTTTTTCGTTCCTTGAATTGTTTACATTTTGTTTAATGTTGTCAACGCACCCGACGCATTGAAAAGTTAAAAGTTCAGGTTGAATTACACGCCATGCGTCAATCCGTGCGTTGATGGAATGGTTGATTTTTTCTGTTTGCTCGACTATTCGAGCTTTTGATTTCAAAGAGAAATTTCAACTCTTCAATCATCGGACGCATTGTACGCATGGTATGTAATTTTACCTTTCTTCAACTTTATGCGTCATATGCATACGTTACTTTTGTCGTGTAACTCAAACAATAGTAGCTCCCACATTTTAACTTTTTTTGACAATAGCATATAACGTACGCACGCATGACCGCATGGTATGTAATACCACCTTAAAGGTTGAGTTACATACTATGCGTTAATGCGTCCGTTGATTGAAGAGTTGAATCTTCTCTTTGATAGCAATAGTTTTATTAGAGTGCTTCAAACTGAAAATTATCAACCCTTCCATCAACGCACGGATTAACGCATGATATGTAACTCAACCTTTACACAACATGGGTCGGAAACTAAAAGCGTTTTTTCATCAGCTGTTTTGATATTTATTTTAGCGTATGTTTTATTTGAAGTTATCAAAATATCTTCTGAAATATCGCGTTGTGAACTTGGAGATCTATTGAACGGGTTAAAAGACAATTTTGGGTACGGGATTTGTTTTTGGAAAGGGACATTTCAGAATTTTTTGCTACGACCTTTGAAAAGCTAAGAAATTACCCAGAGCGATTCTTTATGGCAACTAGAATGAGTCCCGATGTGTTTGACATCTTTTTTCAAAAAGTTGGAGCAAAATTAATAAAAAGTTCGTCTAGAGCAATTCTTCCACATTCTCGTCTTTTCCTCACATTGGTGTAAGTGTAACATTAAATAAAATTTACTTACAAATAAACCATATTCTTCATTATACAAAGTTATTTAGCCCACGGACCCTCAAGATAGTACCTCTCATTAACATTTAAAATGTCTGTGCCCACGATAAGAAAATTTTTCTTGGATACTTGCGACATTATTTAGAAAGAACTCCACACAATATACATAAAAACAACAAATACAGAAGATTGGAAGCAAATTGCCGAAGACTTTAAAAATATGTGGGATCTGCCAACTTGTGTTGGCGCGACTGACGGCAACCATATCGCTATTACCTGCCCAATTACCTGCCGCAATTTTATAATTACAAAAGTGGGTTTAATACTGAAACTGCACGAAAACGATATAAAACAAATATTTTTACAGGTACTTACAGCATTGTACTTCTCGGTGTGTGTGATGTAAATTACATGTCTCCAGTAGTTGATATAGGGGCTTTTGGAAGTCAGAGTGACAGTTGTGTCCTGACATATTCTGAGTTTGCAAGAAAACTTGATAGCAATTATCTGGGGTTCCCCCTAACTCACCTCAGCCTGGCACTGAAAATGATTTCCTTTTTATATTGTGGGAGATTCCATTGAAATCTTATATGATGCAACTCTATTCTGGACTATTATTAAATGAGAAAAAATACAACTTTAATAAAAGACTTTCTCGGGCACGGAATGCAATATGGCGAATTTTGCGAAATTCTTTAAATATGTCTCCAGAATCTGCTGACAAAGTTGTATGTGCTTGTTTGGTACTTCACAATTTTTTGAAGGAGTTGGATAGTGAGTATTGCCCAGAATAATTCGTCGACAGAGAAAATAATGGAGTTCTTATTGAAGGATTATGGAGAAAAGAAAATGACAAACCTAAAAAATGACTATCGGCCAACAATTCGACTAAAGTTTCAGTTTCAGATTAAATTAGGATCCATTACATTGGGGTATGAAGACGTAATTATTACGGGTGATTTTAATTCGAATATTCTCGTCAATTCCACATTAACGGATAATATGTTGGCTATTGGGTTATATAAAACTAATAATACGAATCCAACACATTTTTTTATCCTCTTCTAACACTCTTTTGGATTTGTTCTTTGTCAATGATTTGTCGGACGTCCTTCCGACCAGATTTCGGCTCCTTGTTTCTCGAAACACGTCCTTATATTCCTGTCTTATAGACTTGAACTTCAAAAGGATCAGATCGAATACACGTGCCGTGATTTTCGTAATTTGAATTATATTGAACTGCAGGATATGTTTGGACAAATAAATTGAAATGATATGTACGAACTCATCTCTGTTGACCAGCAATTTAATTTTTTGCGGAATGCTATATGTGAACTTTATAACGCGACTGTGCCTATTAAGAGGATCAAAGTGAAACCAAGTACTAGACCTTGGTTTAACGACACAATAAAGACTGCTATCAGTGAAAGGGATATTGCATACTCTCGATGGAAACGCTTTAGATTACCACAACTTCTAGAGGAGTATCGATCGGCGAGGAGAATAGCGAACAGATATATCAATTATTACGCTATGCTTCTCTATTCAACCGTCGAACGGAACGGACGTGTTTTTCAATAGCGGATAAACTCATCGTAATAGGTACCTACTACGAATTTCAAGTGTGGTGGGATATTAAGCCACCATGCAGCGAAATTCCAAGTCATCCACTGGGTTGCTAACTTCAGGGCCCAGTGGACGGGTATCGACTGGAGTTATAAATCTGGGCAATGACCAAGAGTTAGGCCCAGTTAGTCGACCTGTAGACGGGTCGACAGGTGGCGACACTCTGACAAGTCGAACTTTTTCTAAGGTAACGACATCAAAAGGAGGTAATCCCTCACGAAAGAGGTTCAAGGAACGCAGAAATGCTTTGTTTATCCTAAAGAAGTTAGGATCAGTCGACCCAAGCACGCTGTCGGCTAAACAAAGCGATTCCTTAAAATGGGCTCAAGGAATTCTTGAGACTGGAAAAAGGGAACGATCGCCGGATGAGCTGCCATCCTCCAAAAGGGATCAAAGATCGTTTGCCTCAGTTGCTAAAGATAGCCTTGTGATGGCTATCATTAATAAAGGAGCATTGGACGGTATGGTTCCAAAGCAAAAATGGGGGGAAATTGAGAATGCTCTGTCTGTCGTCTACTCACAGGTGCTGGAAAAGTTTCCCGGCCCAGATCCTCGACACCAAGAGGCTGGTTGGTATCAAGGACGATTTAAGCTAGTCGCATTTGAGAACCAGAGGTCTATAGAATGTTTTAAAGCTGCTCTGATACTAATTGGTGAAGTTTGGGAAGGAGCTGCTCTAGAGTTAGTCGAGAAGAAAGACATACCGGCTAGACCTAGAGCACATGCCTGGATACCTGCAAACCCTTCTGACCCTGAATCTATTTTAAATAGACTGAAACGATGCAATCCAGATCTTCCAACAGCTGATTGGAAGGTTGGCCGTTTGGATGAAGTGGATGGACCAAGACGGCATGCAGTGTTTATATTGAACACTCAGTCTTTGCCACATCTGGCAAAGTCCCAGGGCCGTGTATGTTATGACTTTCATTATATCCAAATGAAGGTGTATAAAAACGATCAGCTAAAGGATTCAGAAATGGACAAGCCTCTGCCTGAATCAGAAGTAAGCGGATCCTCTTGCGAAGTCGAGGGAGATACCAAAGTTGAAGACATGGATAGATACCGTATGCGTGAGGAGGCTTCTATTGCCTCAGAACTCACCAAAGTCGAACCTATGGTTATTGCGAGAGTCACCGATATCTCTGAAGAGGACATTCTTGATGACTCGATTGAAGCGGCTGATGTGACGGTTGTTGAAAATCTCGATGGTCCTACGGATCCTCCAGATAAATCTTCATTATTGTAAGGCTGCATGTGCTGCCTTAAAAGTTCTCCTGATGAAAGAGGACATAGACATAGTTCTTATTCAAGAACCATATGTTTATAGAAACAAAATATGTGAATTAAGTACTCCGGGGTTTAAACTATTGCAGTATACTGGTAATGATGTAATTCGAGCCTGTATAATTGCTAAAAACGAGCTTAACTTGTTTCTGCTTCCTTCAATGTGCAATGCAGACACTGTCGTTGCCAATTTAGAAATAGCCAAATGCAAATATTGGGTATCTTCGGTCTATATGGGACATGACAGGGAGATGCCTCCATGTGCCGTTAAGACCTTAGTTGAGGAGTCACTGAAAACAAAGACGAAACTCATTATGGGATGCGATGCGAATGCGCATCATAGTATTTGGGGAAGTAGTGATACTAATGCAAGGGGAGAGTCGCTAATAGAGTTTATTTTGCGTACTAATCTGGTAGTTTGCAACAAGGGAGATGCCCCAACCTTTGTCACTAAAAACAGGCAAGAGGTTTTGGACATCACCTTGGCCTCGCAAGAACTGAATGAAATGATATCTGAGTGGCAGGTTTTAAGTGAACACAGCTTCTCAGATCATCGCTACATCAGTTTCAAATTTGATGTTCATATCACCAAGACCATATTTTCGCCAAATGTTAGGAAAGCTGACTGGAATAGGTATAGGGAATCGTTCAATATGATGATACCGGAAATAACAGAGACAAATATGAGAAATGTGCAAGATATCGAACACGCAGTGGAGCGGATTACGAAGGCCTTCAACATCTCACTGAAAGCTGCATGCCCTAGAGGAAAGCCAAGGGGGAAACATCGACCACCATGGTGGTCTACGGAATTAAGTAATATGAGGAAATCCTGCAGGAAGCTCTTTAACAAGGCAAAGTCCACCAGAGCCCCTGAGGACTGGGACGCTTACAAGAGGAATCTGAGAGGATACAAGCGAGAACTGAGAAAGGCTCAGCATAACTCTTGGAATGACTACTGCAGCAGTATTGAGAATACGTCCGAGGCTTCCAGACTACGGAAGGTTCTAGCATCCACCAACTCCGCTCCAGGTTTCATTAAAACATCCGAGGGAAATTGGACAACGTCCAGTGAGGAGACGCTGGAGGTACTATTGGACACACATTTTCCTGGAAATCAGACGGTTGAACCATGTACTGGCGGTGCCACAGTTGCTCAGCGGTCGTTTCCTGTCGAGGAAATTGTATCGGAAACTAGAATAAGATGGGCGCTAAATAGCTTTGGACCATTCAAATCCCCCGGACCTGATGGAATTACTCCGGCGGAGTTACAAGCTGTAACTGACAGAATTATCCCCTGGTTGTCAGTGATATATAAAGGATGTATCAACTTATCATACATCCCAGGAAAGTGGAGGGAAACAAAAGTCGTTTTCATACCTAAAGCGGGAAAAGCCTCTCACTCGAGGGCGAAGGATTTCCGACCAATCAGCTTATCCTCATTCCTACTTAAGACTCTGGAGAGGATGATAGACATGTATCTTAGAACTAGCGTGGATTCAAGTTTGCTCTCGAAACGACAGCATGCATACTCGAAGGGCAGGTCTACTGAGACCGCATTGCATGAACTGGTCAGCTTTATTGAAAGCTCACTATCTGTCAAAGAATACACAATCGTGGCGTTTCTAGACATCGAAGGGGCGTTCAATAATGTCCATCCGAGCTCGATATTAAATGGACTGACAACTCTGAATGTTGATCCAGGTATACTTAGGCTGTTAGACGAACTTCTAATAAAGAGACGTATTTCAGCCACACTAGGACAAGCAAACATACAAAGGTATGTGAACAGAGGCACTCCCCAAGGAGGAGTTCTATCACCTCTTCTTTGGAATGTTGCTATAAATAGCCTTCTGATTACTCTAGAAAAAGAAAGGATAAAAGTGGTGGCATACGCAGATGATGTGGCTCTGGCAGTCAGGGGAAAATTCCCATCCACAATCAGAGATATTATTCAGAGGGCCCTCCGGATGACTGAGAAATGGGCGAAAGACAATGGTCTTGGGGTAAATCCTGCAAAGACAGAATTAGTCATGTACTGCAATGATCGCAAAACTCCCACGGTTAGGCCTATTTCCTTAGGGGGTATTGAAATTCCCTTTGGTGAATGTGCAAAATACCTTGGCGTTATTTTGGACAGGAAGCTGAACTTTAAGCTTAATATTGAAGAAAGGGCGAGAAAGGCAACTGTAGCTTTGTACTCGTGCAAAAAGGCAATAGGAAAAAAGTGGGGACTGAAACCAAAAATTGTGCATTGGCTATACACGGCAGTGGTTAGACCTATAATGCTATATGGTGTTGTAGTCTGGTGGCCGGCACTTCAGAAACCGACTTGTTTAGATAAAGTTCAGCGTATGGCGTGTTTGTGTATTTCAGGCGCATTCAGCAAGACAGGAACAAATTCCCTTAATGTCGTGCTGCATCTATTGCCTTTAGACATTTTGGCCAAACAGTCAGCTGCAACAACGGCTGTGCGGTTGCGCGAACTATCGCTGTGGTCGGAAAAAGGTTACGGTCACAGTTCTGTCCTCAAAATAATGCCAGATGTGCCTAACGTAGTGGATTACACTTTGGCGAGTCCACTTTTCGACAAGAGGTTTGAGACTCTAATCCCCAACAGTGAGGCGTGGTGCACACAGACCCCGGGGAATAAAGAATATATAGATTTCTACACTGATGGCTCCAAATTGGATGGACAAGTGGGGTTCGGAGTATATTATAATGATCTGGAACTTCGAATAGCGAAAAGATTACCTAATCACTGTAGTGTTTTTCAGGTTGAAATAATAGCAATAAGAGAGGTGGCGAATTGGCTGAGAAGTAATGTTCCAAAAAATGTGGGCATTAATATATACTCAGACAGTCAACCTGCAATAAAATCCTTGGACTCCGTGTTCCTCAACTCGAAAACGGCCATCGACTGCCGCAAATCTCTCAATGAGATGGCTGAGCAGTACAATATTCACCTAATATGGGTGCCTGGCCATAGGAACATACCGGGGAACTGCGAAGCGGATGAGTTGGCAAGGCTAGGGACTACCTTACATATTCCAGGGGAACTAGAATTTGTTGGTATGCCCCTAGCTACCTGCAAGCTCATGCTACGTGAGAAGGCTGTTATGATGGCAAATGTTCGATGGGAGAATTGCAAGGGTTGTAACGACACCAAGCAACTATGGCCCCATTTCAACTTAAACCGCACACTAGATATGCTAATGTTCTCGAGACGTCAGATATCACTCCTGATATCTGCTATAACGGGTCGCTGCCTGATAGGCGATTTTGCAAAAACTATTGGCGCGAAGTATAATGACTATTGTATGAGCTGTCATGATGCGGAGGAAAAAGAATCAATTAAACACCTCTTGTGTGAGTGTCCTGCATTTTGTGTAAAGCGCAAGCAACTTTTAGGAGCATATAGCTTCAGATTACTGGCGGATCTGGAAAACGTTAACTTAAGCAGTCTGCTACTGTTTTTGGAACAATCTGGTTGGTTCAACAAAGAAAAATAATCAAGAAGGTTCAGCGGTTAAAACTAGAAGTGCCCATATGTAATAGGTACTTTTAGTTAATGTGGTATCACAATGGACTGAATAGTCTAAGTGAGCCTGAATTTTATCGGGCTGCCACTTTAACCTAACCTAACCTACGCTATGCGTTTCAATTCTGCTGTAGTTTCCAGGGACAAGTGGAAGATTATACATGATATCGGTGTTGGGAAGTCTAGGTCATCGAGCAGTTATCAAGATGATCCAAATTACTTGAACGAGATGTTTTCTAATATCCCTGCCCCTCCGACAGACATATCCTTCTATGACACGGATGATGGTATAGGAGGAAACTTATGGAACGATTTTGAGTTCCGGTGCGTTACCGAAGATGAGGTCATAGAGAGTTTTTCATGGTTAAAAGTCAAATGCTATTGGCCTGGATGGGGTGGACCCCATATTTATACGAATACTGCTCCCTAAACTTATACCTCTTTTCATCTACATTTTTAACACAAATCTGACTTCCAGCACTTATCCCAACATATGGAAGCATGCAAAGATTATTCCGATACCTAAATCTAATTCAGAGTAACGACCCATTGCTATTTTATGTTATGTTTCCAAAGTGTTTGAAAAGATTTTACATAAGCAGATATATGATCTTCTTCGTTGTAACTTGTTATCTAAAACGCAGTCCGGTTTCCGCAGAGATCACAGTTGTGTGAGTGCACTGATCGAAGTTTCAGAATCAATTAGGAGAAATATTGATGAGAACCATCGTGTCACGCACGATCTTTTTTGGTATGACTCACACTCACGCACACTCACGAAAAGAAAATTTGTACTCACACTCACGCAGGAAAACAGCGTGTCTCACGATGAATACCGTGATTCACGAAAAATATCGTGATTCACGAAAAATATCGTGACTCACGAATAATTTTATGATTAATTTACCTTTCCGAAGTGTCTGAAGACATGAGTATTATTAAAATCGAGGGTGTTATTAAACTCTTAACATCCCAGGTGTCACTGTAATTGTAAATGAATTTAACTCTAAAGCGTTTTATATTAGTGAGCAGGAATATTTTCGTGAGTGTAATTCGTTACTCACGCAAACTCATGAAGATATTATTTTCGTGACCCACGCTCACGCACACTCACGCTGTTGTCAAGAGCGTGACTCACGACTCACGCACGAATCACGAACATTTTCGTGTCACGTGCACACCTCTAAATTGGACCTCTATTATTTTGCATGCACGCCAATGACCTCCATCTGCAGATGACATACAAATCTTTTTAAGTAGTCCAGTAGGTGATACTAGTGAGTGTTTGGGGAAACTTAACCACGACCTTGATCGTGTGTTTCGATGGGCAAGGGCCAATGGTCTACTACTAAATCCACTAAAGTCTAACCCCCATATTCATAAAAGTAAAAGTAAACTTTAAACATGCTATTAGCATATAAATTCCTTCGATAAACTGTCAGTAAATTATTACGAATATGGGCATAAATGTTTGATGATTATACACAAGAATAGAAGGTTCTCTTTGTCGAATGTTGATTTTATGATAGATGGTCAGAAAATCGATGTAGTCACTAGTGCTAAGAATTTAGGAGTGGTATTCAATAGCACTTTGAGTTGGTCGAGTCATGTAAACACGGTCGTTGGATAGACATATGCTAAATTACGTTCTTTATGGGTTACTCATTCCTACACACCAGTCAATATTCGACTTCTCCTGGCGAAAACTCTTCTTCGCGAATTATGACTCCGTGAGCAAAAATAGACTTAACGTGACATTCAATAGTATAGTTCGTTATGTGTATGGGTTACGTAGGACCGATCATGTTTCGAATGTTACGAATGTATTTTTACATAATTTGATTTAGAAAACCAAGCTATCTCTATGATAGAATTCGGTTTACCAGATCTGATAGGAATAGGAATATAATATTCTTTACAAGGACAAGTGTTGTATCCGAATGGCAGTTCTTTATTGCCACCATACGTCTCTGGAACACTCTACCACCTGATATACAATGCATCAGCAACGTATCATCTTTTAATAAGGGTATTCAAAATTTATTTCACAATTGAATATTTAATATTAAATTTTTTCTTGTAGATATAATATTGACTCACAATTTCAATCATCAAGAATGCAATGGATTTGAATATTAAAAGTAATTTTCTTAACTTTTTCTTTAATATTAATATTAATTTTTATTTTATTTATTTATATATTTTTTTCTTTTATCCTTAAAATGTAATTATTGTATATACTTATTATAAGTCGGAGATGTTTTAATATTTACAATCCTGCACTTTAATTATAAGATTTTAATCTTAGGTACTCAATAAAATGAAATAAAAATGAAAATGAAAATAATTAACTATTTTGTGAGATATACGAATTTATTTAGTAAATCTTTATGCTTAAAAAAAATTCTCGTTTTTTAGTGCATTTAACTAAAGTACGCAAAAAATTATTAGATTAAACGTAATAATTCCATGAACAAAAATAACGTTAAATTGGCTTTCAGAATTTAAGTACTCAATATTTACGCCACCATCACATTCATCAACTTGGCTATGCTGTTGTCTTGCTAGATTCGATATCGTTCTGAAATATATGAATATGTTACACCCTTTCCTATGTAGATAAAACGCAAAGTCTCAATTTCTTGGGGCCACTTGTTCCCGGAACTAAAATAAAATTAAATTGGCCTTAGTGAAAAAAGAGCGTTGACTTTTTTTTGAGTGTGTGTCCGTTTCTAGTCCAAATGCTTCATTTGCACCGTTTTGTATCTTTTATAGTATTTAATTTGTCAGTATTTTTCGTGTTCTTGTCTCCAAAATAAGACGCTTTCATCCCCAACAATCCCCAATTTAATTTAAAATTCCCCACAAAAATCCCCAATGCAGTTTTTTTTGCAAGTTTTTTGAAAAAAGAAATGGACTCTGCTGTAAAAAATACGTCATAATGTAAAAAGTGTAAAAATATGCAATTTTTGTTATACCAGTTTGCGAGTTACAATCCAAAAAATGAGACGGGTGCTCAAAATATTATCTGATACAATCCTTCATCAGAATTAATTATTGGTATAAAGAATCATCGAATTTGTGTCTTATTCAAATCATCTTCTAAATGGCCGAGAAATAAAAAAAAGAGTTGGGTCAACATGTATAGTTATGAATCAAAACTTAGTTCTGAATAGATAAGAAATAAAATTGGGTGATCGATCAAAAGGCGTTGTTGTCCCGATATGAACTCTATTATATATGTTTTATATATATTTTCCAAATCAGAATTTAGAATTTTTTTTCATATTTTGAAGATTCTCTGTACTTCTTTAAGCCCCTTTTTAAGCATGTAGATGTAAAGAATTTCATATAAACCATAACTTAAAACCTGATTTGTTATACTGACCAGAATTCCCCATAAAAATCCCCAAATTTGTGGAAATTCCCCACCAAATCCCCAAGTCCCCAACTCAAAAATTTTGTCCCCATCCACGAAAAAATATCCCCGATTTGGGGAAAAATCCCCAATACTGGCAACTGGAAATTCATGAAAATCATTATTGTAAGTATGATGTATTATACTAAACGGATTTCGAAAAAAATCCCCAAATTTACGGAAAATCCCCAACAAACCCCAAAGCAAAATGTTCGTCCCCATTCACGAAAAAATATCCCCAATTTGGGGAAAATTCCCAATACTAGCAACACTGGTCATGGTAAAGTAACATTGGACTCTTGAAACATGTTTGAGGTTATCCCCCATTCCTTCTCTGGATGTAGGCTCCATACACAAGGCCATTGCTACCTTCGATTCATCACGCTTGGCGCTGTTGCATTGCATTACAAAAAAGGCTATCCGGATATGCTTTCATTGTAGCTACTACACCTACCACCAATGAGGAGTATAGTGCTACCACAAGTTTAATCGAATTTATTTTCTCTCACACGCACGAATCCCACTCTCAACACACATTCAATCTCATACTACTACTCTTCGCACAGTCATAGAACCAAACAAACACATTTTTTTCTTTTCTAATATCTTACCGACATCCAGAGACACGAAGCGCATAAAGTTAAGTAATCTGATTAAGATCGAGTGTGTGTGTGTTTGCGAGTAGTGGTTGGTCGTGTTGCCATCTATACGAATATTCCTCTTCCTGTGTGTGTGTTTTGTTGTTGTTCTTTTTATTCTTTCTTAGGCTGTGCTGCACTCCTTTGTACCACCTCTTTATCAAAGCTAATGTGGGTGAATGTTTATGAGAGTGTGTGTGAAAGAGATTTTTTTTGTACTCTCCAGCTACTCTACTGGCTTTTGTGTGACATTATTAAATGAATCAGGTGGATGTCAAGAGTATGAGTAGACCATATGGTTGGTTGGTTGGTTAGTTAGTTAGTTGCTTGGTTAGTTGTGACATTGCCTTATGTTGGCTGCCTCTGGCTGACAGGCTGTCTGTAGACACCATCCAGCCATAGTGAAACACTTGTTAAGTGGGTAGACAACAACGAGTTGTTGACAACAACGATTATAACAAATAACAGCCAGCAACCAAAGGATTCGCTCGCCTTGATTGTGACCGGGTGAAAGAGTTATCCGTTTGGCTTTTCGACAGGTATACGACATGGAGGATTAAACGATTTCAAAAGTTATGACATTGCCAACTTAGAGTAGACATTAATTAAATAGCATTTAATCGGACCTAGGGTGCAATTGAGAAGTAAAAGCCAGGCAAATGATGGGATTCATGTCTGCGAATGTTGTGCAATTGAGTATTGTGGTAATAGTTTTTAGTCCTCCTTGTGGAAAATCTCTATTCTCAAAAAGGAAAAAACGACATAGAATAATTAGAACAAGAACTTGTTGATCTACTCAGGGTAAAATGGTTTTAAATCCGTATAGATTTTTGTTTTTGCTTTTGAAGGTATGGTAATGGGAATAATGGGGAAAAGTTATGGTAGGCTATTTCCTTGAATTTCGTTTTCCTGAAAAAAAACGAATGCTTTTAGATATTTTGTTAAGAGAAGAGTTAAGGTACACTGAAAAAAATATTGTCGTGAGGTCAAAGATTTCATGTCTTTAAAATACGAATACAAATTTTGCTTAGCATAGAAGACGCATTTCTCTAAAATAAAGTTATTTTCCTTGTCCAAAAGTCGATAAACTTTTCAATGAAGTCGTATTGTCCTTATAATTAAGTGATTTGACTTAAAAATGGGTATCTTAACATGAAAGAAAAAATTTATAGGCTAAGGTCAACTTGACTTTTATAATTCAGAAAAATTCTTTAAATTTAATGAAATTGTCTTTAAATTTGTTGTCTTTTTGCATCTTGACTACAAAGCAAAAAATCGTTCAAATATAGGACATGTTTTTCAAAACTTTATTTTAAAGAAGTTTTTTACTTCAAACATAGCATAATTTCTACTGGAAGTCGAGTCCTAATTTGGAAAATAAAGTTGCCGTTAACTCGTTTTTGAAGGACTTTGATAGCATATGAAGAAAAAAAGCTGAGAAAGCGAAAAATTAAAATTTGCTTCCTAGAAGCAAGTACACAAAACCTAAATTTAAAAGAGAATTGTGTCTTAAAAGTATCCTTACTTGTATTCTCCGCTTCTTTGGCTCGGAATCAATACCAAATTTTTTAAAGGAAAGACAAAATCTTTGGAACCGAGTATGCTTTTTTTTCAGTGTAAGAACAAAGGAAGAATTACGGCAAAGATAATGGTTAAAGGATATAAGTTTACATCACACGAAACTGTTCACGGAAGAAAAGTAAATTGTATTATGGAAAGAAATTAGCTAGCAATATTATTCTCCAATTTTTAACATTTTCACAATACTTAGAACAGTGAAAAATGTATATTTTTATTTTTCTCAGCGATGTGAATTTCGTAGAAATTAGGAAAGATACTTTCTACATATTGGTTCATATATGTAATGGCAAAAAGTAAAGCCCTATTTATTCTATTTTTCAAATTATTCAAAAATGCCGGAATACGATCATGTGATCAAAAAAATTGTAGTGTTGTTTTCGTCCACTTTGTGGACGCCATGCAACGAGCCATTGTACGATAACAAAATATTTATTCACATTTAGATATGTCCTTATGAATCAGTCTGGAACAAACTCTGAGGAGCCTGTTTAATTTTAAATATCCGAATTTTACAAGAAAAAGAAATAATTTTAGTAAATGTAGAAATAAATAAATTATAGGATAATTAAAAAAAAAAAAAAACAAGTATATACAGCACTAAGTTCGGCCGGGCCGAATCTTAAATACCCACCACCATGAACCAAATATTAGGGTTTCCTTTGAAATTTCAGGAGGGCTTGAGGACTTGAGAACACTTCCCGAAGATAAATTTAAAGATTTCACCTATGAGGACTGTATCAGATTCTGGATTTATAAGAACCATTTTTGTTTGAGTTATAGAGGAATCATTAACATCTCTTGTAAGTGTGCAAGAAAATTATAAAATAACGTCTTGATTTGAAATCTTAAATATGTAGAAGTAAAATCTGGAAATTTTACATTGAGTTTCAAGCAATTTTCATGATCAGTGCGCCTTCTACACCCTCAAGAAGTGAAGTCGGTCTATATGGAGGCATTACCAAATGAACCGATAAAAACTTAATCCGATACACGCTTTTGTGAGCCTAAAATACCAGAATATTTACAATTTCAGGCAAATCAGATAAAAACTACGGTTTCTAGAAACCCAAGGATTTAAATCGGGAGATCGTTCTTATGGGGGCTATACTAAAATATGGACCGATACTCACAATTTTTGGCACACGTATTTGTGGTCCTACAATACCTCTAGATTTCCAATTTCAGGTACATTGAATAAAAACTGCGGTTTTTATAAGCCCAAGAAGTAAAATCGGGAGATCGGTCTATATGGGGGCTATACCAAAACATGGACCGATACTCACCATTTTTGGCACACCTCGTTATGGTCATAAAATAGCTGTAGACTTCAAATTTAAGGCAAATTGGATAAAAACTACGATTTCTATAAGCCCAAGACCCCAAATCGGGAGGTCGGTTTATATGGGGACTATATCAAAACCTGGACCGATATAGCCCATCTTCGAACTGCCTGCAGACAAAAGACGAGTTTGTGCAAAATTTCAGCACGATTGCTTCATTATTGAAGACTGTAGCGTGATTACAACAGACAGACAGACAGATGGACAGACGGACATCGTTATATCGTCTTAGAATTTCTCCCTGATCAAGAATATATATACTTTATATAGTCGGAAATCGATATTTCGATGTGTTTCGATGGTGGTGGGTATAACAAGTATATACGGCCGTAAGTTCGGCCAGGCCGAAGCTCATGTACCCTCCACCATGGATTCCGTAGAAACTTCTACTAAAGACTGTCAATCGAATTACTTGGGTTGCGGTAACACTTGCAAGGTATCTTGAAACTTCCTAACTTCCTAAATTGTAAGTTAGTCCATACGAGGTATATATTAAACTAAAACAAGTATAAACGGCCGTAAGTTCGGCCAGGCCGAAGCTTATATACCCTCCACCATAGAAACTTCTACTGAAGCCGATGGCAAGGTATCTTAAATCTTCCTAACACCGTAATATATACCACATAGTCCATACGTGGTATATATTAACCCTCCGTCATACACATGTTTCGATAGTCACATTCGTAACACATGGGGCCTGGCCAGACCCATTATGTATTTTAATGTATTTATATGGAAAATATGCTATTTTGTTGACATTATTACATTATTACTGTCGCATTTTCCGTCCTGATTTTTTCACACATCGATAGGTAATAAAATTTTAGGAGGGTACCAGAAGTTTCAAGTCACTAGCTATATTATAAATGTATTTTAATTACAATTAGAATCGAAAAAGGTCTGGCCAGACTCATGTGTCTGTCCGAAGGTTTAACTAAAAAAGGCCGATTAAATACGTATATAATTAAGTTTAAAGTTTCTATAGAAATAAAATTTTGTCAAAATTTTCTATAGAAATAAAATTTTGACAAAATTTTCTATAGAAATAAAATTTTGACAAAATTTTCTATAGAAATAAAATTTTGACAAAATTTTCTATAGCAATAAAATTTTGACAAAATTTTCTATAGAAATAAAATTTTGACAAAATTTTCTATAGAAATAAAATTTTGTCAAAATTTTCTATAGAAATAAAATTTTGACAAAACTTTCTATAGAAATAACATTTTGACAATGTTTTCTATATAAATAAAATTTTGGTAGAATATTTTTGTCTCGAGTGGCAACCATGATTATGAACCGATATGGACCAATTTTTGT
The DNA here is from genome assembly GCF_050003625.1 of Haematobia irritans. Taxonomy (NCBI): domain Eukaryota; kingdom Metazoa; phylum Arthropoda; class Insecta; order Diptera; family Muscidae; genus Haematobia; species Haematobia irritans. The sequence goes on along the minus strand of NC_134397.1, from coordinate 135,648,432 downwards.
GTGATTGGGGATCGGCTACATATAACTATAGACCGATATGGACCAATTTTGACATGGTTATTAGCGGCCTTATACTAACACCACGTTGCAAATTTCAACTGGATCGGATGAATTTTGCTCCTTTAAGAGGTTCCGGAGGCCAAATCTGGGGATCGATTTATATGGGGGCTATATATAATTATGGACCGATGAGGACCAATTTTTGCATGGTTATTAGAGACTATATACTAACACCATGTACTAAATTTCAGCCGGAACGGATGAAATTTACTTCTCTTAGAGCAATCGCAAGCCAAATTTGGGAGTCCGTTTATATGAAGGCTGTACGTAAAAGTGGACCGATATGGACCAATTTTTGCATGGTTGTTAGAGACCATATACTAACACCATGTACCAAATTTCAGCCGGATCGGATGAAATTTTCTTCTCTTAGAGCAATCGCAACCCAAATTTGGGGGTCCGTTTATATGGGGGCTATACGTAAAAGTGGACCGATATGGACCAATTTTTGCATGGTTGTTAGAGACCATATACTAACACCATGTACCAAATTTCAGCCTGATAGAATGAAATTTGCTTCTTTTAGAGCAATCGCAAGCCAAATTTGGGGGTCCGTTTATATGGGGGCTATACGTAAAAGTGGACCGATATAGACCAATTTTTGCATGGTTGTTAGAAACCATATACTAAACCATGTACCAAATTTCAGCCGGATCGGATGAAATTTGCTTCTTTTAGAGCAATCGCAAGCCAAATTTGGGGGTCCATTTATATGGGGGCTATACGTAAAAGTGGACCGATATGGCCCATTTGCAATACCATCTGACCTACATCAATAACAACTACTTGTGCCAAGTTTCAAGTCGATAGCTTGTTTCGTTCGGAAGTTAGCGGGATTTCAACAGACGGACGGACGGACATGCTCAGATCGACTCAGAATTTCACCACGACCCAGAATATATATACTTTATGGGGTCTTAGAGCAATATTTCGATGTGTTACAAACGGAATGACAAAGTTAATATACCCCCATCCTATGGTGGAGGGTATAAAAAGGCCGGTTAAATACGTATATAATTCAGTTTGGCAATGTTTTCTATAGAAATAAAATTTTGAGAAAATTTTCTATAGAAATAAAATTTTGAGAAAATTTTCTATAGAGATAAAATTTTGAGAAAATTTTCTATAGAAATAAAATTTTGACATTTTTTTTAGAAATAAAATTTTGACAAAATTTTCTATAGAAATAAAATGTTGGTAGATTATTTTTGGCTCGAGTGGCATTATGATTGGGGATCGGATATATATAACTATAGACCGATATGTACCAAATTTGGCATGGTTGTTAGCGGCCATATACTTACACCGCGTTCCAAATTTCAACCGGATCGGATGAATTTAGCTCCTCAAAGAAGATCCGAAGGTCAAATCTGGGGAACGTTTATATGGGGGCTATATATAATTATGGATCGATATGGACCAATTTTTGCATGGTTGTTAGAGACCACATACTAACACCACGTACCAAATTTCAACCGAATCGGATGAATTTTGCTCCTCCAAGAAGATCCGGATGTCAAATCAGGGGATCGGTTTGTATGGGGGCTATATATAATTATGGACCGATATGGACCAATTTTTGCATGGTTGTTAGAGACCATATATCAACACCACGTACCAAATTTCAACCGAATCGGGTGAGTTTTGCTCTTCCAAGTGGCTACGGTGTTCAAATCTGGGGATCGGTTTATGGACCCATTTTTGCATGGTTGTTAGATAACATATGCTTACACGTCGTACCAAATTTCAACCGAATCGGATTAATTTTCTTTTTTCTATACAATTATGGATCGATATGGACCAATTTTTGCATGATTGTGATACCATATACTAACACCACGTACCAAATTTCCGGATGAAATTTTCTTCTCTAAGAGGCTCCGCAAGCCAAATCTGGGGGTCCGTTTATATGGGTGCTATACGTAAAATTGGTCCAATATGGCCCTGTTGCAATACCACCCGACCTACATCAATAACAACTACTTATGCCAAGTTTCAAGTCGTTAGCTTGTTTCGTTCGGAACTTAACGTGATTTCAACAGACGGACGGACGCACATGCTTAGATCGACTCAGAATTTCACCACGACCCAGAATATATATACTTTATGGGGTCTTAGACCAATATTTCGATGTGTGCGGAATGACAAAATTAATATACCCCCCATCCTATGATGGAGGGTATAAAAAATGCGACAAACTGTACCACTGGCACCTATCCTGTTATATGTCCCTTATTGGCAATTTGCACAAATTTCTCGAAGGGGTTTGTACGCAATTCCAGGTGGAGAAGAACATTTTTCTATTTATACCCTGCACCACACTGCACTGAAAAAAAGCCCGCCCGGTTCCAAAGATTTAGTTTTTACTTTAACAATTTTGGTATTGATTCCGAGCCAAAGAAGCGGAGAATACAAGTAAGGATATTTTTAAGACACAATTCTCTTTTTAATTTGGGTTTTGCGTACTTGCTTCTAGGAAGCAAATTTTAATTTTTCGTTTTTTCACCTTTTTTTCTTCATATGCTATCAAAGTCCTTTAGAAACGAGTTAATGACAACTTTATTTTCCAAATTCAGGCTTGACTTCCAGTAGAAATTATGCTATGTTTCAAGTAAAAAACGCCTTTAAAATAAAGTGTTGAAAAACATGTCCTATATTTGAACGATTTCTTGCTTTGTAGTCAAGATGCCAAAAGACAACAATTTTAAAGACAATTTCATTAAATTTAAAGAATTTTTCTGAATTATTAAAGTCAAGTTGACCTCAGCCCAAACATGTTTTCTTTCATGTTATAATACACATTTTTAAGTCAAATCAAAGTTTATCGACTTTTGGACAAGGAAAAAATCTTTATATTAGAGAAATGCGTCTTCTATACTAAGCAACATTTGCATTTGTATTTTAAGGACATGAAATCTTTGACAGGCTATTATATATGGTGTTTTTGGCAATATTGCTCAGGGTCGACCTCTGAGTCGATCTAGTCATTTCCGTCTGTCCGTCCGTCTTTCTGTCTGTATATATAGACTTCAAATTTGGCACAATTATGTAATTTGGGTCAGAATAGAACCCTATAGATTTTGTAATAAATCGGTTCAGTTTTAGATACATGTCCCAAATATATCTTTCGCCCGATATCTGCTAATATGGCCCCAGAAGCCAAAATTTCAGCCTGATTAACTTTAAATTTTGCACAAGGAGTATAATTGACATTGTCGTAAAGTTTGCTGAATTTGTTTGAAATCGATTCAGATTTAGATATAGCTCCCATATATATCTTTCGCCCGATATAGACTTATATGGCCCCAAAAGCCAGAGTTTTCCGGCTAATGTGCTTAAAATTTTGCACAGGGAGTAGGATTAATATTGTAGCTATGTATGCCAAATTTGGTTGAAATCGGTTCAGATTTATATATAGCTCCCATATATATCCTTCCACCGATTTTCACCCATATGGCCACAGAGGTCAAAGTTGTAATGTGATTTACGTGAAATTATGCACAGGGAGTAGAAATAACATTGTAACTGTGCATACCAAATTTGGTTGAAATCGCTTCAGATTTAGAAATAGCTCCTATATATATGTTTTTCTTATTTCGGCAAAAATGGTCAAAATACCAACATTTTCCTTGTAAAATCGCCACTGCTAAGTCGAAAACTTGTAAGAATGACTGAATGAAAATTTCCTATACTTCTAATACATATGTATCTATCGACTGATAAATCATAAATACAATTTTACGAAGTTGCCTAAAAATTGCTTCAGATTTAAATATTTCCCATATTATTTTACTAACATTGTGCTCCACCGCAGGGCAGTAACCGACTTCAAATTTAAGTCTACAGTTTTTTTCTAACTCGATCTGTACAATCGAGTCAAATTTAAATGTATGTATAGGGGAACAAAAACCTTTATACATTTGACGGATTTGATATGGTATCGAAAATGTGATTCTACAAAGTGGTGCAGGGTACAATATAGTCGGTCCCGCCCGACTGTAGACTTTCCTTGCGTGTTTATTCTATGTTAATGAACTATTCTAACTAATATGGATAAACTAAAATGGTGACATTTTTTCTATACTTTCCGTGGGAAAAAAGTCTGCTAAAATAACAAAACGTCTGCTGAAAAAGGGAAGACACTCCTTTCTGGGGGGTATTGTTCGCTATCAAGTTATAATACAAATATTTCAATTTTATTTGTTTGTGTATTAATTATTCAATTACGTATTCTTATGAGTGTTTTCTCTCTCTTCTTCCAGGTAAGCTGAAAGCGAAATAATTGCCCCAATTGAAGTGTGAGGCAAAATATTGTTGTTAACATTACAATAGGTATGTAAAACAGAAAATATTAAAATTATATGTTACAATGGTGATCCGCTCATATCAAACAACAAGTGCAATCGGGAGACCTTTTCTGAGAAATTTGTTATTAAAAGCAGGAAAGACTACTGAAAAAGGGAAAGCTGAAATAGCAAATATTGTCTGCGAAGCTTGAATACACTCCCAGCTAAAAAATGTGGAAGTTCTTCCAAAGGCACAACTTTAAAAGCACTTCGGGAAGATGCACTCCCAATGATGTTCTTTATTTTAACTCCCCAGGAAGTTCTTGTAATTCAATTTTTTATAACTTGGTTTTTTCGTACTTTTAATGGGTAATTTTAATTTTTTGTTTCAAATAGGTTAAAAACATAGTAAGAATTCATAAAATGGTACAAATCATTTAAATTTTGTCGAAAAAAATGCTAAATCCAATCTGAAAAAATTGTGATTTTTTGAAAATATTTGAGTTCAAACGTTTCCGACAAACGTTAGAATCCATTAAAAATTATAAAAATTATTTATTTGACAAAAAATCACAGAATTTTTTAATTTAAATACAAAACATTGAATTCGGATCACACCTAAAGAAGTGGTGTAAATTCAGTGCAACAGCTGTTGAAATGGAAGACTTCCGTCCTATGACAAGCCCATGTTAAATTCATGGCTTCTGCGTCAATTTTGCACCACTTCCGGATCCAAAAAGAACATTTTCATTACTTTTTTGGCGACGCTTTGCTGGGCTGTTGTTGTGGCAGCGTGGAGAATCTGATGTGATAATTTTTGTATTGTTTTCAAGTAGATGGACCATCCTCCACATTTCCTGTAAATTTCAAGCGTTGTGTGTCAAGGGGACACATTTCAACCGTCGAACTGAACGGACGTGTTTTCTAATAGCGGAGTATTTCATCGTAATAAGTACTTATTACGAATTTCACGTGTGGTGGAAATAATAAACCACCATGCAGCGAAATTCAAAGTCATCCACTGGGTTGCTAACTTCAGGGCCCAGTGGACGGGTAACGACTGAAGTTATAAATTTGGGCAGCGACCAAGAGTCAGGCCCAATTAGTCGACCTGTAGACGGGTCGACTGGCGGTGACACTTTGGCAAGTAGAACCTTGTCTAAGGTGACGACATCAAAAGGAGGCAATTCCTCTCGAAAGAGATTCAAGGAACGAAGAAATGCTTTGTTTATCCTAAAGAAATTAGGATCAGTCGACCCAAGCACGTTGTCGGCTAAGCAAAGCGATTCCTTAAAATGGGCTCAAGGAATTCTTGAAGCTGGAAAAAGGGAACGATCACCGGATGAGCTACCATCCTCTAAACGGGATCAAAGATCGTTTGCCTCAGTTGCAAAAGACAGCCTTGTGATGGCTATTATTAATAAAGGAGCATTGGATGGTATGATTACGCGATGTCTGGTGTCTACTCAGAGGTGCGAAAAAAGTTTCCCGGACCAAGTCCTCGACAGCAAGATGCTGGATGGTATCAAGGACGATATAAGTTAATAGCTTTTGCAGACCAGAGGTCTATGGATTGCTTTAAAGCTGCATTGATGCTAATTGGTGAAGTTTGGGAAGGAGCCGCTTTGGAGTTAGTCGATAAAAAAGACATACCGGCTAAACCTAGAGCACATGCATGGATACCGGCAAACCCTCCTGATCCTGAGTCAATACTAGAGAGACTAAAAGAATGTAACCCAGATCTTCCAACCGCCGATTGGAAGGTTGGTCGTTTGGATGAGGTGGATGGACCAAGACGACATGCGGTGTTTATATTAAACATAGAGTCGCTGCCACATCTAGCCCAGACCCAAGGACGCGTAAGTCATGGCTTTCATGATATCCATATGAAGGTATACAAAAGCGATCAGCCAAAGGATACCGAAACGGACAAGCCTCCGGTAGAGTCAGCAGTGAAAAAATCTCCTAGCGAAGCCGAAGGAGACATAAAACCTGCAGACTATGGCGAAAATCATATGCGGGAAGTTTCTACAGGCTCAAGCCTCACCAAAGCTGAACCGCGGATTGTTGCGAGAGTCACCGAGATCTGTGAAGAGGAAGCCCTTGATGACTCAATTGAAGCGGCTGATGTGACGGTGGTTGAAAATTTGGATGGTTCTACGGTTCCTCCAGATAAATCTTCACCATTGTAAGGCCGCTTGTGCTGCCTTAAAAGTTCTCCTGATGAAAGGAGACATAGATATAGTTCTTATTCAAGAACCATACATATATAAGAACAAGATCTGTGAATTAAGCACTCCGGGTTTCAAACTTTTGCATAATACCGGTAACGATATAAATCGAGCATGTATAATTGCTAAAAACGAACTAAACTTGTTTCTGCTTCCTTCATTGAGCAATGCAGACACTGTCGTAGCCAGTCTAGAGATATCCACATGCAAATATTGGGTATCTTCGGTCTACATGGGACATGATAGGGAGATGCCACCCTGTGCCGTTAAGACCTTAGTTGAGGAATCACTAAAAACAAAGACAAAACTCATTATGGGATGCGATGCAAATGCACATCATAGTATTTGGGGAACTAGTGATACTAATGCAAGGGGAGAGTCGCTAATAGATGCACCAACCTTCGTCACCAGGAACAGACAAGAGGTTTTGGACGTAACGTTGACCTCTCCGGAACTGAATGATAAGATATCTGAGTGGCAAGTTTTGAGGGAACATAGCTTCTCAGATCATCGCTACATCAGTTTCAGATTGGCTGTTCGTACTTCAAAGACCATATTTCCGCCAAATGTTAGGAAAGCTGATTGGAATAGGTATAGGGAATCGTTCAATTTGATGATACCGGAAATGCCGGAGACAAATATGAGCACTGTGCAAGATATCGAACACGCAGTGGAGCGGATTACGAAGGCCTTCAACATTTCACTGAAAGCTGCTTGCCCTAGAGGAAAGCCAAGGGGAAAAATCGGCCGCCATGGTGGACTACGGAGTTAAGTAATATGACGAAATCCTGCAGGAAGCTCTTTAACAAAGCAAAGTCCACAAGAGCTCCGGAGGATTGGGACACTTACAAGATGAATCTGAGAGAATATAAACGAGAACTGAGAAGGTCTCAACAAAACTCTTGGGATGATTACTGTAGCAATATTGAGAATACGTCAGAGGCTTCCAGACTACGGAAAGTACTAGCATCCACTAACACCGCTCCAGGTTTTATTAAAACATCGGAGGGAAATTGGACAACGTCCAGTGAGGAGACGTTGGAGGTACTTTTGGACACACACTTCCCTGGAAATCAGACGGTTGAACCATGTTCCGGCGGTGTAACAGAGGCTCGGCGATCATTTCCTATCGAGGAAATTGTGTCGGAATCTAGAATAAAATGGGCTTTAAATAGCTTTGGACCATTCAAATCCCCCGGACCTGATGGAATTACTCCGGCGGAGTTACAGGCAGTGGTTGAAAGAATTATCCCCTGGTTGACGGTGATATATAAACAATGTGTAAACTTAGCATATATTCCAGAAAAGTGGAGGGAAACAAAAGTCGTCTTCATACCTAAAGCAGGAAAAGCCTCTCACTCGAGTGCGAAGGATTTCCGACCTATCAGCTTATCCTCATTCCTACTTAAGACCCTGGAGAGGATGATAGACATGTATCTTAGAACTAGCGTGGATTCAAGTTTGCTCTCGAAACGACAGCATGCATACTCGAAGGGCAGGTCTACTGAGACCGCATTGCATGAACTGGTCAGCTTTATTGAAAGCTCACTATCTGTCAAAGAATACACAATCGTGGCGTTTCTAGACATCGAAGGGGCGTTCAATAATGTCCATCCGAGCTCGATATTAAATGGACTGACAACTCTGAATGTTGATCCAGGTATACTTAGGCTGTTAGACGAACTTCTAATAAAGAGACGTATTTCAGCCACACTAGGGCAAGCAAACATACAAAGGTATGTGAACAGAGGCACTCCCCAAGGAGGAGTTCTATCACTTCTTCTTTGGAATGTTGCTATAAACAACCTTCTGGTTTCTCTAGAAAAAGAAAGGATAAAAGTGGTGGCATACGCAGATGATGTGGCGCTAGCAGTCAGGGGAAAATTCCCATCCACAATCAGAGATATTATACAGAGAGCTCTCCGGATGACTGAGAAATGGGCGAAAGATAATGGTCTTGGTGTAAATCCAGCAAAGACAGAAATAGTCATGTACTGCAAAGATCGCAAAACTCCCACGGTTAGGCCCATTTCCTTAGGGGGTACTGAAATTCCCTTTGGTGAGTGTGCAAAATACCTGGGCGTTATTTTGGACAGGAAGCTGAATTTTAGGCTTAATATTGAAGAGAGGGCGAGAAAAGCCACGGTAGCTTTGTACTCGTGCAAAAAGGCAATAGGGAAAAAGTGGGGACTAAGACCAAAAATTGTGCATTGGCTATACACGGCAGTGGTTAGACCTATAATGCTGGTGGCCGGCACTTCAGAAACCGACTTGTTTAGATAAAGTTCAGCGTATGGCGACCTTATGTATCTCAGGCGCATTTAGTAATACAGGAACAGACTCCCTTAATGTCATGCTACATCTATTGCCTTTAGACATTTTGGCCAAACAGTCAGCTGCAACAACGGCTGTGCGGTTGTGCGAGCTATCGCTGTGGTCGGAAAAAATGTACGGTCATAGTTCGGTCCTCAAAATAATGCCAGATGTGCCTAACGTAGTGGATTACACCCTGGCAAAACCACTTTTCGACAAAAAGTTTGAAACTCTAATTCGCAAAAGTGAGGCGTGGTGTACACAGACCCCGGGGAATAAAAGATATATAGATTTCTATACTGATGGCTCCAAATTGAATGGACAAGTGGGGTTCGGAGTATATTCTAAAGATCTGGAAATTCGAATAGCGAAAAGATTACCCAATCACTGTAGTGTTTTTCAGGTTGAAATATTGGCAATAAGAGAGGTGGTGAATTGGCTGAGAAGTAATGTTCCAACAAATATTGGCATTAATATATACTCAGACAGTCAACCTGCAATAAAATCCTTGGACTCTGTGTTCCTTAACTCAAAAACGGCTATAGACTGCCGCAAATCTCTCAACGAGGTGGCTGAGCAGTACAATATTCACCTAATATGGGTGCCTGGTCATAGGAACATACCGGGGAATTGTGAAGCAGATGTGTTAGCAAGGCTAGGAAATACCTTACATATTCCAGGGGAACTAGAATCTGTTGGTATGCCTCTGGCCACCTGCAAGCTCTTACTGCGTGAGAAGGCTGTTATGATGGCCAATATTCGATGGGAAAATTGCAAGGGTTGTAACGACACCAAGCAAATATGGCCCCATTTAAACTTAAACCGCACACTAGATATGCTAGTGTTCTCAAGGCGTCAGATAGCACTCCTAATATCTGCTATAACGGGTCGCTGCCTGATAGGCGAATTTGCAAAAACTATAGGTGCGAAGTATAATGACTATTGTATAAGCTGTCATGACGTGGAGGAAAAGGAATCAATTAAACACCTCTTGTGTGAGTGTCCTGCTTTTTGTGTAAAGCGTAAGCGAATTTTAGGAGCATATAGCTTTAGATTACTGGCTGACCTGGAAAACGTTAACTTAAGCAGTTTGTTGGAATGTTGCTATAAACAACCTTCTGGTTTCTCTAGAAAAAGAAAGGATAAAAGTGGTGGCATACGCAGATGATGTGGCGCTAGCAGTCAGGGGAAAATTCCCATCCACAATCAGAGATATTATACAGAGAGCTCTCCGGATGACTGAGAAATGGGCGAAAGATAATGGTCTTGGTGTAAATCCAGCAAAGACAGAAATAGTCATGTACTGCAAAGATCGCAAAACTCCCACGGTTAGGCCCATTTCCTTAGGGGGTACTGAAATTCCCTTTGGTGAGTGTGCAAAATACCTGGGCGTTATTTTGGACAGGAAGCTGAATTTTAGGCTTAATATTGAAGAGAGGGCGAGAAAAGCCACGGTAGCTTTGTACTCGTGCAAAAAGGCAATAGGGAAAAAGTGGGGACTAAGACCAAAAATTGTGCATTGGCTATACACGGCAGTGGTTAGACCTATAATGCTGGTGGCCGGCACTTCAGAAACCGACTTGTTTAGATAAAGTTCAGCGTATGGCGACCTTATGTATCTCAGGCGCATTTAGTAATACAGGAACAGACTCCCTTAATGTCATGCTACATCTATTGCCTTTAGACATTTTGGCCAAACAGTCAGCTGCAACAACGGCTGTGCGGTTGTGCGAGCTATCGCTGTGGTCGGAAAAAATGTACTGTCATAGTTCGGTCCTCAAAATAATGCCAGATGTGCCTAACGTAGTGGATTACACCCTGGCAAAACCACTTTTCGACAAAAAATTTGAAACTCTAATTCGCAAAAGTGAGGCGTGGTGTACACAGACCCCGGGGAATAAAAGATATATAGATTTCTATACTGATGGCTCCAAATTGAATGGACAAGTGGGGTTCGGAGTATATTCTAAAGATCTGGAAATTCGAATAGCGAAAAGATTACCCAATCACTGTAGTGTTTTTCAGGTTGAAATATTGGCAATAAGAGAGGTGGTGAATTGGCTGAGAAGTAATGTTCCAACAAATATTGGCATTAATATATACTCAGACAGTCAACCTGCAATAAAATCCTTGGACTCTGTGTTCCTTAACTCAAAAACGGCTATAGACTGCCGCAAATCTCTCAACGAGGTGGCTGAGCAGTACAATATTCACCTAATATGGGTGCCTGGTCATAGGAACATACCGGGGAACTGTGAAGCAGATGTGTTAGCAAGGCTAGGAAATACCTTACATATTCCAGGGGAACTAGAATCTGTTGGTATGCCTCTGGCCACCTGCAAGCTCTTACTGCGTGAGAAGGCTGTTATGATGGCCAATATTCGATGGGAAAATTGCAAGGGTTGTAACGACACCAAGCAAATATGGCCCCATTTAAACTTAAACCGCACACTAGATATGCTAGTGTTCTCAAGGCGTCAGATAGCACTCCTAATATCTGCTATAACGGGTCGCTGCCTGATAGGCGAATTTGCAAAAACTATAGGTGCGAAGTATAATGACTATTGTATAAGCTGTCATGACGTGGAGGAAAAGGAATCAATTAAACACCTCTTGTGTGAGTGTCCTGCTTTTTGTGTAAAGCGTAAGCGAATTTTAGGAGCATATAGCTTTAGATTACTGGCTGACCTGGAAAACGTTAACTTAAGCAGTTTGTTAATGTTTTTGGAGCAATCTGGTTGGTTCCACAAAAGTAAATAATAGAAAAGGTTCAGTGGTTAAGACTAGAAGTGCCCATATGTAATAGGTACTTTTAGTTAAATGTGGTATCACAATGGACTGAATAGTCTAAGTGAGCCTGAAATTTAATCGGGCTGCCACTTTAACCTAACCTAACCTTGTCAAGGGGAGGTATCCCTGTCTTCACCTAGTTCAATTCCTTAAAAACACTATTGAGGGTTATGTCAAATAAATCAGAGAAAATACTAAATATTTAAAAATTCTTAAAATATTGAGCATAATAATTTTTTTTGAAATTTCGTACACGGGGAAGATGTCTTTCCCGTAGATACACCGGAAAATGAGGACCTTCAACGTTACCTATCGCTTTTTTAATAATTCTGCAACTTTTAAACGGATAAAGATATCAGAAATCCATTATTTTACCCGAGTTACTGACGTTTGCGAAACACACACGCGAAATTTTTTGTAGAGCTTTACAAGTTCTACCCAGCAAAGAAAAAAATCATCGAAATCGGTTCAAAATTGCGCAGTTGACAACTAAAACAAAATTTCATACCCCCGAGGTGACCAACTTTCAACGCCTACAGGCCAACCCGTGGACCCGTTAGGGATCCAGCTTTCATACAAAGAAAAAATTATGTTGATATCTTTATCCGTTCAAAAGTTGCAGAATTATTTCCAAAAAAAAAGCGATTTGGAACCGCTGTGTGTCGCGCAAAGGGAAGGTCCCCTACCCGGCCAATTATCTCAAAAAAGAAAAGGGATTATTTTCTAGAGACCAACCTCAATCTTCCCCGAAAATTTTAAGATAAACTTTTCTTCCAGTTTCAAGATGTCGGGCAAGGGGGAGGTTCCCCTTCCCAACCAAATATCCAAAAATAAAGTAGCCAATCTTTGTTCAGACGCCACCTCCAAAGATCCCTGAAAATTACGAACTGGAACCCAGTTTTTGAAAAGTCGGCCAAAGGGGATGACCCCCTCCACGCCCATTTATTAAAAACTCAGGTCCTCTACAGTAATTACATAACCTCCTCCCACGCTTTTTTAAATTTCAAGTAAATTTGGAAGTTTAGTTTTTTTTACTGATCTTTAAAAGTCGGGCCAAGAGAAGGTCCGCCTCCCAATCAAATTTAAATAAATAAAAAAATAAAACAAAAACGGATCTTTGTCTAGACGCCACCATCATTCTTCTTCTGTGAAAATTTCAAGCAAATCGGCAAATTTAAGCCCAAAAACTCAGGTCCCCTATATTTCACAACCTTCACAACAGCCGATCTTTGTTCAGACGCCACCACTTGAACCCAGTTTTTGAAAAGTCGGCCAAAGGGGATGGCCCTTCCACGCCCATTTATCAAAAACTCAGGTCCTCTACATTAATTACATAACCTTCTCCCAGGTCCCCTGTAAATTTCAAGTAAATTGGGAAGTTTAGTTTTTTTATTATTATTAAAAAAAAGTCGGGCAAGCAAATATCGAAAAATAAAAAAATAAGAACGGATCTTTGGAACTTTCTTCTTCCATGAAAATTTACAGCAAATCAGAGTATTTAAGCCAATGTTTTAAAAAGGTCGGACAAAGGGAGGATCCCTTCCCCGCCCAAATATGAAAAATTCAAATCCCCTATATTAATTTCACAACCTAAATTTCAAGTAAATTGGGAAGTTTAGTTTTTTTACTGTTCTTTAAAAAAGTCGGACAAAGTGAGGATACCCTCCAAGCCCGAATATCAAAAAATCAGGTACGCTACATTAAATTCACAACCTTCTCATACGTCCATTGTAAACTTCAAGTAAATAGGAGCAATTTATTTTTTTTTACTGCACTTTAAAAGTCGGGCAGTGGGGAGGTTCCGATCCCCAATTAAAAGTCGAAAAATGGAGAAGCGAATGTTTGTCAGTGCTCTTTATACGTATACGCAACCAATGAAAATACAGATTTTGCTAGAAAAAAGTCACGAAAAACAGGTGCATAATTTCTCCTAGCATGTCATGGTCTCTCTAGATAAACATTAAATGTTTTTTCTTTGCATAAGTTTATTTAATATACAAAATAGGTTTATTACAGCAATTTGATTGTCCAAGATTTGAGGTCCTTTTCTTGTTTATCATTCTACAGATTAACAGCTTCCTTGCTTTCCTCTTTGCGATCATAGTACATCATTGACTGCCTTGTGGCAATATTGGCTGCTAAGGCTGAGCCCTTACCTATCCCATCTTCAATATATTTCAATTCGAAGCTACATGGTATAGAAATCAAGTGACCCAGATAATTTTCCAATTTTTTATGATAAATTGAATTGTTACGATAAAAACTACCATCAATAGCGATTACCACATGAGATTCTCCAATCTTCTCTATGAGACATGACAAAAGCACTGCCATTAAAGCAGCTGCTCTTTTGGTAACACATTCCAAAATATAAAGAACTTTAGAACATTCCACATCATTAGGTTTCATTACACCCAGTCTATCGAACATAAGACAAGAATTATCGAAATTACCATTGGCAAAAGATTCCGACAAAACTTCAACGACATGACGTATGGTAAAAGAAAATGGAGTGGTGAGAATACGTCCAAGTTCACCATTAAAGAGAATACCTTCATTGGTGCACATCACAAATATTTGACGAGCCATTTCACTAACATAACTGCCATTCAAAAGCTTTCCATAACAACCTGATTCCAGATTTGAGGATAATAAATCGATATGGTTTTGCAAATCTATAAGGAAGGGATTTGGTCGCTCTTTGTCTTCCAAGCAATTCCAGTCTAAATGAATAATACAGGGTTTGGAGGAATCTATGGTTTCCCAGCTTTGAAGAAATTCTTTATCCTTCTCCGTGTAGGCCACATTTACATCTGATCCCACAACTAAACCAATTTTAGTTGAAGAATTTCTCCATGATCCAGCCAAAAGGACAGCAGTCGATTCATTAATCAAAGCCTTTAGATGGACTCTAGGATTTTTACGCCATATAGCCTCTTGCAGAACTTGACCAATATCCTTATTTCGCAAGTCTTTGAGATGTAAACTTGCATTTGCTAACAGCATAGCATGATTGAGACTGTCATGTTTCAGGGCCAAAGGTGTTGACAAAACCAGGGACAATATGTCACGATGATAGTTTCTCTTCTTTAGAAATCTATGCAAGGATTCCGAAATATGTTCAAAAATTCCAATATCTTGTTGTCTCAATAAATTCTGATCAATGTCGTAATATTCCGATTCTGTTTTGGGTTCAGATTCCCCATTCAATTGAAATAAATTTATCCGAAAGTTGTTTTCTTTCAAGTTAATTGCCAAAAACGGACCATATTCACAGCCATGGGGAAATTCCTGAACAAATGTAGGCCTACAGTTCAGGATAGATTTTTCCGATTCTCTTGTAAGGCTTAAATTTAATGCCTTAGTCATGTCATTCTTTAACTTGAAAAGTTGTTCTGTTCCGATTTCTAGAGATGAACATATTTCTTGAATTCTTTGGAATTGGGGTCCTTCCATTTGAAAACTTACAAACAATTTGGAATAATTATAATGATTTTATATAAATAGTTTTGTTTTGTTTACTTCTCCCTGACAAGTTTCCGAATATATTGTATAATATGACATATCCTTTCTAACATATACGAGGGTTGCCTTTTATTTAGCGGGATTGGAAAACCATAGTGATTTTTTTTTATGTTTGGTAGATTTTGCAATGTATACCTCTCCAAAAAATTTCTATAGAAAAAAACTTTGACAAAATTTTCTATAGAAATAAAATGTTGACAAACTATTCTAAAGAAATAAAATTTAACAAAAAAATTTCTATATATTTTTGACAAAATTTTTTATAGAAATAAAATTGTGAGAAAATTTTCTATTGAAATAAAATGGTGACAAAATTTTCTTTAGAAATAAAATTGTAACAAAATTTTCCATAAAAATAAATTTTGACAAAATTTTCCATAGAAATAAAATTTTGAAAAAATTGTCTATAGAAATAAAATTTTGACACAAATTTCTATAGAAATAAAATTTTGACAAAAATTTCTATAGAAATAAAATTTTGACAAATTTTTCTATAGAAATAAAATTATGACAAATTTTTCCATAGAAATAAAATTTTGACAAAATTTTCTATAGAATTAAAATTTTGACAAAATTATCTTTAGAAATAAAATTTTGACAAAATTTTCTTTTGAAATAAAATTGTAACAAAATTATATTTAGAAATAAAAATTTGACAAACTTTTCTAAAGAAATAAAATTAAAATAAGTATATACGGCCGTAAGTTCGGCCAGGCCGAATCTTATGTACCCTCCACCATGGATCACGTAGCAACTTCTACGAAAGACTGTCATCCACAATCGAATTAATTGGGTTGTGGTATCTTAGAACTTCTTAACATCGTTTTCTAAATTGTTAGTTAGTTCATACGTGGTATATATTAGACAAACAAGGTATGTATAGGTAAGTCTACAAATAGTTAAGAATCGATATGGACTTTTGCACGGTACGTAGAGAGCGAGAATTGAAATATGGGGGTCGCTTATATGTGGGCTATATACAATTATGAACTTGATATGGACCAATTTTTTATGTGATTGGGGATCGATTTACCTCAGGGCTATAAATAACTATAGACCGATATGGGCATGGTTGCTAACGGCCATATACTAGCACAATGTACCAAATTTCAACTGACTCGGATGAAATTTGCTCCTCCAAGTGGTTCCAAAACCAAATCTCTGGATCGGTTTATATGGGGGCTATATATGATTATGGACTGATATGGACCAATTTTGCCATGGTTGTTAAATATCATATACTACCACCGTGTACCAAATTTCAACCAGATCGGATGAATTTTGCTTCTCCGAAAGACACTGGGGGTCAAATCTGGGGATCGGTTTATATGGGGGCTATATATAATTATGGACTGATATAAATCAATTCCTGCATGGTTGTTTGATACCATATACTAACATCACGTACCAAAATGCAACCGAATCGGATGAATTTTGCTCTTCCAAGGGGCTCCGGAGGTCAAATCTGGGGATCGGTTTATATGGGGGTTATATATAATTATGGACCGATTTCGACCAATTTTTGCATTGGTGTTTGAGGCCATATATTAACACTACGTACCAAATTTCAACTGAATCAGATGAATTTTGGTCTTCCAAGAGGCTCCGCAAGTCAAATCTGGTGATCGGTTTATATGGAGGCTATATATAATTATAGACCGATATAGACCAATTTTTGCATGGTCATTAGAGACCATATACTAACACCATGTACGAAATTTTAGCCGGATCGGCTGAAATTTGCTTCTCTTATAGGCTCCGCAAGCCAAATCGGGGGATCGGTTTATATGGGGGCTATATATATAATTATGGACCGAAGTGGACCAATTTTCGCACGATTGTTAGAGATCATATACTTACACCATGTACCAAATTTCAGCAGGATCGGATGAAATTTGCTTCTCTTAGAGGCTCCGCAAATCTGGGGATCGGTATATATGGGGGCTATATATAATTATGGACCGATGTGGACCAATTTTTACATGGTTATTAGATACCATATACAAACACCATGTACCAAATTTCAGCCATATCGGGTGAAATATGCTTCTCTTAGAGGCTCCGCAAGCCAAATCTGAAGGTCCGTTTATATGGCGGCTATACCGATATGGCCCATTTGCAATACCATCCGACCTACATCAATAACAACTACTTGTGCCAAGTTTCAAGACGATAGCTTGTTTCGTTCGGAAGTTAGCGTGATTTTAACAGACGGACGGACATGCTCAGATCGACTCAGAATTTCACCACGACCCAGCATATATATATATACTTTATGGGGTCTTAGATCAATATTTCGATGTGTTACAAACGGAATGACAAAGTTAATATACACCCATCCTATGGTGGAGGGTATAAAAAAAATTCTATAGAAATAAAATTTTGACAAAATTTTCTATAGAAATAAAATTGTGAGAAAATTTTCTATAGAAATAACATTTTGACAAAATTTTCTATAGAAATAAAATTGGAACAAAATTTTCTATAAAAATAAATTTTGACAAAATTTTCCATAGAAATAAAATTGTTACAAAATTTTCCATAGAAAAAAATTTAGACAATATTTTCTATAGAAATAAAATTTTGGTGGAATTTTCTATAGAAATAAAATTTTGACAAAATTTTCTTAGAAATAAAATTTTAACAAAATTATCTTTAGAAATAACATTTTGACAAACTTTTCTAAAGAAAAAAAATAAAATAAAAATAAATTCTATAGAAATAAAATGTTGAGAAAACTTTTTATAGAAATAAAATTGTGAGAAAATTTTCTATAGAAATAAAATTGTGACAAAATTTTCTATAGAAATAAAATTGTAACAAAATTTTCTATAAAAATAAATTTTGACAAAATTTTTCATAGAAATAAAATTTTGAGAAAATTGTCTATAGAAATAAAATTTTGAGAAAAAATTTATAGAAATAAAATTTTGAGAAAATTGCCCATAGAAATAAAATTTTGACAAAATTTTCTATAGAAATAAAATTTTGACAAAATTTTCCATAGAAATAAAATTGTTACCAAATTTTCCAAAGAAATAAAATTTAGACAATATTTTCTATAGAATTAAAATTTTGACAAAATTTTCTATAGAAATAAAATTTTAACAAAATTATCTTTAGAAATAAAATTTTGACAAACTTTTCTAAAGAAATAAAATAAAAAAAAAATAAATTCTATAGAAATAAAATTTTGACAAAATTTTCCATAGAAATAAAATTTTGAGAAAATTGTCTATAGAAATAAAATTTTGACAAAAATGTCTATAGAAATAAAATTTTGACAAAATTTTCTATAGAAATAAAATTATGACAAATTTTTCCATAGAAATAAAATTTTGACAAAATTTTCCATAGAAATAAAATTGTTACAAAATTTTCCAAAGAAATAAAATTTAGACAATATTTTCTAAGAAATAAAATGTTGATGGAATTTTCTATAGAATTAAAATTTTGACAAAATTTTCTATAGAAATAAAATTTTAACAAAATTATAAATAAAAAGGAATAAAATAAAATTTTGACAAAAGTTTCTATAGAAAAGAAATCCTTCTGACAAAAGTTTCTATAGAAATAAAATTTTTACAAAATTTTCTATAGAAATAAAATTTTGACAAAATTTTGTATAGAAATAAAATTTTTACAAAATTAATAATAAAATTAATTTATTAAGTTATCATTCTATTAACATAGAATTTCTCTACCTTTGACACAGCTTACTTCATTCCATAGGCATTGTCCTGCAAATCCTTTTGATATTTGATAATATTGCAACTTCTTTTGCAACATTTTCTATTGCCTTGCTAGCGATTACTGCGATTCAATACAGATATTAATTGATAGTTGGACCAGACATAGCAAATATGCCGATATTAAATTTTCAATTTACCCTCACTAAACCTTTCAATACCTATGTAGATATTTATCGTCCATCGAAGGCAATATAAAGTGAAATTGATTATACAACTGCGACCAAACACAAAGGCGAATCAAAGCAACCACAGCAGATCGTTGATTGTGGTAAAATAAGCAAATACCAGTCAACGAGTAGACTAAAGTCTAATCTCTATATTAGATAATGGTAAAGTCTGTATATTGTAAGGGGGAAAGAGGGAGAAAGAGAGTGGGAGAAAGAGAGAGAGAGCCCAGTGTAATAATAGGGTCCAATTGATCCCTTATACATATCCGTTAAAATAGTTTTAGGTTTATTAGACTTCAAAAGGCTTATTGCCACCACCACACATACACATTCCGATAATGTCATTGTACTCTTGTGCTTCGCTGTGTGCCTATTGTCATTGGACAAACTCTTTTTCGATTTGGTTTGTTTGTATATTTTTTGTCTATTTGAGAGAGATTATTTACCACTAAAATTCCCTTCATATATGGGCATATATACAGGAGACTTCATAAGCCTTGCTTTGATTTCATTGCATCTACACTGACGAAAAAGATTGTTTTTCATATGTTTGGGTGTAAAAATTATATGCTTGGAACTCAAATTTTTAACACAATATTTTTAAGTGCAAGCATATAATGTTCATAAACTAGCATAACATGTTTGGGACATATATGTTAATATGTTAGAACATATTATGTTCGGGACATAAAATGTTTGTAAATATAATATGCTTAAATGCAAACATATATTAATTTGGAAATAGCCTATAAACATATATGTATTTAGAAATAGAGACCTAGACAGCATGCTGCAAGTAAAATAATGGAAGTAACCAATTGGCGCTTTAAAAATATATCCACACAAAGAAAATTTCATTAAAATTTTTTACTACCAGTGTATGCCCCAAGGTGAAACATAATAACAACACAAACAATATTTTGTTTGGACCAATCCTGAAAGTATATATGCTTGAAACAAAATGTGTTTGGGGTATATGTTACAGAAGCGATTTTTTTTTTTTTTTGAGGGTGTAGAGATAGTGTACAGTGTAATGCAGTGTAACGTGGGTACATTGGATTTTTGTTTGTTTGTTTGTTTTTTTTTTTAATGATAAACCTCACCAGGGAAGATAATACATGGCATAGTATAAATTGTACTAAATTGATGTTTCTAAGTCGAAATGTAATTTATCTTGTTTTTGTTTTGTTTTTATTCATCATAGCTGATCAAAACGCATTGATCAGCTATGATGCATTCGAGACTGTTGTTGAACGAATTAAATACATTATTGTACTCTAGTACATGTAATGATATTATTGCTCATACACTGTTAGAAAAATATGTTTTTCATATGTTCCGATATAAACAAAATGTGTTTCGGGCACGATTTTAAACCACAATATATTTAAGTGCGAACATGTAATTTTCCTAAACTAACACTAAATGTTTGGGACATCTATGTTAATATGTTAGAATATATTATGTTTGGGGCATGAATGTTTCATAAAAATCATATGTGTGAATACAAACATATATAAATTTAGAAATTTCAACTAAACATACATATGTTGTGATATTTTATTCAAAGCGACAGAGAGAGTAGAAATAGAGATGGAAACCGGGAGAGTTGACGAAAGATAGCAATATAACACAGCAAAAGAGTCAAAAGAGAACAATTTCTGTGAAACCGCTTGTATGTTGTTTCGGAAAACTGTTTTATGATAAGGCCAAAAATTTGATATGTTTAAGTCTAAATATTATTTAATTTGAATAAAGAGAATATACATTCTGAACCAAGAGAATAGACATTTGAAAAACAAACAGCTTATGTTTTCGCCTTGAGAGCAGCATTTTATGTATGTGTGGACATGTGTTTTGTTTATCATTTTGGCATTATTTTTTCTTGGTTCGTTAAAAGAAATCAGGGGTCTTCATAAAAATAACGAAAGGGCCATAAGCGTAGGAAGGCCTCTGGGGAGGGGGCTTAGACCCCCCCAGAAAAATTTTAGCCCCCCCAGAATTTGAAACTCTATTTATGATTTTTCATTTTTCAATAAATGTCAATAGTTTTTTTTAATTTTTATAAAAATTAAACAAGTATATACAATCGCACAAAGTTCCGCTAAAGACTTTCATGAACAATCGAATTACTTGGGTTGTGGTAGCAGTGCCGATGGCAATGTTTGAAGTCAGATATTTATGAAATAAAGCTGTGGTTGAACTTATGATTGATTTAGTTTAGTCAATTAAAAAATAGTAATTGATATTAAAACTCTTCTTTCATAAATTAATATCTTAATAATGCTGCGAAAAAGCGTCGCCAAAAAAGTAGTGAAAATGTTCTTTTTGGGTCTAATGTAATGAATTTGCATCACTTCTTAAGGTGAGATCCGAATTCAGTGTTTTGAATGTGAATTAAAAAATTTTGTGATATTTTCCCAAATAAATAATTTTTATATTTTTTATGATTTTTAATGCATTCTGACGCTTGTTTGAAACGTTTTTCCTCGAATAATTTCCAAAATTATCGATTTTTCTATAATGGATTTAGCAGTTTAAAAAAAAAAAAACAAAAAATTACACATTAAAATATGAAAAAAAAGAAGTAAAAAAACTTCGTGTGTAGTTAAAATAATTGAGGACATTTTTGGAAGTATTTTTAAAGTTGTGCCTTTAGAACAACTCACAATTTTTTTGCTGGGAAAAGTGTGGAACTACTTTTAGTTGCTTTATTATAAATTAATTGTCAAGTTATTTTGATGTCTAATTTTTTATTCAATTTTATGAAATAAAACATTAATTGAACCTATAAGTTCAGTCTATAAATTTTTAGCTAGGGGGCTATAGCCCCCCCCCCTAGGAAAATTGTCTAGCTACGCTAATGGAAAGGGCACTATACTCTTTTTAGAGTTGGGACGGTAAAATGAAATAAGGAGGAAATAGTGAAAAATTACACAGTAAAATGTAAAAAAACAAAGTTTAGTTTCTCTTTATTAAAAAGTAGTCCACGAGGAGTTGACGGACACCATCAAATATAAAAGCGGGCATTAAGTTCGACTTTTACAGCTAAAACAATTTAAAAAGTTTATTTTCTTTAAAATGAATTATTAAAGAAAAATAAAAGGAATTTTAGAGCGATGGTGTTAAATGCTAGTAAAAAACTGTTCACTCCTAAATAAATTTATGTTTATATTATAAAATTATGTATGTATGTTTATACTCGACTCCACGTTCTTCTTTTGTTGGTTTTTGAATTCCTTCCAAATTTTAAAGTTTTGTACAAAAACAGTTTTTTATTACAAGATTGTTATTTTTGCAATAAAAAATAATATTTTATCCAAAAATCATTCAATTTCGTTTATATCAAGCACTGTTACTGACTATAAATCTTTAATAACGCACATTTCGATGTTTCATTTAAAAAAAAATTAATATAGTATAAATATAAATGTGTAAATTAAAAAAAAAAAAAAAAAACAAAAAAAAAATGTTCGGTCGGAGCAGGGATTGAACCCACGACCCTTTGCATGCAAGGCAGACATGCTAACCACTGCTCCACGTGGCAAACAAATGTATGTTTCTGTTAAATAATGTTATGTTTGCATGGGCTCGTGGGCGCTGCAAACTATGCTATATAAATGTAACTTAAAACGATAATTATCTACTGGTGACTATAACAGCTACGTAGCCCAGTGGATAGTGTATTGGCTTACAAACTGTATGGTCCTCGGTTCGATTCTCCGTGCAGGCGAAAGGTAAAATTTAAAAAATTTATAAAAGTGAATAATTTCTTCAACATTATTTGTATTACAGAGAAAGGTGCCAATAACTAAAAAATTTCGTGGAAGTGAAAATTACGAGTATGTTAGGGAATGAGCACAATCGTGTTTGGGAAAAATTCTTCCAAGCATATAATATTTTTGGCTCAAAATGCTTCCAAACATATAATATGTTCACATAAAACAAACATATTAATGTTTCGGCAGTATGCAATAATATATGTGCTTCCTGCAAAATATGTTTGGAACATATGTTAAAGAAGCGATTTTTTTGAGGGTGTATATATGCGCCTATCATTACTCATTTTTTATGATGTTATGGAAAAGCAAAAATGTTGTCCAAAATGGTTGGGAAAATGGTTCCGAAACAGCAGTCTTCCCAAACATTTTGGACAACATGTTTGCTCTTCCATAACATCATAAAAAAATGAGTAATGATAGGCTCATATATATGAGCCGCCATAATGTACTAGAGTACAACAATGTACTTCGTACAACAACAGTCTCGAATGTGCGCATCATAGCTGGTAATTTATCTATCTCACCTTTGGTGATATTGCTTCCTCCAGTGTTGTCAACAATTGAGAAGCAAAAATGGCTAGGAGTGGATTAACCCTTCTAAGGACATCTGAATTTGGACTCTTATGTGTCCGAGGGTTTTTTAGGATGAGTCGATAAATCCACATTTCAAAAGCTTCCAATCTCCTTATTTCAGCGGATTTTAATGTCCATACTTCTGAAGCGTATAGCAAGACCGACAAAACATACGTTTTCATGAATCTCACGACTACATAAGACGTTTTTATATTTAAAGAATGCTTCTGTCGCCATTTATGTTCTGCGTCGTATTTCCTTCGAATTGTCCCAGTTTTCATTTATTTCAACGCCAAGATAATTGAAATTCCGTACTTTTTTATGTGTGTATTATTGTTATATAGATCAGTAGCATTTTTGGTTTTAAGATCTGGTTATCTCCATATATTTAGTTTTTTGGATATTAATTTTTAGTCCGTACTTAATCCCAAAAATTTAGGTTGCGTGCGTTTACGCAACCTAAATGTTAGGATTAATTTAAAGACAAATTTCTTTAAAATAATAAAATTTTAATTAAAATAAAGTTTATAATCCTTGCTTCAAAAATTGTTTTTATTAACTTTAGGACACAAATATTGTAAATATGCGTCTCTCCATTAAAGTCTTTGAACTTAGGCAAATTTTTCCTAAAGTAAAGAAACACATTTTTGATTTAAAGAAATCATCTTTAAATAAACTAAACAATGAATCTTTAGATTTAAGATAAAAACGCTTCAAATATAGGCTAAGACTTATTTTGAGGATTTAGCATCGTTGGTTTAGAGTTTGGTTGGAATTAAAGAAAAACATTTTTATACCCTCCACCTTACACTGAAAAAAAATATTTACGTGATATTAAAGATTACGCACCTTAAATTTTAGGATGTGAAATTTACAAAATATTAAGGACAAATTTCTTTAAAATAATGAAATTTAAATTTAAATTTTATAATATTTGCTTCCAAAATTTTTTTTCATTTAATTTAGGACAACAATTTTGTAAATTTGTGTCCCTCCGTTAAAGTTGGGTAATGTCTTTGAACTAAGACTAATTTTCCTTAAAGTAAAGAAACACATTTTTGATTTAAAGATATTGTCCTTAAATTAACTGAAATATTGATACTTTAGATTTAAGACAAAAACGCTTCAAATATAGGCTAGGTTAGGTTAAAGTGGCAGCCCGATTAAGATTCAGGCTCACTTAGACTATTCAGTCCATTGTGATACCACATCAACTAAAAGTACCTATTACATATGGGTACTTCTAGTTTTAACCGCTGAACCTTCTTGATTATTTTCCTTTGTTGAACCAACCAGATTGTTCCAAAAACATTAGCAGACTGCTTAAGTTAACGTTTTCCAGATCCGCCAGTAATCTGAAGCTATATGCTCCTAAAAGTTGCTTGCGCTTTACACAAAATGGTGTTTAATTGATTCCTTTTCCTCCGCATCCTGACAGCTCATACAATAGTCATTATACTTCGCGCCAATAGTTTTTGCAAAATCGCCTATCAGGCAGCGACCCGTTATAGCAGATATCAGGAGTGATATCTGACGTCCCGAGAACACTAGCATATCTAGTGTGCGTTATAAGTTTAAATGGGGCCATATTTGCTTGGTGTCGTTACAGCCCTGGCAATTCTTCCATCGAACATTTGCCATCATAACAGCCTTCTCACGCAGCATGAGCTTGCAGGTAGCCAGGGGCATACCAACAGATTCTAGTTCCCCTGGAGTATGTAAGGTAGTCCCTAGCATCGCCAACTCATCCGCTTCGCAGTTCCCCGGTATGTTCCTATGGCCAGGCACCCATATTAGGTGAATATTGTACTGCTCAGCCATCTCATTGAGAGATTTGCGGCAGTCGATGGCCGTTTTCGAGTTGAGGAACACAGAGTCCAAGGATTTTATTGCAGGTTGACTGTCTGAGTATATATTAATGCCCAAATTTTTTGGAACATTACTTCTCAACCAATTCGCCACCTCTCTTATTGCTAGTATTTCAGCCTGAAAAACACAACAGTGATTAGGTAATCTTTTCGCTTTTCGAAGTTCCTAAGGTCGCTAAAAGATTTCTTGATTTTAAAGACGCCACATCTTTGGCTCGGAATCAATACCAAAATCCTTAAGAGAAGGTCAAAATCTATGGATGCAAGTAAATTTTAAAATTGTCATTCCGTTTGTAACACATCGAAATATTGGTCTAAAACTTGTTATACCCTCCACCATAGGATGGGGGTATATTAACTTCGTCATTCCGTTTGTAACACATCGAAATATTGCTCTAAGACCCCATAAAGTATATATATATTCTGGGTCATGGTGAAATTCTGAGTCGATCTGATTGAAATCACGCTAACTTCCGAACGAAACAAGCTATCGACTTGAAACTTGGCACAAGTAGTTGTTATTGATGTAGGTCGGACCCCCAAATTTAGCTTGCCGATCCTCTAAGAGAAGCCCCTATATAAACGGACCCCTAAATATGGCTTGCCGATCCTCTAAGAGAAGCAAATTTCATCCGATCTGGCTGAAATTTTGTATATGGTGTTGGTATATGGTCTCTAACAACCATGCGAAAATTGGTCCACATCGGTCAATAATTATGTATAGCCCCCATATAAACCAATCCCCCCGATTTGGCTTGCGGAGCCTTTAAGAGAAGCAAATTTCATCCGATTCGGCTGAAATTTGGTACATGGTGTTAGTATATGGTCCCTAATGATCATGCAAAAATTGGTCCACATCGGTCCGTAATTATATATCGCCCCCATATAAACCGATCACCAGATTTGACCTCCGGAGCATCTTGGAAAACCAGAATTCATCTGATTCAGTTAAAATTTGGTACGTGGTGTTAATATATGGCCTCAAATACCAATGCAAAAATTGGTCGAAATCGGTCCATAATTATATATAGCCCCCATATAAACCGATTCCCAGATTTGAACTCCGGAGCCCCTTGGAAGTGCAAAATTCATCCGATTCGGTTGAAATTTTGTACGTCATGTTAGTATATGGTATCCAACAACAATGCAGGAATTGGTTCATATCAGTTCATAATTATATATAACCCCCATATAAAGCTATCCCCAGATTTGACCTCCGGTGCCTTTTGGAGAAGCAAAATTCATCCGATCTGGTTGAAATTTGGCACGGGGTGGTAGTATATGATATTTAACAACCATGCTAAAATTGGTCCTTATCAGTCCATAATCATATATAGCCCCCATATAAACCGATCCCGAGATTTGATTTTGGAGCCACATGGAGCAGCAAATTTCATCCGAGTCAGTTAAAATTTGGTACATTGTGCTAGTATATGGCCGTTAACAACCATGCCTAACTAGGTCCATATCGGTCTATAGTTATATATAGCCCTCAGATAAATCGATCCCCAATCACAAAAAATTGGTCCATATTAAGTTCATAATTGTATATAGCCCCCATATAAGTACCGTGCAAAAGTCCATAACGATTCGTAATTATTTGTAGACTTATCTATACATACTTTTTTGTCTAATATATATCACGTATGGACTAACTCACAATTTAGAAAACGATGTTAAGAAGTTTTAAGATACCACAACCCAATTAATTCGATTGTGGATGACAGTCTTTAGTAGAAGTTTCTACGCAATCCATGCCTCCACCATAAGATTCGGCCTGGCCGAACTTACGGCCGTATATATTTAAGTTGTAATAGTCGATTTTTACCAATATTTCATATTGGTTGACCCAATTTCCCAAAAAAAATCCTTTAATCTATTTTGAAGATTACAAAATCTTTGAATTTTTGATTTTTTTTGACAATGAGGCGTTTAATCGGAAAGTCTTGAAAACAATATATCAAACGAATGACGGACGCTGAAGGTTAAGTCAAGTCGTTTGGTGATTTTTGGAGTCGGTGTATAGCACATTTGACTCAAAACCACACTTATAGAAGTTTAAAAAATGTTCCAGGTGTGCACTGGAATGCTAAAGTAGTTTGTTTAGTCAAAAGGTCCTATAAAATGTACAATCGCATCAACTTTAGCAACCCTGAGCCCCATACGTATTGATAGAGAGAGAGAGAAAAAGAGAGGCATAACCGTAATTTAGCTACTTTTACTCTTGGTTAACTTAACCATGGCCTGGCTGATAATGCTAAACTGTTTAAATAGCTTCTAAAGAGGGAAGTGATACACGGCGGCTGTGGTGGAGGTTAGTATAGGGAGGGATTATCAACACACAACGATGAACACAAGAGAAAATATGCTCAATAGGTGGATTGGTTTGACTACAATGACAAAAGATTAAATGCCAGACTTACGTTTTTTTTTTTCATCATCGTTACCATTGTCCGTAGTGCGCTTTTCCCCTACGAAAACAAACGGCAATCATGCAGTGATACCCATAGCCGTTTAGGAGGAGGATATCATCACTGTTACTCTTCGTTGTATGGCATATGCATACAATTTGTATTGGAAACGTTTCTTTGTATGGGTGCGTGTGTGTGTGTGTGTAAAAATGCTATTGTATGTGGTTCATATCTTTGGTCTAGTGTGTGTGTGTGTAGGGTTTGCGTTTGTTTACAAAACGCATTTGGGTTACAATGTTTACACAAATATTTACGGATAATCTGTTGATTTCAAAGCTAAGGGATTATTATGCAATTTTTCTTCGTTTCATGTTGGCTTTCAAGTGTTACGATGTGTAGGTGTGTGCGTGTGTGTGTGAGCTAAGTGTATCTTAGCTGCTATTGTGCATTTTTTTACAGCTCCTTATTTTTGTTGCCGTTTTCGTTGGTTGGTTAGTCCTCCACACAATTTGATGATGATGATGATGATGATAAGTACACAAAGATGATGATATCGAAGGAATAGAATGACATTCCTTTGGTCGTCGTTGTAACAAGGACAAGTTACATGATAGCGCCAGCGACAATAAACATTGAGAAATATTTTTTCGGCTTTCTTAACGAAAATCAACAACTGCATGAGATTATGAACAGTTGTGGGCAATAAAATAGGTGTGGCAAATTTAGTTCCATGAATATTATTACTATTGGCATAGTCAGTAGCAGAAAATGAAGCCGCCGAGTCGTTCCGTGGATTTTCGCCGCCGCCGACCAGTTTTTGCCAGCCGAAGCCGCCGCCGAATATGTAGACTCATCTCGACTCAAAATTAGACGCCAATTAATCAAAAATATTAATTTTCCTGCCAGCATTTCAATGTTCCATTTTATCCTCAGCGCTACCACAGACTCGTAAGTGACACTACAACAATCGCCAACTGTGATGGGGAAACGTATTAAAAAGTACGAAATGTACATGAAGGTTATGCGGCAGCCCGATGTATCAGGCTCACTTCGACTATTCAGTCCATTGTGATACATGAAAGTATTTTGCCATCACTACTGTCACAAGATCCATTTTATATTTTTTGAAACACCAAGCCTAACTAGCTTATTATTAATTATTTTAATAAAAACGAAAATGAAGTGCAGAAAACATAATTAATACGCTTAAAAATGTGAAAGGTATAAATATTGGTGAACAATTTGCAACTTTACAAATGGAATGAAGTGATAGTTTTTCAAATATTTTCCAGACACGCTGCCTCCATCAAGAATAAACACTGATAGACGCTGGAACATCAGCCCAATATAGCAGAATTGAAACTTATAAATCAACATAATTCCTTTGTTAATAAAATGTTCAATGTGTTTTGATTCGTATAAATGTTATACCTGGAATAATTTATAATTTTTTATTCAAATTAAGAAACATCTGAACTATCGTCGTACTTAACCGCAATGATTCTATTACAACTATCTTAAAATGCACTTTGTCTAATAGTTTGAAAAGGCTTTTATTGGCGTCGTTCTAAATGTATCAAAAAAAGGCACCTAATAATTGCACTCATGCGATGCTTTTTATATCCTCCACCATAGGATGGGGGTATATTAATTTTGTCATTCCGTTTGTAACACATCATCCGATCCGGCTGAAATTTGGTACATGATATAAGTATATGGTCTCTAACAACCATGCAAAAATTGGTTCACATCGGCCCATAATTATATATAGCCCCCATATAAACCGATCCCCAGATTTGGCTTGCAGAGCCTCTAAGAGCAACAATTTTCATCCCATCCGGCTGAAATTTGGTACATGGTGTTAGTATATGGTCTCTAACAACCATGCAAAAATTGGTCCTTATCGGTCCATAATTATATATAGCCCTCATATAAACCGATCACCAGATTTGACCTCCGGAGCCTCTTGGAAGACCAAAATTCATCTGAAAATTGGTCGATATCGGTCCATAATTATATATAGGCCCCATATAAACCGATCCCCAGATTTGACCTCCGGAGCACCTTGGAAGAGCAAAATTCTTCCCATTCGGTTGAAATTTGGTACGTGATGTTAGTATAGGGTATCCAACAACCATGCAGGAATTGGTTCCTATCAGTCCATAATAATATATAGCTCCCATATAAACCGATCCCCAGATTTGACCTCCGATGCCTTTTGGAGAAGCAAAATTCATCCGATCTGGTTGAAATTTGGTGCGTGGTGGTAGTATATGATATTTAACAACCATGTGAGTTGAAATTTGTAGATGACAGTCTTTCGTAGAAGTTTCTACGCAATCCATGGTGGAGGGTACATAAGATTCGGCCTGGCCGAACTTACGGCCGTATATACTTGTTTATAGTAACTTGGCATGGTACAACTTCTCAATAGTGACAGCACTTTTGCGACGAGTTTTGTATATCGTATACGACTGTTTTCGACGTGGAGGAGATTCCTAGAAGCGCCGTCAAAATAAAAAAATGTTGGCAGGGTTAAATCAGCTAAAATTTATTAATAGTTGTTGTATTTTTTGTCAAAATGTTAAACTTTCCACCCAAGCTCTGTCAGTATCAAGGTGCTATAATAATTTTTGCAAAAATTTAGCTCAGAAAATTTGAATGAACTGTTAACTTGATTGTAGGATTGGTTGTACAACTAATCTCCTTACCATTAATGAGATAACTTCAAAGTGATTTTATAATGGATAGTTGTCCGCCGCCGAATAGACAAGTTTATATCGGCTTAGCCGCCGCCGCCGCCGGTGGCAAGAAATTAGTGCCTGCCGCCACCGACAAAAATGGGTCAGCTTTATTCTCTGGTCAGTAGTATTACAGAATCGCAGGGTGAGTGATCTAAGTTTTGAGATTGAACACTCAAAGAAAAAATACTTTCCTCTCGAATGAATTTTTAGAATTTTTAAACGTGTTTCGTAGCTCCGTGATCGTTTTGTTTTGAGGATTTCTTTGGACCTATCGTCACTAAGCATTTTTGAGCGATTGACAAATTATGTGAGATCAAAAAGCGATCAAATTTTATTGATGTTCAAATGTTCATGAAATATTGAATGTATGCTGGCCCTACTAATGCCTAAGATTGTTCCAATCTGATGATAGGTTACATGGCGATCTTGCAATATCAGTTGGCGCACAGCATTAATGGTTTGCGGAAAAACAACTGATTTTGGACAACTTTCACGAAATTCGTCTTGGAGTGAAGTACCCCTTCGGTGGAATTCGCCATACCATCGATAAACACGGGTCCTTGACAGAGCTTCATCGCCAAAGCATGAATTAAGTTTATCGGGGCACTATTATTAAGTTAATCCATGTCGAAGGTTGTAAAAAATAATCGTACTAAAATGTTCACGATTTATGCCCTGTTTCTGTGTATCAAACTAAAACAAAGTCGAAAGAAAAGCAGTCACTCGAATTCGAATCAATTTGGGTTTCTCTATTTTTGAAATCTCGTTTCGTGTGTATGAGAATGGAGTGCCCATTAAAAAAACGTCGCCAAACAAGTAGTGAAAATGTTCTTTTTGGATCCGGAAGTAGGGCAAAATTGGCGCAGAAGCGATGAATTTAACATGGGCTTGTCATAGGACGGATGTCCACCATTTCAACAGCCGTTGCACTGAATTTGCAACACTTCATGACCCATTCCATCCGACCTACATCAATAACTAGTAATTATACCAACCCTTCGGAAAATTGGTGCAAATTGCCACTGACGGACCTATCACGGGATTGGCACCGGTACTCCAGTTTGTCGCAATTTTTAAATAGTCATAATTTATTGAAGTCCATACTAGCTTTTTATCTGAAATCCTATTGGGATCTACACATTTAGTGAAATCGAATTATCAGAATAATCTATTATTCAACATATTTCAAAAATTGTTCATTGCTGGTGTGATTCGGATGCCCAAAATGTTCATGAGGACCCATGGTTCATGAGGACCTATCTATGAGGTGCTCCTACCAAATTGCCCCACAACGTGTTCTTTGGAATGATTCCAAGACGTGTCCTAAATTGTAACCTTACCCCGTCAAAGACCCACACATATTAAAGTGGCCGGTCCCTTCCATATGTTTTGATTATAACTGGGACTGATTCATACGCACCAGGAACTAGTCCTGTATCAGTCCTGGGGTTGAGTTTCAAGCCCATAGCTTCCCAGCAAAAAATACTTCAGCAGTAAGAGTTTAGTCGCACTTTTTGGTATACAATAACATAAAGCAGGCAGTGCATCCACACTGCATGAATCGGTTGCAATAACGTAAACGAGTGATCAAACTAGTTTATGATCATTCGTTTACGTTATTGCAACCAATTAATGCACTATAGATGCATGAAAGGTGGTGCTGTTTTCATTCATACCAATAATCATATGAAATAGGAAACTCAAGATCATATATCATTTCTGAGCAATATGAGCAATTATATCAGCGCTATGTAGAAGCTGCTCTAAATCGGGACATCGCCCAATAAAGACCAGCGCTGAATCGGTTGTTTTGTAAGCAGTTGGTACTGCCTCTCTCCTTACAATCCTGAAATTTGTTCATTACCATATCGAAAAATATTCTTTAAGACAATGGATATTTTCATTTATAGTATAAAATATTTCGTTTTTTTTTTTGCCTAATTTGCTATTATTTCCGAGCCAAAAAACGGAGAACTGAAATAAGGATACATTCTCTTTTAAATTTTGAGTTTTTCATGCTTTATATGTGGAAACATATTTGAATTAGTTCTTTTATTCAGTACTAGCGTAACCCGGCCCGCTTCGCTGCGCCTCCCGAGGCATATTTTCGTTAACTTAGTCAGGGGAAGTCTGCCACAAATAATAATATAATTCTCCTCAACATACCGTCCAATAAATCGGAAAAAGTAAAAGTACTTAAAAATTTATTAAAGTGTTGGACACGGAGAACATGCTTTCCCAAACATATACCGGAAAATGAAGCACCCTCTAAGTTGCCCCTCCATTTCATGTAAATTTAAGTTTTTTGCTTAAAAAAGTCTGGTAGAAGCATGTGGAAAAATCATCAAATTATGTACGGAGTTCCCATTTATCGACAATCCTCTACTTTTTATTTTCCAAAAATCAGGCAAAAGGGAACCCCCTCCTTCGCCCCTCTCCAACAAGATATCGTACATTCAAGTACCCTATATTCATTTCCCAAACTACCCAACTTCACTATTCCCCTTCCCCAACCAGACATCGAAAAATCATGTACCCTGTATAAATGTAATCATCTTCTCTCAATTTCAAGTAAATCGGAGAAGGTTTGATTTTGCCTTATTATTGAATAAGAATCTCTGCAAATTCCAAGAAAAAATCTGCAAACTTTCCTTCATGTTTCATAGTGTGGGG
This sequence comes from Haematobia irritans, assembly GCF_050003625.1. Classification (NCBI taxonomy): domain Eukaryota; kingdom Metazoa; phylum Arthropoda; class Insecta; order Diptera; family Muscidae; genus Haematobia; species Haematobia irritans. The sequence continues at coordinate 135,615,257 of NC_134397.1, read as the reverse complement.
CAAGGAGAAGGTTCCCGTCCAAATAACCAAAAATCAAGTACACCATATTGATTTCATAACCTTCCCCTACGGCCTTTGTAAATTTCAAGTAAACTTTAGAATTCAATTTTTTTTTTCAGTTTTAGAGGAGGTCTCCCTCTCCGTCCCAATATCGAAAAATGATATAGCGTATATTGTGTAGACGTCCCAGAAAATCTCAAGCAAATTAAAAGCCCAATTTTTAAACAGCAGGGCAAGGAGAGGTCCCTCTTCCCTTCGGATATCAATTATAATAATATAACCTCCTCTGTAAATTTCAAATAATTAAGAAATAATTAAGAAAAGTTTAATTGTTTCACGGTAAGTACTTGAGGGGAAATGAGGTCTCCGTGGGCCCTTTCAGTTTCCCCCTACCAAATATTAAAAAATCAAATCCCTCATATAAATTTCATAATCTCCCCCAAGTTCTCCGTAAAATTTCAGTAAGTTGACGAAGTTTAATTTTTCGGACAAAGCGGAGGCCACCTCCACGACCAAATATCGAAAAATAAAGTAGCTGTAGCTTTTCCTAGACGCTTCTTCAACCTGAAACCACCTTCCCTCAAAATTTCAAGCAAATCGGATAATTTTGTTCCAATTTTCAAAAAGTCGGGCGGCAAAATCAGGTACCCCATAATTAATTCATAACCTCACGGCGTGTTCTCTGTAAATCTAAAGTAGATCAGAGAATTTTTGTTTTTATACCCACACTGTGGAACAGGGTATTATGAGTTAGTGCATATGTTTGCAACACCCAGAAGGAGACGAGATAGACACATGGTGTCTTTGGCAAATATGCTCAGGGTGGGCTCCTGAGTCGATACATGGTGTCTTTGGCAAATATGCTCAGGGTGGGCTCCTGAGTCGATATAGCCGGATATGGACTTATATGGCCCCAGAAGCCAGAGTTTTACCCTAATTTACTTAAAATGTTGTACAAGAAGAACAAAAACGATTTAACTATAGCAAAGTGCGCCAAATTTTATTGAAATCGGTTCAGATTTAGATATAGCTCTCATATATATCTTTCGCCCGATATGGACTAATACGGTCCCAGAAGCCAGAGATTTACCCCAATTTGGTTGAAATTTTGCACTAGGAGTACAATTAGTAGTGTAGTCAAGTGTGCCAAATTTTATAGAAATCGGTTCAGATTTAGATATAGCTCCCATATATATCGTTCGCCCGATTTACACTCATATGACCACAGTGGCCAATTTTTTGCTCCGATTTAGTTGAAATTTTGCACAGGGAGTAGAATTAGCATTGTAGTTATGCGTGGCAAATTTGGTTAAAATCGGTTAAGATTTAGATATATATCTCATATATAGCTTTCACCCGATTTACACTCATATGACCACAGAGGCCAATTTATAATTCCGATTTAGTTGAAATTTTGCACAGGGAGTAGAATTAGCATTGCAGCTATACGTGCCAAATTTGGTTGAAATCGGTTAAGATTTAGATATATCTCCCATATATAGCTTTCGCCCGGTTTACACTCATATGACCACAGAGGCCAATTTTTTGCTCCGATTTAATTGAAATTTTGCACAGGGAGTAGAATTAGCATTGTAGCTTTGCGTGCCAAATTTGGTTGAAATCGGTTCAGATTTAGATATATCTCCCATATATAGCTTTCGCCCGATTTACATTCATATGACCACAGAGGCCAATTTTTAACTCCGATTTAGTTGAAATTTTGCACAGGTAGTAGAATTAGCACGCATAGCTACAAGCAAATTTGGTTGAAATCGGTTCTGATTTAGATATAGCTCCCATATATATGTTTTTCTGATTTCGAAAAAATATGTCAAAATACCAACATTTTCTTTGTAAAATCGCCACTGCTTAGTCGAAAATTTGTAAAAATTACTCTAATTTTCCTAAACTTCCAATACATATATATCGAGCTATAAATCATAAATAAACTTTTGCGAAGTTTCCTTAAAATTGCTTCAGATTTAAATGTTTCCCATATTTTTTTTACTAACATTGTGTTCCACCCTAGTGCATTAGCCGACTTAAATTTTGAGTCTATAGATTTTGTAGAAGTCTATCAAATTCTGTCCAGCTCGAGTGATATTTAAATGTATGTATTTGGGACAAACCTTTATATATAGCACCCAACACATTTGACGGATGTGATATGGTATCGAAAATTTAGATCTACAAAGTGGTGCAGCGTATAATATAGTCGGCCCCGCCCGACTTTAGACTTTCCTTACTTGTTTTTACTATAACATATAAATGGGTGGTCCACCAAATATCGAAAACTAAAGTAGCTGTTCTTTGTCATCACCCCTAACTTTCCTTGAAAATTTCACCGAAATCGGAGAACTTTGGCCAAATTTTGATAAAGTCGGGAAAGGGAAATGCCCCCCTCACCCACCAGATATCAAAAAATTAGGTACCCTATTCTCCCCACATGATTACCCCCTACGGTCTCCAAACATTTTTCATGTGAAAAAATAAAATTATTTTATAGCAAATGCAACTGCGATGAATTCAAATTAAAAATGTTTGTAATATGCGCTTTATGTAAAAAAAAGATTTTCCCGCTTTTCCGTTGAAACTTTTCTTGAAATTTTTCTGCTATGATGCTCACAGAGCCCGAGACCTCTCCAACAAATGCAAAACCGTGGAAATCAGTTTGTGCGTTCTGGAGTTAAAGCGTCAGGAAGGAAAACCCGACTTATTTTATATATTAGATTAAATTATCATGTAAAGATTTTTCCTTTTGGACAAGGAAACATCTTTATATCAAATCTTTATTATCTGGCATTCACAAAAAGTTTACTTGGTCCAAAGATTTTGACCTTCCTTTAAGGATTTTGGTATTGATTCCGAGCCAAAGATTCGCTCCCTTTAAAATAAAGACATTTTTAGTGACCTATCTGGCTTTAAATTTAGGGTCAATAAAATTAAAATTAGAATTTATAGAATTTTCATTCTCTTTTTGCGATATATTAATAAAGCTGCTCAAGTACAAACAAATGCCAGTTTAAAAATCCAAATTATAACTGATACTTTAATCTCAAAAATGTTTTCTTATTTCCAAAACAAACTTTAAACTACGGATGCACCCTCAAAAAAAATCGCTTCTTTAACATATGTTCCAAACATATTTTGCAGGAAGCACATATATTATTGCATACTGCCGAAACATTAATATGTTTGTTTTATGTGAACATATTATATGTTTGGAAGCATTTTGAGCCAAAAATATTATATGCTTGGAAGAATTTTTCCCAAACACGATTATGCTCATTCCCTAACATACTCGTAATTTTCACTTCCACGAAATTTTTTAGTTATTGACACCTTTCTCTGTAATACAAATAATGTTGAAGAAATTATTCACTTTTATAAATTTTTTAAATTTTACCTTTCGCCTGCACGGAGAATCGAACCGAGGACCATACAGTTTGTAAGCCAACACACTATCCACTGGGCTACGTAGCTGTTATAGTCACCAGTAGATAATTATCGTTTTAAGTTACATTTATATAGCATAGTTTGCAGCGCCCACGAGCCCATGCAAACATAACATTATTTAACAGAAACATACATTTGTTTGCCACGTGGAGCAGTGGTTAGCATGTCTGCCTTGCATGCAAAGGGTCGTGGGTTCAATCCCTGCTCCGACCGAACATTTTTATACCCACCACCATAGAATGGTGACGGGGGTATAATAAGTTTGTCATTCCGTTTGTAACGCATCGAAATATCGATTTCCGACTATATAAAGTATATATATTCTTGATCAGGGAGAAATTCTAAGACGATATAACGATGTCCGTCTGTCCGTCTGTCTGTCTGTCTGTCTGTCTGTTGTAATCACGCTACAGACTTCAATAATGAAGCAATCGTGCTGAAATTTTGCACAAGCTCGTCTTTTGTCTGCAGGCAGGTCAAGTTCGAAGATGGGCTATATCGGTCCAGGTTTTGATATAGTCCCCATATAAACCGACCTCCCGATTTGGGTCTTGGGCTTATAGAAATCGTAGTTTTTATCCAATTTGCCTGAAATTTGAAATCTGGAGGTATTTTATGACCATAAAGAGATGTGCCAAAAATGGTGAGTATCGGTCCACGTTTTGGTATAGCCCCCATATAGACCGATCTCACGATTTTACTTCTTGGGCTTATAGAAACCGCAGTTTTTATTCAATTTACCTGAAATTTGAAATCTAGAGGTATTGTAGGACCACAAATACGTGTGCCAAAAATTGTGAGTATCGGTCCATATTTTGGTATAGCCCCCATATAGACCGATCTCCGATTTTACTTCTTGGGCTTATAGAAAACGAAGTTTTTATTCAATTTACCTGAAATTGGAAATCTAGAGGTATTGTAGGACCACAAATACGTGTGCCAAAAATTGTGAGTATCGGTCCATATTTTGGTATAGCCCCCATATAGACCGATCTCCCGATTTTACTTCTTGGGCTTATAGAAACCGCAGTTTTTATTCAATTTATCTGAAATTGGAAATCTAGAGGTATTGTAGGACCACAAATATGTGTGCCAAAAATTGTGAGTATCGGTCCATATTTTGGTATAGCCCCCATATAGACCGATCTCCCGATTTTACTTCTTGGGCTTATAGAAACCGCAGTTTTTATTCAATTTACCTGAAATTGGAAATCTAGAGGTATTGTAGGACCACAAATACGTGTGCCAAAAATTGTGAGTATCGATCCATATTTTGGGATAGCCCCCATATAGACCGATCTCCCGATTTGGGGTCTTGGGAAACCGTAGTTTTTATCCAATTTGTCTGAAATTGGAAATCTAGAGGTATTTTAGGACCATAAAGAGGTGTGCCGAAAATGGTGAGTATCGATCCATATTTGGGTATAGCCCCCATATAGACCGATTTCCCAATTTTACTTCTTGGGCTTCTAGAATCCGAAGTTTTTATCGTATTTGCCTGAAATTGGAAATCTAGAGGTATTTTCGGGTCGCAAAGAGGTGTGCCGAAAATGGTGCGTATCGGTCCATATTTTAGTATAGCCCCCATAAGAACGATCTCCCGATTTAACTCCTTGGGTTTCTAGAAAACGTAGTTTTTATCTGATATGCCTGAAATTGTAAATATTCTGGTATTTTAGGCTCACAAAAACGTGTATCGGATTAAGCTTTTATCGGTCCATTTGGTAATGCCTCCATATAGACCGACTTCACTTCTTGAGGGTGTAGAAGGCGCACTGATCATGAAAATTGTTTGAAACTCAATGTAAAATTTCCAGATTTTACTTCTACAGATTTAAGATTTCAAATCAAGACGTTATTTTATAATTTTCTTGCACACTTACAAGAGATGTTAATGATTCCTCTAAACCTCAAACAAAAATGGTTCTTATAAATCCAGAATCTGATATAGTCCTCATAGGTGAAATCTTTAAATTTATCTTCGGGTTGTGTCCTAAAGTCCTCAAGCCCTCCTGAAATTTCAAAGGAAACCCTAATATTTGGTTCATGGTGGTGGGTATTTAAGATTCGGCCCGGCCGAACTTACTGCTGTATATACTTGTTTTTACTAACATTGTGTTCCACCCTAGTGCATTAGCCGACTTAAATTTTGAGTCTATAGATTTTGTAGAAGTCTATCAAATTCTGTCCAGCTCGAGTGATATTTAAATGTATGTATTTGGGACAAACCTTTATATATAGCACCCAACACATTTGACGGATGTGATATGGTATCGAAAATTTAGATCTACAAAGTGGTGCAGCGTATAATATAGTCGGCCCCGCCCGACTTTAGACTTTCCTTACTTGTTTTTACTATAACATATAAATGGGTGGTCCACCAAATATCGAAAACTAAAGTAGCTGTTCTTTGTCATCACCCCTAACTTTCCTTGAAAATTTCACCGAAATCGGAGAACTTTGGCCAAATTTTGATAAAGTCGGGAAAGGGAAATGCCCCCCTCACCCACCAGATATCAAAAAATTAGGTACCCTATTCTCCCCACATGATTACCCCCTACGGTCTCCAAACATTTTTCATGTGAAAAAATAAAATTATTTTATAGCAAATGCAACTGCGATGAATTCAAATTAAAAATGTTTGTAATATGCGCTTTATGTAAAAAAAAGATTTTCCCGCTTTTCCGTTGAAACTTTTCTTGAAATTTTTCTGCTATGATGCTCACAGAGCCCGAGACCTCTCCAACAAATGCAAAACCGTGGAAATCAGTTTGTGCGTTCTGGAGTTAAAGCGTCAGGAAGGAAAACCCGACTTATTTTATATATTAGATTAAATTATCATGTAAAGATTTTTCCTTTTGGACAAGGAAACATCTTTATATCAAATCTTTATTATCTGGCATTCACAAAAAGTTTACTTGGTCCAAAGATTTTGACCTTCCTTTAAGGATTTTGGTATTGATTCCGAGCCAAAGATTCGCTCCCTTTAAAATAAAGACATTTTTAGTGACCTATCTGGCTTTAAATTTAGGGTCAATAAAATTAAAATTAGAATTTATAGAATTTTCATTCTCTTTTTGCGATATATTAATAAAGCTGCTCAAGTACAAACAAATGCCAGTTTAAAAATCCAAATTATAACTGATACTTTAATCTCAAAAATGTTTTCTTATTTCCAAAACAAACTTTAAACTACGGATGCACCCTCAAAAAAAATCGCTTCTTTAACATATGTTCCAAACATATTTTGCAGGAAGCACATATATTATTGCATACTGCCGAAACATTAATATGTTTGTTTTATGTGAACATATTATATGTTTGGAAGCATTTTGAGCCAAAAATATTATATGCTTGGAAGAATTTTTCCCAAACACGATTATGCTCATTCCCTAACATACTCGTAATTTTCACTTCCACGAAATTTTTTAGTTATTGACACCTTTCTCTGTAATACAAATAATGTTGAAGAAATTATTCACTTTTATAAATTTTTTAAATTTTACCTTTCGCCTGCACGGAGAATCGAACCGAGGACCATACAGTTTGTAAGCCAACACACTATCCACTGGGCTACGTAGCTGTTATAGTCACCAGTAGATAATTATCGTTTTAAGTTACATTTATATAGCATAGTTTGCAGCGCCCACGAGCCCATGCAAACATAACATTATTTAACAGAAACATACATTTGTTTGCCACGTGGAGCAGTGGTTAGCATGTCTGCTTTGCATGCAAAGGGTCGTGGGTTCAATCCCTGCTCCGACCGAACATTTTTATACCCACCACCATAGAATGGTGACGGGGGTATAATAAGTTTGTCATTCCGTTTGTAACGCATCGAAATATCGATTTCCGACTATATAAAGTATATATATTCTTGATCAGGGAGAAATTCTAAGACGATATAACGATGTCCGTCTGTCCGTCTGTCTGTCTGTCTGTCTGTCTGTCTGTCTGTCTGTCTGTTGTAATCACGCTACAGACTTCAATAATGAAGCAATCGTGCTGAAATTTTGCACAAGCTCGTCTTTTGTCTGCAGGCAGGTCAAGTTCGAAGATGGGCTATATCGGTCCAGGTTTTGATATAGTCCCCATATAAACCGACCTCCCGATTTGGGTCTTGGGCTTATAGAAATCGTAGTTTTTATCCAATTTGCCTGAAATTTGAAATCTGGAGGTATTTTATGACCATAAAGAGATGTGCCAAAAATGGTGAGTATCGGTCCACGTTTTGGTATAGCCCCCATATAGACCGATCTCACGATTTTACTTCTTGGGCTTATAGAAACCGCAGTTTTTATTCAATTTACCTGAAATTTGAAATCTAGAGGTATTGTAGGACCACAAATACGTGTGCCAAAAATTGTGAGTATCGGTCCATATTTTGGTATAGCCCCCATATAGACCGATCTCCCGATTTTACTTCTTGGGCTTATAGAAAACGAAGTTTTTATTCAATTTACCTGAAATTGGAAATCTAGAGGTATTGTAGGACCACAAATACGTGTGCCAAAAATTGTGAGTATCGGTCCATATTTTGGTATAGCCCCCATATAGACCGATCTCCCGATTTTACTTCTTGGGCTTATAGAAACCGCAGTTTTTATTCAATTTATCTGAAATTGGAAATCTAGAGGTATTGTAGGACCACAAATATGTGTGCCAAAAATTGTGAGTATCGGTCCATATTTTGGTATAGCCCCCATATAGACCGATCTCCCGATTTTACTTCTTGGGCTTATAGAAACCGCAGTTTTTATTCAATTTACCTGAAATTGGAAATCTAGAGGTATTGTAGGACCACAAATACGTGTGCCAAAAATTGTGAGTATCGATCCATATTTTGGGATAGCCCCCATATAGACCGATCTCCCGATTTGGGGTCTTGGGAAACCGTAGTTTTTATCCAATTTGTCTGAAATTGGAAATCTAGAGGTATTTTAGGACCATAAAGAGGTGTGCCGAAAATGGTGAGTATCGATCCATATTTGGGTATAGCCCCCATATAGACCGATTTCCCAATTTTACTTCTTGGGCTTCTAGAATCCGAAGTTTTTATCGTATTTGCCTGAAATTGGAAATCTAGAGGTATTTTCGGGTCGCAAAGAGGTGTGCCGAAAATGGTGCGTATCGGTCCATATTTTAGTATAGCCCCCATAAGAACGATCTCCCGATTTAACTCCTTGGGTTTCTAGAAACCGTAGTTTTTATCTGATATGCCTGATATTGTAAATATTCTGGTATTTTAGGCTCACAAAAACGTGTATCGGATTAAGCTTTTATCGGTCCATTTGGTAATGCCTCCATATAGACCGACTTCACTTCTTGAGGGTGTAGAAGGCGCACTGATCATGAAAATTGTTTGAAACTCAATGTAAAATTTCCAGATTTTACTTCTACAGATTTAAGATTTCAAATCAAGACGTTATTTTATAATTTTCTTGCACACTTACAAGAGATGTTAATGATTCCTCTAAACCTCAAACAAAAATGGTTCTTATAAATCCAGAATCTGATATAGTCCTCATAGGTGAAATCTTTAAATTTATCTTCGGGTTGTGTCCTAAAGTCCTCAAGCCCTCCTGAAATTTCAAAGGAAACCCTAATATTTGGTTCATGGTGGTGGGTATTTAAGATTCGGCCCGGCCGAACTTACTGCTGTATATACTTGTTTTTGTTATTTTTTTTTTTTTTTTTAATTTACACATTTATATTTATACTATATTAATTTATTTTAAATGAAACTTCGAAATGTGCGTTATTAAAGATTTATAGTCAGTAACAGTGCTTGATATAAACGAAATTGACTGATTTTTGGATAAAATATTATTTTTTATTGCAAAAATAACAATCTTGTAATAAAAAACTCTTTTTGTACAAAACTTTAAAATTTGGAAGGAATTCAAAAACTAACAAAAGAAGAACATGGAGTCGAGTATAAACATACATACATAATTTTATAATATAAACATAAATTTATTTAGGAGTGAACAGTTTTTTACTAGCATTTAACACCATCGCTCTAAAATTCCTTTTATTTTTCTTTAATAATTCATTTTAAAGAAAATAAACTTTTTAAATTGTTTTAGCTGTAAAACTCGAACTTAATGCCCGCTTTTATATTTGATGGTGTCCGTCAACTCCTCGTGGACTACTAAAGAGGAACTAAAGTTTGTTTTTTTACATTTTACTGTGTAATTTTTCACTATTTCCTCCTTATTTCATTTTACTGTCCCAACTCTAAAAAGTGTATAGTGCCCTTTCGCTATTTTTATGAAGACCCCTGATTTCTTTTAACGAACCAAGAAAAAATTTGTGCCCATAATGTCAAAATGATAAACCCAACGCACGTCCACACATACATAAAATGCTGCTCTCTAGGCGAAAACATATGCTGTTTGTTTTTCAAATGTCTATTCTCTTGGTTCCGAATGTCTATTCTCTTTATTCAAATTAAATAATATTTAGACTTAAGCATATCAAATTTTTGGCCTTATCATAAAACAGTTTTCCGAAACAACATACAAGCGGTTTCACAGAAATTGTTCTCTTTTGACTCTTTTGCTGTGTTATATTGATATATTTCGTCAACTCTCCCGGTTTCCATCTCTATTTCTCTCTATACTCTCTCTGTCGCTTTGAATAAAATATCACAACATATGTATGTTTAGTTGAAATTTGTAAATTTATATATGTTTGTATTCACACATATGATTTTTATGAAACATTCATGCCCCAAACATAATATATTCTAACATATTAACATAGATGTCCCAAACATTTAGTGTTAGTTTAGGAAAATTACATGTTCGCACTTAAATATATTGTGGTTTAAAATCGTGCCCGAAACACATTTTGTTTATATCGGAACATATGAAAAACATATTTTTCTAACAGTGTGCTAAATCCTAATAAGTCTTAGCCTATATTTGAAAAGTTTTTGTCTTAAATCTAAAGATTTAATATTTCAGTTCATTTAAGGACGATTTCTTTAAATCAATAGTGTGTCTCTTTACTTTAAGGAAAATTTTGCATTAGTTCAAAGATATACGACTTAAACGGAGGGACGCAAATTTCCAAAATTTGTGTCTTAAATTTATAAAAAAACAAGTAAGGAAAGTCTAAAGTCGGGCGGGGCCGACTATATTATACCCTGCACCACTTTGTAGATCTAAATTTTCGATACCATATCACATCCGTCAAATGTGTTGGGGGCTATATATAAAGGTTTGCCCAAATACATACATTTAAATATCACTCGATTTGGACAGAATTTGAAAGACTTCTACAAAATCTATAGACTCAAAATTTAAGTTGGCTAATGCACTAGTGTGGAACACAATTTTAGTAAAAAACAAGTATATACAGCAGTAAGTTCGGCCGGGCCGAATCTTAAATACCCACCACCATGAACCAAATATTAGGGTTTCCTTTGAAATTTCAGGAGGGCTTGAGGACTTTAGGACACAACCCGAAGATAAATTTAAAGATTTCACCTATGAGGACTATATCAGATTCTGGATTTATAAGAACCATTTTTGTTTGAGGTTTAGAGGAATCATTAACATCTCTTGTAAGTGTGCAAGAAAATTATAAAATAACGTCTTGATTTGAAATCTTAAATCTGTAGAAGTAAAATCTGGAAATTTTACATTGAGTTTCAAACAATTTTCATGATCAGTGCGCCTTCTACACCCTCAAGAAGTGAAGTCGGTCTATATGGAGGCATTACCAAATGGACCGATAAAAGCTTAATCCGATACACGTTTTTGTGAGCCTAAAATACCAGAATATTTACAATTTCAGGCATATCAGATAAAAACTACGGTTTCTAGAAACCCAAGGAGTTAAATCGGGAGATCGTTCTTATGGGGGCTATACTAAAATATGGACCGATACGCACCATTTTCGGCACACCTCTTTGCGACCCGAAAATACCTCTAGATTTCCAATTTCAGGCAAATACGATAAAAACTTCGGATTCTAGAAGCCCAAGAAGTAAAATTGGGAAATCGGTCTATATGGGGGCTATACCCAAATATGGATCGATACTCACCATTTTCGGCACACCTCTTTATGGTCCTAAAATACCTCTAGATTTCCAATTTCAGACAAATTGGATAAAAACTACGGTTTCCCAAGACCCCAAATCGGGAGATCGGTCTATATGGGGGCTATCCCAAAATATGGATCGATACTCACAATTTTTGGCACACGTATTTGTGGTCCTACAATACCTCTAGATTTCCAATTTCAGGTAAATTGAATAAAAACTGCGGTTTCTATAAGCCCAAGAAGTAAAATCGGGAGATCGGTCTATATGGGGGCTATACCAAAATATGGACCGATACTCACAATTTTTGGCACACATATTTGTGGTCCTACAATACCTCTAGATTTCCAATTTCAGATAAATTGAATAAAAACTGCGGTTTCTATAAGCCCAAGAAGTAAAATCGGGAGATCGGTCTATATGGGGGCTATACCAAAATATGGACCGATACTCACAATTTTTGGCACACGTATTTGTGGTCCTACAATACCTCTAGATTTCCAATTTCAGGTAAATTGAATAAAAACTTCGTTTTCTATAAGCCCAAGAAGTAAAATCGGGAGATCGGTCTATATGGGGGCTATACCAAAATATGGACCGATACTCACAATTTTTGGCACACGTATTTGTGGTCCTACAATACCTCTAGATTTCAAATTTCAGGTAAATTGAATAAAAACTGCGGTTTCTATAAGCCCAAGAAGTAAAATCGTGAGATCGGTCTATATGGGGGCTATACCAAAACGTGGACCGATACTCACCATTTTTGGCACATCTCTTTATGGTCATAAAATACCTCCAGATTTCAAATTTCAGGAAAATTGGATAAAAACTACGATTTCTATAAGCCCAAGACCCAAATCGGGAGGTCGGTTTATATGGGGACTATATCAAAACCTGGACCGATATAGCCCATCTTCGAACTTGACCTGCCTGCAGACAAAAGACGAGCTTGTGCAAAATTTCAGCACGATTGCTTCATTATTGAAGTCTGTAGCGTGATTACAACAGACAGACAGACAGACAGACAGACAGACGGACAGACGGACATCGTTATATCGTCTTAGAATTTCTCCCTGATCAAGAATATATATACTTTATATAGTCGGAAATCGATATTTCGATGCGTTACAAACGGAATGACAAACTTATTATACCCCCGTCACCATTCTATGGTGGTGGGTATAAAAATATGGGAAACATTTAAATCTGAAGCAATTTTAAGGAAACTTCGCAAAGTTTATTTATGATTTATCGCTCGATATATATGTATTAGAAGTTTAGGAAAATTAGAGTCATGTTTACAACTTTTCGACTAAGCAGTGGCGATTTAACAAGGAAAATGTTGGTATTTTGACCATTTTTGTCGAAATCAGAAAAACATATATATGGGAGCTATATCTAAATCTGAACCGATTTCAATCAAATTTGGCACACATGACTATACAACCAATTGTACTCCTTGTGCAAAATTTCAAGCTAATCGGGATAAAACTCTGGCTTCTGGGTCCATATATGTGCATATCGGGCGAAAGATATATATGGGAGCTATATCTAAATCTGATTCGATTTCAACTAAATTTGGCACGCATAGCTATAATGCTAAATCTACTCCCTGTGCAAAATTTCAACCAAATTGGGTGAAAACTCTGGCATTTAGGACCATATTAGTCCATATCGGGCGAAAGATATATATGGGAGCTATATCTAAATCTGAACCGATTTCAATCAAATTTTGCACACTTGACTATACTACTAATTGTACTCCTTGTGCAAAATTTCAACCATATTCGGCCAAAAATCTGGCTTCTGGGGCCATATAAGACCATATCGGGCGAAAGATATATATGGGAGCTATATCTAAATCTGAACCGATTTCAATCAAATTTTGCACACTTGACTATAAGACTAAGTGTTATGTTTGTACAAAATTTCAAACAAATCGGTATAAAACTCTGGCTGCTGGGTCCATATTAGTGCATATCGGGCGAAAGATATATATGGGAGCTATATCTAAATCTGAACCGATTTCTTCCAAAATCAATAGGGTTCTATTCTGACCCAAATTATGAACATGTGCCAAATTTGAAGGCGATTGGACTTAAATTGCGACCTAGACTTTGATCACAAAAATGTGTTCACAGACAGACGGACAGACGGACATGGTTATATCGACTCAGGGACCCACCCTGAGCATTATTGCCAAAGACACCATGTGTCTATTTCGTCTCCTTCTGGGTGTTACAAACATATGCATTAACTTATAATACCCTGTTCCACAGTGTGGCGCAGGGTATAAAAAAAATTATGCAAAGATTATAAACATTATTTTCATTTTAATTAAAATTTCCTGGTTTTTTAAGAAATTTATCATTAATATCGTGTAAATTTCGGATCCTAAAATTTAGTTTGCGTAATCTTCAATATCACGTAATTTTTTTTTCAGTGAGTATACTAAACAAAACTCACATTCGTGTTTTAATGCAAAGAAATCTTTGGCTTCATGACATTATTTGGTTTTAATGCGGGTATCGTAAATTATTCAGCTATTAAAGCTTCTCCCCATGTGGGTGCCTTTTAAATGCTTTTTATTTTTTCAGACATGTGAAAAGAATTTCCTTATTTTGCCCAGAGATTGTCTTGGCTTAAATTTACGAAACAGACTTTTAGGACATTTCTTTTTTCTTTAGAGCTCATTGTATATCGATTTATGTGGGTGGATGTGTTGGTGCGTCTACGCGTGTATATGTCACAATTGTAAATAAATTTGCAATTTTTTATCTTAGTCGCATTCGTCCTGTTTTTTTTGTTGCTCTCGTTGTTTCAAATGTATCTGAGTTTTTAGCCTGAGTGTAATCCCGCGGATGGGCTTTCTTGTGTGTGTGTGTGTGTAGCACGATTTTTGTAAGCATCTAACTGTGAAAGTGCCTCTGTTTATCTCTCCCTTGCTATCTTTGACTGTAGTTTTCGTTGGTCGTCATTGTCATTGTTGGTTGCGATGCTCAATGGATCGTTTTAGTGATGATGTTGGTGTTGTCCTTTGATGATGTCCTGATGTAATAGAAATGTTCACCATGTATCTTTTCATTTCATTTCATTTGTTTGTTTGATGATTCTTTCGTTTGTTCATTTTTCAGCCAGTCAGTCAGTCAGCCAACCAGCCGCTGCCTTAGTGTGGAGTATTTCGTTTTTTTTGTTTTTCTTCCATTTTTTTTTCGTCAAGCTACTTTATTCTAGTGGCAGTAGTATTTGTAGTAGTTGCGTAAGCGTTTTCAATAGATTTCATTATATTCGTATTTTTATTACATCTATCTGGCAGTTGACAACAATAAACTTTGCAACAGTAGCATATTATAAAAATCAATTTTCAAATACACTAGAATAGATTTGCTGCCGTTCGTATTGGGTGAGATTGGGCCAGGGAAGCGTAAGTGGATATTTTCAAAGTCACTTAGAGTTTTAGTGAATTTTAATAGCAATCACAGGTATTTGCAATATGAAATGTAAGCATATTTACCGCGAACATTCCACTAGAATCAATGTTGATATCTTCTCTAAAAAAATTAATTGAATCCAAAGATTGTGACCTTCCCTTAGGGATTTTGGTATTAATTCCACGGAACAAAATGATGCTTTTTATACAAATCATAACTACTATTGTACAACATTTTCTATAGAAATAATATTTTGATCAACATTTTCTATAGAAATAAAATGTTGAAAAAATTTTTTTTGGAAATAAAATTTTGACAAAATTTTCTGTAGAAATAAAGTTTTAAAGTTAAAGTTTTCCATAGAAATAAATTTTCTATAGAAATAAAATTTTGACAAAATTTTCTACACCCAGAAAAAAGGGGCTCTAATGCCAACTGAACTTTATTTTAGTTCATGAAGATTAGTTGATTTTAGTTAAATTTTACTCAATATGATTAAATGTTCCTTATTTGAATAATTTTTTGCTAACTTTAATGACGTGAACTAAAAATAAGAAAAAAAGTTGTGTACAAATTTAGTGCACAATTTTACTAAAAAATAAATTAGTTCATATTTTCCTAAAATGGTAGAAGTTTGCTTAAATTGAGTTCATAAGTCTCTCAAATGAGTAAATTTGACTAAAATTGTACCTGTCTTGAACTTCGTACAGCGCTAAAGACATTTTAACAATTTTTAAATCCAATTTTTTCTTTCAACATATGAAATATTCTTAAACAACAGAAAAAAATTAATTATTTTTAAAAAATTTTTTTCAATTTGACAAAAATTATTAACTTATTTGTAACATGTTGCAATTAGAAAACTATTTTAGTTAAAATTTTCTAAAATAAACCTACATTTTCTTCCACGGTGAGTTCACTTTTTTTTTGTGTGTATGAAAATAAAATTTTGACCAAAAATTTTTATAGAAGTAAAATGTTGACAAAATTTTCTATAGAAATAAAATTTTAACAAAATTTTCTATAGAAAAAATTTAAAAAAAAAATTTCTATACACTGAAAAAAATATTGTCGTGAGGTCAAAGATTTCATGTGTTTAACATACGAATACAAATTTTGCTTAGCATATAAGACGCATTTCTCTAAAATAAAGTTATTTTCCTTCTCCAAAAGTCGATAAACTTTTCAATGAAGTCGTATTGTCCTTATAATTAAGTGATTTGACTTAAAAATGGGTATCTTAAAATGAAAGAAAAAAATTATAGGCTAAGGTCAACTTGACTTTAATAATTCAGAAAAATTCTTTAAATTTAATGAAATTGTCTTTAAATTTGTTGTCTTTTTGCATCTTCACTACAAAGCAACAAATCGTTCAAATATAGGACATGTTTTTCAAAACTTTATTTTAAAGAAGTTTTTTACTTCAAACATAGCATAATTTCTACTGGAAGTCGAGTCCTAATTTGGAAAATAAAGTTGCCGTTAACTCGTTTTTAAAGGACATATGAAGAAAAAAAGCTGAGAAAGCGAAAAATTAAAATTTTCTTCCTAGAAGCAAGTACACAAAACCTAAATTTAAAAGAGAATTGTGTCTTAAAAGTATCCTTACTTGTATTCACCGCTACTTTGGCTCGGAATCAATACCAAATTTTTTTAAGTAAAGACAAAATCTTTGGAACCGAGTATGCTTTTTTTCAGTGTAGAAATAAAATTTTGACAAAATTTTCTATAGAAATAAAATTGTGACAAAATTTTCTATAAAAATAAAATTTTCTATAGAAATAAAATTATATTTGTTTGTTGTTAAGCTACAAGAGTAGCTTAACCAACAGAGGAAAAGAATGTTTGTCAAATTTAGGGATGCCACCCTGTGCCGTTAAGACCTTAGTTGAGGAGTCACTAAAAACAAAGACAAAACTCATTATGGGATGCGATGCAAATGCACATCATAGTATTTGGGGAAGTGGTGATACTAATACAAGGGGAGAGTCGCTAATAGAGTTTATTTTGCGTACTAACCTGGTAGTTTGCAATAAGGGAGATGCACCAACCTTCGTCACCAGGAACAGACAAGAGGTTTTGGACGTAATGTTGACCTCTCCGGAACTGAATGATAAGATATCTGAGTGGCAAGTTTTGAGGGAACATAGCTTCTCAGATCATCGCTACATCAGTTTCAGATTGGCTGTTCGTACTTCAAAGACCATATTTCCGCCAAATGTTAGGAAAGCTGATTGAAATAGGTATAGGGAATCGTTCAATTTGATGATACCGGAAATGCCGGAGACAAATATGAGCACTGTGCAAGATATCGAACACGCAGTGGAGCGGATTACTAAGGCCTTCAACATTTCACTGAAAGCTGCTTGCCCTAGAGGAAAGCCAAGGGGAAAAAATCGGCCGCCATGGTGGACTACGGAGTTAAGTAATATGAGGAAATCCTGCAGGAAGCTCTTTAACAAAGCAAAGTCCACAAGAGCTCCGGAGGATTGGGACACTTACAAGATGAATCTGAGAGCATATAAACGAGAACTGAGAAGGTCTCAACAAAACTCTTGGGATGATTAATGTAGCAGTATTGAGAATACGTCAGAGGCTTCCACACTACGGAAGGTACTAGCATCCACTAACATTAAAAATCGGAGGGAAATTGGACAACGTCAAGTGAGGAGACGCAGTAAGAGCTTGCAGGTGGCCAGA
Source organism: Haematobia irritans (assembly GCF_050003625.1). Taxonomy (NCBI): domain Eukaryota; kingdom Metazoa; phylum Arthropoda; class Insecta; order Diptera; family Muscidae; genus Haematobia; species Haematobia irritans. Next base: position 135,597,611 of record NC_134397.1, on the reverse strand, counting down.
GGCATACCAACAGATTCTAGTTCCCCTGGAATATGTAAGGTAGTTCCTAGCTTTGCTAACACATCTGCTTCGCAGTTCCCCGGTATGTTCCTATGGCCAGGCACCCATATTAGGTGAATATTGTACTGCTCATCCATCTCGTTGAGAGATTTGCGGCAGTCGATGGCCGTATTCGAGTTGATTTTCGAGTTTGCAGTCTATAGGGCTTTGCCCAAATAAATTTGACAAAAATTCTTTTCCTCTGTTGGTTAAGCTACTCTTGTAGTTTAGTCAACGCAATGGTTTTTAAGCTGAGATCAAAACAACAAATATGAAATGAAATTTTGACAAAATTTTCTATACAAATAAAAATTTGACAACATTTTCTATATAAATAAAAGTTTGACAAAAGTCTATAGGAACTTTGTGACAAAATTTTCTGTGGAAATAAAATTGTGACAACATTTTCGATAGAAATAAAATTTTGACATAGTTTTCTATAAAATTAAATTTTAATAAAATTTTCTCTAGAAATAAAATTTTGACAAAATTTTCTATATAAATAGAATTTTGAAAAAATTTTCTATATAAATAGAATTTTAAAAAAAATTTCTATAGAAAGAAAAAATTTTCTATAGAAATGCAATTTTAAAAAATTTTTCTATATAAATAAAATTTTAACAAAAGTTTCTAAAGAAGGAAAAAATTTACAGAAAAAATTTTTTTCTATAGATATAAAATTTTGACAAAATCTAATATATAAAAATAAGTCGGGTTTTCCCATCCTGACGCAATAACTCGAGAACGCACGAACCGATTTCCACGGTTTTGCATTCGTTGGAGAGGTCTCGGGCTCCGTAAGGTTTATAGAAAAGAATACTCAAGAAAAGTTTCACAGGAAAAGCTTCCCGTTTTCTTTATATACAGCGCCATCTCTGATGATTTCCACGGTTTTGCATTCGTTGGAAAGGTTTCGGGCTCTGTGCTTCAACGAAAAAGTGGGAAATCTTTTTTTTACACATAATTTGAATTCATCGTTGTTGCTTTTGTTATAAAATAATTTTATTTTTTCACATGAAGATTGTTCGGAGAACGTAGAGAGTAATCATATTGTGGAAATAGGGTACCTCAGTTTTTGATATCTGGCGGGGGAGGTGACCTCCCCTTGCCCGACTTTTGTAAAATTGGAACAAAACTATCCGATTTGCTTGAAATTTTCAGGGAAGGTTGGAGGGGGCGTCTAGGCAAAGAACAGCTACTTTATTTTTCGATATTTGGTCGAGGAGGCGGCCTCCCCATTGTCCGACTTTTTTTTTAAGTATATTGAAAAAACTAAAAGTTTTCCACTTACTGAAATTTTACGGAGAACTTGAGGGAGATTATGAAATTTATATGAGGTATGTATATGATTTTTTAATATTTGGTCGGGGAAAAATAAAAGGGCACAGGGATACCTCGCTTCTCCTCAAGTACATACCGTGAAACAATTAAACCTTTCCAATTTACTTGAAATTTACAGAGTATGTGGGGTAAGTTATATTATTATAATGGATATCTGATTTTGTGATATTCGGAAGGGATGAGTGGCCTCCCCTTGCCCTACTGTTTAAAAATTGGGCTTATAATTTCCTTGAGATTTTCTGCGCCGTCTACACAATATACGCTATATCATTTTTCGATATTGGGACGGGGAAGGAGACCTCCTCTAAAACTGAAAAAATAGAATTCTCAAGTTTACTTGAAATTTACAGAGGCTGTAGGGGAAGGTTATGAAATCAATATGGTGTACTTGATTATTGGGTATTTGGACGGGAACTTTCTCTTTGCCCCACACTATGAAACTTGAAGTATAGTTTACAGAGTTTCTTTAAATTTCTAGAAAAAGTGACGGCCCTTTACCCAAAAATAGAGCAACATCTAACCTTCTCCGATTTACTTGAAATTGAGAGAAGATGATTAAATTTATACAGGGTACATGAGTTTTCTATGTCTGGTTAGGGAAGGGGTATAGTGAAGTTGGGTAGTTTGTGAAATGAATATAGGGTACGTGAATTTACGATATCTGGTCGGGGAGGAGCGAAGTACGAGGGTTCCCTTTTGCCCGATTTTTGGAAAATAAAAAGTAGAGGATTGTCTATAAATGGGAACTCGGTACATAATTTTATGATTTTTCCACAGGCTTCTGCCAGACTTTTCTAAGTAAAAAACTTAAATTTACATGAAGTTGACTGGCAATGTAGAGGGTGTTTCATCTTTGCGAAAGGCATGTTCTCCGCGTCCAACACTTCAACAAAGGTTAATATGGTAAATTTTTAAGTACGTTTACTTTTTCCGATTTATTGGACGGTATTTTAAGGAGAAGTATACCTCCCCTTGACAAACCACGCTTGAAATGCACAAGAAATGTTGAAGATTGTCCCACGAGTTGATAACAGAACAATTAAAAAACAACAAAATTTATTGAAAGGGAACACTCCCTACCCGACGTTTGTTAAGCCGGTCAGTTTTACATCTGCATAACCGCCTTATTTCTGTATATAAACGAAAAATAAAGTAGCCCGATTTTTTTGAAATGTACTACGAAATGTACTAAAACTACCGTTTTAGGATTTTTTTTTCAACAGATTCTACATTACTTCTGCTTTTCGGTGCCCTTATGTGCAATTGCATAAAGATGGGTCTAGCTTTATATATGCCATATTTTTTTTTTTGTTAATGTTGTGTTTCGTCCCAAGACCTTAGCCGATTTAAATTTGAAGTCTGGAGATTTTGTATCAAAAGTATCAAAAATGTTGTCCATATCGCTTCAGATCTAAATATTTGTAAATGGGGATATAAAACTCCCAACAAATTTGATGGAGAATGTATCAAAACTATTAGTCCACAAAGTGGTAAAGGGTACGAGTATAGTATAGTCAGTCCCGGACGACTATAGGTTAGGTTACACAGAAAAAAATTTCACGAAAACTTTTCCAATTAAAATCTTAATTGAATTTTAAAAAATATTCAATTAAAAATTTAATTCATTCAACAAATTTATAAATAATAAATAATAGTATCAATTAATTTTTTAATTGGATCAATTAATTTTTTAATTGACTGTCAATTAATTTTTTAATTGATACTATCATTTCTGTGATTGAAGATATTTCAATTAAAAAATTAATTGGATCAATTGATTGAATCAGAAAAAAAATTCAGTCCATTGTGATACCACAGTGGTGAACTTCTCTCTTATCACTGAGTGCTGCCCGATTCTATGTTAAACTTAATGACAAGGGACCTCCTTTTTATAGCCGAGTCCGAACGGCGTTTCACATTGCAGTGAAACCACTTAGAGAAGCTTTGAAACCATCTGAAATATCACCATCATTACTGAGGTGGGATAATCCACCGCTAAAAAACTTTTTGGTGTTTGGTCGAAACTAGGTTTGAACCCACGACCCTGTGTACACAGAAAAAAATTTCACCAAAATTTTTCCAATTAAAATTTTAATTAATTTTTAAAAAATATTCAATTTAAAATTTAATTGATTTAACAAATTTTTTAATTGAAACCAAAATCAATCACGAAAATTAATAGTATCAATTAATTTTTTAATTGGATCAATTAATTTTTTAATTGACCTTCAATTAATTTTTTAATTGACACTATCATTTCTGTGATTGAAGACATTTCAATTAAAAAATTAATTGGATCAATTAATTTCGTGATTGAATCAGAAAAAAAATTTTGTGTGTATGCAAGACGGGCATGCTAACCATTGCATCACGGTGGACGACTACAGACTTTCCTTACTTATGTTTTAATAAGTTGCTTGATGTTTTTCGTGTATCGATTATTCAAACTGGGCCCATTTTTTTCAATTTAGCAGCGACAACATTTCCTATACAAAATATCATAAGGATTTGTTCATAAGTGAGTCGATTAGTAAATTTAAAACGACGCATTTTACTTTGTCCACATTGCTTTAAAGGGTATTCAAGTATTTTTTTTATTCGGAAGAGGCAGAACCGAAGTACATGACCATCTGTATATTAGTCGGTCTTGCTAATTTTTACACTGCAGATGTCATATTTTGCAAAATTTCGGAAAGTTGGAAGTTTAAAAAACTATCGGAAAACATAATTATTTGCCTTTTATCATATGCAAAAAAAAAACGAGATTAAAAACAGATTTGTATTCTAATACTTCATGGAGTACAGTATACTGTTCCGTATGATTTCCATTTTATAAATCATAAAAGAGGTCACGAACCAGTTGGTATGCCAGCACTTCAGACAAGTCTAAGTTAAAAACACACATACCCATATACCAAAAAGACTAAAAGCTATATTCATCCAATATTCTAATGGTCTGCATTTATAGAAAACGGACAACTCAACAATTAAAAAAAATATTTATCAATCTGTCTTAAAGCAGACACAAAAGCCATAACCTCTGTGGGTCTGCTGACATCATCAACAGCATCAGCAACATGCAGAGCAACTTAATGCAAGTTGGAAAATCATTGATGTCATTAACAGAAAGGTCTCATTTGCACCACCAAATGGTTGCATCAGAAAAATGTATTTTCTAAGTTTATGTACTAGATTTTAGAAAACAAATATATGTAGCCATAAGTTCTGCCGGGCCGAATTTACATACTCTCTTTAATTTTCCTTTGAAACCCCCCCTTCGTCGTTGTGTGTTATTTGAAAATATATATATATATATATATATATATATATAGACGATAGGCGAAACATTTTTTCCGCGACGACAAATACAATACGCTTGTCGACAAAAATTTCATTTTTTTCTTGCTTTCGAGAGTTTTTTTTAATATCAATATCCCAGAGAAAAAAAAATTGAAAGTTGTTCCACAAACATTTCTTTTAAAGCGCATTCCGGAATCCCCCATCAAGTTTTTCCACTTCCGATGCAGTCCTTTTGGACAAGTCCACGAACATTTCTTTTAAAGCGCATCCCGCATTTTTTTAACTTCCCATGCAATCCTTTTGGGCAAGTCTTAGAAAGTACGGAGTTGGGCCGTTTTAAGTGAAAATTTAAGTTTTGGACAATTAAATTTCGCAAAAAAATAGAAAATCAATAAAAAAGTAAAAAATAATAAAAATTAATAAAAATAAAAACATCCCAGCCAAAAAAGTAGAGAAAATGTTCTCTTTGGATCCGCAAGTGGTGCAAAATTGGCGCAGAGGCGATGGAAATAACATAGGCTTGTAATAGGACGGATGTCCACCATTTCAACAGCCGGTACACTGAATTTGCATTACTTCTTAACATAAGATGTGATGCGAATTCAGTGTTTTGAATTAAGAAATGTGATATTTTGACAAACAAATAAATTTTATAATTTTTTATAATTTTTAATTGCAAGCTTGTCTGGAACGTTTGACAACAAATATTTTCAAAAACTCACAAGTTTTCTAGAGTGGATTTATGCCCTGTTCCCGTATATCGAACGAAAACCAGTTCGAATAAATTTGGATTTTTCTATTTTTGAAAGTTCGATTCGTTTGTATGAGAATACATTGATTATTAAAAATGAGTATTTTTAAATTTTTGGCCTGAGAATTCATTCAAATGTTAACAATGCTTTTACTTTTTTCTTGACACTTATTGTATATGTTCGTTTATTACTCGACAACAAAATATGAAGTGACTTGCCTTTCGAAATAAAAGAACAAATATCAATTTTCTTTCTTTTGGAATACACGCAAAGAAAAAAAACGTTTGGAAAACGTGTACCGCAAACGTTTTTCTTTTGTTAGAGTTTTTTGAATTGCTTCGAAAATTTTAAACTTTTGTCACCAAAAAAATTCGTTTCTTGCAAAATTTTTATTTTTTCAATAAAAAAAGTTATTTTTGAAACAACAACACAGTCCATTTCGTTTATATCAAACACTGTTCTTTTCTGACTTTAGGTCTTTAATAAGACACATTTTGCAGTTCAAAATTTAATACAGTACAATGTAATGTTGAACATTTTTTCGGAATCTTCCGAACATATCTGGAATATATGTAAATAATAAAAAAAAAAAAAAACTTTGGTCGAAGCAGGGATCGAACCCACGACCCTTGGCATGCAAGTCGGACGTAGCAACCACTGCTCCACGGTGCCAAACTAAATGTTTTTTTCTGTTAAATAAACTTTGTTTATTCGGTTCGTGGGCGCCGCAAGCTATGCTATATAAATATAACTTATATGGCTAATTATCTATTGATGACCATAACAGGTACATAGCTCAGTGGTTAGTGTGTTGGCTTACAAAGTGCATGGTCCGCGGTTCGATTCTCCGTCCAGGCGAAAGGTAAAAAAAATTTAAAAATTTATAACATCGATTAATTTCTTCTACATTGTTGGTATTACAGGAAAAGGTGTTAAGAACTAAAAAACCTCGTGGATGTGAGAAAAATGTGAGGGAAAATGCAATTAGCAAGAAAACAATGTTTTTTTTTGAGTTAGTCTTTATGTTTTTACATCCTGGAAAAGAATAAACGTTTATCACAAAAAGTATATACTTTTCTTCCAAATACACTTCCTTACAGCGAAAAGCAAATGAGAAACGAACTTTGTTTGTCTAAAATTTCGTTTGGGAGGAAAGTATTATTTTTTTGCGTGTACGAAAGAAAGCTTTCGTTCGATATACAGGAACAGGCCATTAGCTTTTTTTTTCGTCAAAATTTAATTTAATTTTAATAATTTAAATAATTTTATTAATTCTTAACCTGTTTTTAACCTATGTTATTTGGGACAAAAAATTTTAAATTTCTAATTAAAAATATGAAAAAAGCGAGTTATAAAAAAAATGGACTTAAATGAACTTCCTGTGCAGTTAAAATAAAAAACATATTTGGGAGAACATTTTTGGAAGTGCTTTTAAAGTTGGAGCCACCGTGGTGCAATGGTTAGCATGCCCGCCTTGCATACACAAGGTCATGGGTTCGATTCCTGCTACGACCGAACACCAAAAAATTTTTCAGAGGTGGATTACTCCGCCTCAGTAATGCTGGTGATTCTCTAAGTGGTTTCACTGTAATGTGAAACGCCGTTCGGACTCGGCTATAAAAAGGAGGTCCCTTGTCATTGAGCTTAACATGGAATCGGGCAGCACTCAGTGATAAGAGAGAAGTTCACCAATGTGGTATCACAATGGACTGAATAGTCTAAGTGAGCCTGATACATCGGGCTGCCACCTAACCTAATCTAACCTAAAGTTGTGCCTTTAGAAGAACTTCCAAATTTTTTTGCTGGGATTCATCTCCGCTGAGATTTGAATCTGTGCTATTTGACTTTTTCACTCCCATGGAAGTACTTTTGAGAAGGTTTAGCAAATAACGATAATTTTTAATTTTGTTTTTTGATTTTTGATTTTTAATGGGGAAAATGTATTTATAATTATATTTTTTTTTTTTTTCGATATATATTTTTATATACCAAAAAAAAAAAAAACAAAATAAAAACGATACATAACATAAAAAAAATTTTAGAAAAATATTTATTAAAAAAATTGCCGCTGGTGAGATTTGAACCAGTGTTCTTTATTTGTTCATACATAATAATAAAGAACATCTCAGGAAGTACTTTGAATGTCATGCCGTGTTGTCATAGTAGGTTCAGGTCACAAACATTTGACGTGTTCAATGGCGTTTGTAGCTGTGTGCTATGGCATTCGGTTATGGTGCAAAGAGACCCAGGTTCAACCTCCGGTGGAAGCGAAGAAGTTTTTCAATTTGTAAAAATTAGATAATATGAAAATAAAAGCGAAGCAAAAAATACTGATGAAAATGAAAAGTGAAATTGGAAAAACATTTTTTTCTTCTAAAGCAATTCAAAGGATCCAAAAATGGAGTACTTCCGTCCTATGACAAGGTCATGTAACATTCTTTGGAGATGATCCAAGTTTGCACTACTTCCGGATCACAAATTGACGATCCAAACTACTTTTTTGGAGGCTCTTTTTTTGCTGGCATAGCATGATTTTACAGTATTTAATATTGGAGTTGAATAAAAACATGTTACATCATGTTTTTGATGAATTATCTGAATATAAAAGAATATCCACGTGGCCAGACAACAACACTGCGTAGTGGTGAATAAAAAAAATTAGAAGCGATGGCAATACTATACCATTTTCCGTCAAGGAGTTAGAATATACTATATCAATTTGGCAACAAGCCGTTAGCCTCATGGTATTCCGTCGCGGATTTTGGGCTTCCGATACGAAATACACGTAAACAAGTGTTCGCTTACCGCCAATCGCTATTTATATTTGCATACTAAGATCTATACCCCTTTGGCATGCGTTTAAACCAATTATCGAAGAAGTTTTGCCACTCTAACATAATTGAGGTATTTAGAAAACATACATTCCGAACGCATCAACCTCTCCCAGCAAAAAAAATTTGGAAGTACTTTTAAAGGCACGACTTTAAAGCACTTCCAAAAATGTACTCCCAAAGATGTTTTTTATTTTAACTACACGGACGAAAAAGATTGCTTTCCATATGTTTGGGTGTAAAAATTATATGTTTGGAACTCAAATTTTTTAACACAATATTTTTAAGTGCAAGCATATAATGTTCATAAACTAGCATAACATGTTTGGGACATATATGTTAATATGTTAGAACATATTATGTTTGGGACATAAAATGTTTGTAAATATAATATGCTTAGTTGCAAACATATATAAATTTGGAAATAGCCTATATAAAGGGTGATTCTTTTGAGGTTAGGATTTTCATGCATTAGTATTTGACAGATCACGTGGGATTTCAGACATGGTGTCAAAGAGAAAGATGCTCAGTATGCTTTGACATTTCATCATGAATAGACTTACTAACGAGCAACGCTTGCAAATCATTGAATTTTATTACCAAAATCAGTGGCAGAAAATCCGCTTTTTTATCGACAAATTTTGTTCAGCGATGAGGCTCATTTCTGGTTGAATGGCTACGTAAATAAGCAAAATTGCCGCATTTGGAGTGAAGAGCAACCAGAAGCCGTTCAAGAACTGCCCATGCATCCCGAAAAATGCACTGTTTGGTGTGGTTTGTACGCTGGTGGAATCATTGGACCGTATTTTTTCAAAGATGCTGTTGGACGCAACGTTACGGTGAATGGCGATCGCTATCGTTCGATGCTAACAAACTTTTTGTTGCCAAAAATGGAAGAACTGAACTTGGTTGACATGTGGTTTCAACAAGATGGCGCTACATGCCACACAGCTCGCGATTCTATGGCCATTTTGAGGGAAAACTTCGGAGAACAATTCATCTCAAGAAATGGACCGGTAAGTTGGCCACCAAGATCATGCGATTTGACGCCTTTAGACTATTTTTTGTGGGGCTACGTCAAGTCTAAAGTCTACAGAAATAAGCCAGCAACTATTCCAGCTTTGGAAGACAAAATTTCCGAAGAAATTCGGGCTATTCCGGCCGAAATGCTCGAAAAAGTTGCCCAAAATTGGACTTTCCGAATGGACCACCTAAGACGCAGCCGCGGTCAACATTTAAATGAAATTATCTTCAAAAAGTAAATGTCATGGACCAATCTAACGTTTCAAATAAAGAACCGATGAGATTTTGCAAATTTTATGCGTTTTTTTTTAAAAAAAAGTTATCAAGCTCTTAACAAATCACCCTTTACATATATGTGTTTAGAAAGAGAGACCTAGAGAGTTTTCTGCAAGTAAAATAATGAATTAACCAATGGGCGCCTTATAAATATATCCACTCAAAGAAAATTTCATTAAATTTTTTTACTACCAGTGTATGCCCTATGGTGAAACATTATATGTTTGAACAATACAAACAATATTTTGTTTGGACCAATCCTGAAAATATATATGCTTGAAGCAAAATGTGTTTGGGGTATATGTTACAGAAGCGATTTTTTTGAGGGTGTACACAAGAAGTTCTTTTAATTCAATTTTTAAAACTCGCTTCTTTCATTATTTTAATGAGTAATTTTAACTTGTTTATTTCAAATTGGTTAAAAACCATGTATAAAATGGTACAAATTATTAAAATTTTGTCGAAAAAAATGTTAAATCCAATCTAGAAAAATTGCGAATTTTTAAAAAATGTCATTTTAAATGATTCAGACAAGTGTTAGGATGTATTAAAAATCATAAAAAATGTAAAAAGTAATTATTTGCAAAATATCACAAAATTTTTGAACTCACATCCAAATTCGGATTACACCTTAAGAAGTGCTGCAAATTCAGTGCAACGGCTGTTGAAATGGTGGACATCTGTCCTATGACAAGCCCATGTTAAATTCATCGCTTCTGCGCCAATTTTGCACCACATCCGGATCCAAGAAGAACATTTCCACTACTTTTTTGGCGACGCTTTTTTTGCTTGGCTTCTTCAGGTGTCGAACTTTCGACTGCTGTTTACTTTCGAGCTCATACACGTAACTCCACGATTCATCTCCTGTCACGATATCATAGACGTGTTTCGAAGCACCACGATTGCATTTTTGGAGCATTTATTTCCACCAATCAACACGAAACTTTTTTTGAATTTTAAATTTAAAGTTACTTACTCAAAATGGACTTCGATAGTATGATCTAACACGAATATTATTATTTTTTAATATACTGAATTTATAGAAAATTGTGTAAAAATTTTATTTGAAAAGAAAAAAGAAAAAAATTATGAAAATTTTATTTTTATAAAAAATTTTATTATTAAAGAAAATTTTGTCAAAAGTTTGTTTTTTTCTGCCAGAATTTTAATTCTATAGGAAATTTTGTCAACATTTTATTCCTATAAAAAATAGGGTTAAAATTTTATTTCTATAGATTTTTTTACCAAAATTTTATTTCCATAGAAATTTGTTATTTAAATTTTATTTCTATAGAAAATTTGGTGAACAAATTATTTTTATAGAAACATTTGTCAACATTGTATTTGAATAGAAAAGTTTGGTCAAAATTTTATTTGTTAGAAAACTTTTTTCAAAATTTTATTTCCGTCAAAAATTTTATTTGTAGAGAAAATTTTGTCAACGTTTTATTTCTACAGAAAATTTTATAATTGAGAAAATTTGGTCACAATTAAATTTCTATAAAAAATTTGGTCAAAATTTGGATTCTATAAAAAATTTGGTAAACATTTTATTTCCGTTGAAATGTTCTATTTTGTTTCTATAAAAAATTTGGTCAACATTTTATGTTTGTAGAAAATTTTGCCAAATTTATTTCTAGAAAATTTGGTCAAAGCTTTGTTTTTATAGAAAATTTCGTCAAAATTTTAATTTAATAATTTAATTACTATTACTATTTACATTTATACTGGTGTGCATGTAATAGTAATTAAATAATTTATTGTTTGGTTTTGTTTGTTCGTGATTTTTGTAATTAAATTTGAAAATTTCTATATTTTGTTTCACTTCAGCCTTGAAAACGGTTTTGACGAAGACAACCGAAATATTGGAAATAAAACTTAAATAAAAACATCAATCCTATGTTTTTTAATCGACCTATAGTCGAAACTATGATAAGTATTGCTTAAAAATAAAATAAAAAGGTCAACGATAATCAATCAGAAATAAAAATAAATTTTATTTCTGTAGAAAATTTGTTCAAAATTTTATTTCTATTGAAAAAAAAATTTTTTAACAAAATTTTATTTCGATAGAATATTGTTATTTAAATTTTATTTCTATTGAAAATTTGGTGAAAATTGTATTTTTATAGTAAATTTGCTCAACATTTTATTTCTATAGAAAATTTTGTCAAAATTATATATCTATAGAAAATTTGGTCAAAATTGTATATCTATAGAAAATTTGGTCAACATTTTATTTCTACCGAACCTTTGGTAAAAATTTTATTTCTATAGAAAATTTTGTCAAAAATTTATTTTTTACAAAATTTTGTCATAATTTTATTTCAATAGAAAATTTTGTTTCTATAGAAAATTTTGTCAAAATTTTATTTCTAAAATTGTGTCAATATTTTATTTCTAAAGATAACTTGGTCAAAACTTTATTTATATAGAAAATTTGTCCAAATTATATTTATAGAGAAAATTTGATCAAAATTTAATTTTTATAGAAAATTTGGTCAAAATTTAATTTTTATAGAATATTTGGTCAAAATTTTATGTTTAAAGAAAATTTGGTCAAAACTTTATTTTGAAAAGAAAATTTTGTCGAAATTTTATTTCCATAGAAATTAGTTATTAAATTTTATTTTTATAGAAAATTTGGTAAAATTTTTTTCTATAGAAAATTTGGTCAAAATTTTATTTCTATCGAAAATTTTGTCAAAATTGTATTTCTAGAGAAAAATTTAGAAAAAATTGTCGGCCAAAATCAGTTGTTGTGATATGCGCCAACTGATATTGCAAGTCAAGTGACCACTGTTGTCAGAGTTGGTAGTATTCTTAATGTTTTGGTAGATTTTGATCAAATTTTCTATAGAAATAAAATTTTTACCAAATTTTCTATAGAAATACAATGTTGACAATTTTTATACCCTCCTCCATAGGATGGAGGTATATTAACTTTGTCATTCCGTTTGTAACACATCGAAATATTGCTCTAAGACCCAATAAAGTATATATATTCTGGGTCGTGGTGAAATTCTGAGTCGATCTAAGCATGTCCGTCCGTCCGTCTGTTGAAATCACGCTAACTTCCAACGAAACAAGCTATCAAATTGAAACTTGGCACAAGTAGTCGTTATTGATGTAGGTCGGATGGTATTGCAAATGGGCCATACCGGTCCACTTTTACGTATAGCCCCCATATAAACGGACCCTCAGATATGGCTTGCGAAGCCTCTAAGAGAAGCATATTTCATCCGATCCGGCTGAAATTTGGTACATGGTTTTGGTATGTGGTCTCTAACAACTGTGCAAAAATTGGTCCATATCGGTCCATAATTATATATAGCCCCCATATAAACCGATCCCCAGATTTGGCTTGCGGAGCCTGAAAGAGAAGCAAGTTTCATCCGATCCTGCTGAAATTTGGTACATGGTGTAAGTATATGGTCTCTAACTACCATGCAAAAATTGGTCCACATCGGTCCATAATTATATATAGCCCCCATATAAATCGATCCCCTGATTTGGTTTGCGGAGCCTCAAAGAGAAGCAAATTTAATCCGATCCGGCTGAAATTTGGTACATGGTGTTGATATATGGTATCTAACTACCATGCTTAAATTGGTCCATATCGGTCCATAATTATATAAGGCCCCCATATAAACCGATCCCCAGATTTGGATTGCGGAGGCTCAAAGAGAATCAAATTTCATCCGATCCGGCTGAGATTTGGTGTATGATGTTGGTACATGGTCTCTAACAAGCAAAAATTGGTCCACATCGATTCATAATTATATATAGCCCCCATATAAACCGTTCTCCAGATTTGACCTCCGGAGCCCCTTGGAGGAGTAAAATTCATCCGATCCGTTTCAAATTTGGAACGTGGTGTTAGTATATGGCTGCTTACAACCATTCCAAAAGTGGTCCATATCGGTTTATAATTATATATAGCCGCTCCACAATCACACAAAAATTGGTCCATATCGGTTCATAATCATGGTTGCCACACGAGCCAAAAATAATATACCAATATATATATCTATAGAATATATATATCTATAGAATATATATATATAGAATATATCTATAGAAAATTTTGTCAAAATTTTATTTCTATAGAAAATTTTATAAAAATTTTATTTCTATAGAAAATTTTGTTAAAATTTTATTTTTATAGAAAATTTTGTTAAAATTTCATTTCTATAGAAAATTTTGTCAAAACTTTATTTCTATAGAAAATTTTATCAAAATTTTAGTTCTATAGAAAATTTTGTTAAAATTTTATTTCTATAGAAAATTTTGTCAAACTGAATTATATACGTATTTAATCGGCCTTTTTTAGTTTAATACATACCACGTATGGACTTACTTATAATTTAGAAGACGGTGTTAGGAGGTTTTAAGATACATTGCCATCGGCAAGCGTTACCGCAACCCAAGTAATTCGATTGTGGATGGCAGGGTTTAGAAGAAGTTACTACGCAATCCATGGTGGAGGGTACATAAGCTTCGGCCTGGCCGAACTTAAGGCCGTATATACTTGTTTCTTATAAAAAATACAATTTTGACCTAATTATCTATAGAAATAAAATTTAAATAACTAATTTCTATGGAAATAAAATTTTGACAACATTTTCTTATCGAAATAAAATTTTGACCAAATTTTCCAAAGAAATCAAATGTTGACAAAATAAAATTACAAAAACTTTTGACCAAATTTTCTATAGAAATAACATTAAAAGTTTTTATAGAAAATTTTGACCAAACTATAGAAATTAAATTTTGACTAAATTTTCTCTAGAAATAAAATGTTGACAAAATTTTCGTCCCAAATCAGTTGTTGTTCTGGAAACCATTGATGCTATTCCTTCGTCGACCTTCAAGAAATTCGTCTTAGAGTGAACAACTACCTCGGTTGAATCCACCATACCATCGATAAACTCTGGTCATTGACGGAGCTTCATTGCCGAAAATTGATGTAAATAAGTTCATCGATGCACTGTTGTTGAGTAAATCCAGGTCCAAATTAAAAAAAACAAGTATATACAGCAGTAAGTTCGGCCGGGCCGAATCTTAAATACCCACCACCATGAACCAAATATTAGGGTTTCCTTTGAAATTTCAGGAGGGCTTGAGGACTTTAGGACACAACCCGAAGATAAATTTAAAGATTTCACCTATGAGGACTATATCAGATTCTGGATTTATAAGAACCATTTTTGTTTGAGGTTTAGAGGAATCATTAACATCTCTTGTAAGTGTGCAAGAAAATTATAAAATAACGTCTTGATTTGAAATCTTAAATCTGTAGAAGTAAAATCTGGAAATTTTACATTGAGTTTCAAACAATTTTCATGATCAGTGCGCCTTCTACACCCTCAAGAAGTGAAGTCGGTCTATATGGAGGCATTACCAAATGGACCGATAAAAGCTTAATCCGATACACGTTTTTGTGAGCCTAAAATACCAGAATATTTACAATTTCAGGCATATCAGATAAAAACTACGGTTTCTAGAAACCCAAGGAGTTAAATCGGGAGATCGTTCTTATGGGGGCTATACTAAAATATGGACCGATACGCACCATTTTCGGCACACCTCTTTGCGACCCGAAAATACCTCTAGATTTCCAATTTCAGGCAAATACGATAAAAACTTCGGATTCTAGAAGCCCAAGAAGTAAAATTGGGAAATCGGTCTATATGGGGGCTATACCCAAATATGGATCGATACTCACCATTTTCGGCACACCTCTTTATGGTCCTAAAATACCTCTAGATTTCCAATTTCAGACAAATTGGATAAAAACTACGGTTTCCCAAGACCCCAAATCGGGAGATCGGTCTATATGGGGGCTATCCCAAAATATGGATCGATACTCACAATTTTTGGCACACGTATTTGTGGTCCTACAATACCTCTAGATTTCCAATTTCAGGTAAATTGAATAAAAACTGCGGTTTCTATAAGCCCAAGAAGTAAAATCGGGAGATCGGTCTATATGGGGGCTATACCAAAATATGGACCGATACTCACAATTTTTGGCACACATATTTGTGGTCCTACAATACCTCTAGATTTCCAATTTCAGATAAATTGAATAAAAACTGCGGTTTCTATAAGCCCAAGAAGTAAAATCGGGAGATCGGTCTATATGGGGGCTATACCAAAATATGGACCGATACTCACAATTTTTGGCACACGTATTTGTGGTCCTACAATACCTCTAGATTTCCAATTTCAGGTAAATTGAATAAAAACTTCGTTTTCTATAAGCCCAAGAAGTAAAATCGGGAGATCGGTCTATATGGGGGCTATACCAAAATATGGACCGATACTCACAATTTTTGGCACACGTATTTGTGGTCCTACAATACCTCTAGATTTCAAATTTCAGGTAAATTGAATAAAAACTGCGGTTTCTATAAGCCCAAGAAGTAAAATCGTGAGATCGGTCTATATGGGGGCTATACCAAAACGTGGACCGATACTCACCATTTTTGGCACATCTCTTTATGGTCATAAAATACCTCCAGATTTCAAATTTCAGGCAAATTGGATAAAAACTACGATTTCTATAAGCCCAAGACCCAAATCGGGAGGTCGGTTTATATGGGGACTATATCAAAACCTGGACCGATATAGCCCATCTTCGAACTTGACCTGCCTGCAGACAAAAGACGAGCTTGTGCAAAATTTCAGCACGATTGCTTCATTATTGAAGTCTGTAGCGTGATTACAACAGACAGACAGACAGACAGACAGACAGACAGACAGACGGACAGACGGACATCGTTATATCGTCTTAGAATTTCTCCCTGATCAAGAATATATATACTTTATATAGTCGGAAATCGATATTTCGATGCGTTACAAACGGAATGACAAACTTATTATACCCCCGTCACCATTCTATGGTGGTGGGTATAAAAATAATAATGGTATGAAAATGTTCACGATTGAATTATACTTTTTGGGTGAAATGAATGTTTTAAGTTGGTGTAAATAACCCAAAACGTTCTGAGTATGTATGATCTCAAAAATCTCAAGCTTCACAATAAGGCTGTCAGTTGGCAGATTGCAACACTACGGTTACCCAATTTCCAATAAAGGGCAACCCTCCCATTGCCTTGACATTATTCATGTCTCACTTAAAACTCAAACTCAATTACTCGATTGCATTGAACTTTGGTACATTGAATAGGTTTAGCCCGTTTCACTCTCTCCTTCCCCTTCAATTATGCTTTCACAATTTATGCTGTTTTATTGGCGATTATTTATTGTAACCTATTTCTAATCGTCATTTACATCGCATTAATCATAAAATTCACTGTAAATATCCATCTAAGTTATTGTCTTTCGTTCGTGTCAGTATCATCACCAGAGCAGAGACAAACAAGCCATGGATCAATTGGTATCCTTCTTCTGGGGATTTTATGACTGGCGGCTAAGTATGTAAGTGAGCGTGTATCGCTCCCTATACCATTGGGTGTTTGAGAGTGTGTGTGAGTGGTTGTTCTCCATCACAAAGTCGAATTATTATCACCACCACAACAATGATGTTAATCATCTTCTGCTGGTCTATGGTGAAAAACATCCAACATCATTTGCGGTGGCTTAGTTCAAGTGATTTCAAATAAATTACCGAGCATTATGCTCTACAATTTCTGCTAATCATGATGAGCATTATTAAAACGATTCATAAAGTTAAGAAATTTAAAATTAGGACGATATTACTTACTATACTCTCACGTAAGTAATAAGACCAACTAGAAGAAAAACGGCCGAAAAATGAAAATTTTATTAGCAATTGATTGATGTGAAATCATTCAAATATGAGCCACTCACCCACACGAAAATGCATTTCTCTGTGGCCGAGAGAAATTTTTGTGTGGGTGATTGGCTCATATTTGCATGATTTGCCATCGGATTTGTTCACTCAATTGCTTATAACTTAGTCATTTTTCGGTCTAGTTGGTCTTATTACTTGCGTTAGAATATCGTCTGTACGACCGTGAAGAGAAAAATATTTTTTTAAATGGTTTATATTTTTCTGGCGGAAAAGGTCCATTGTAAAATACGATTTTTTTTGAAATTTTTGACTTTTCGCATTGATATTTTTTGAACCACTTAACTTATCACAGATCCAATTACACACGCTTATTCGTCATCTTATTACCTTTCATTAAGTACTAACAACGTTATAATCTAACTCGAGATATATTGTGTTTAGTGAAAAAAGAGCGAAAATTTAATAATAACGGGATATCTCAAAAACTGTTCCATAAAAAATTTTTAAAAAAAATTTTCGAATTCAGCAGCTCAAAATAAAGGGTGGTTATAATTTCAAGGGCCGATGTTGATTTTGAATAAAACACAAACTATTTTGGAAATTATTGGAATTTTATTTTATTATGATATATTGGTATTACTCAATTATGTATGGAACAAAATATCGGCCATATCGGTTCTATGCCGTTAATGTGCCGAAATATCTCATCCTTTAGCTCTTGAATTGTTTCTGGCTTATCGACGTACACCTTTTCTTTCAAATAATCCCAAAGAAAAAAGTCCAACAGTGTCAAATCACATTGACAATTGACATCGCCATTACGTGAGATAACACGGCCATTGAATTTGTTGCGCAAAAGAGCCATTATTTCGTTAGCTGTGTGGCAAGTGGCACCGTCCTGCTGAAACCACATATCGTCCACATCCATATCTTCCAATTCGGGCCATAAAAAGTTCGTTATCATCTCACGATAGCGAACACCATTCACAGTAACTGCCTGACCGGTCTCATTTTGGAAAAAATACGGTCCGATGATGCCGCCAGCCCATAAACTGCACCAAACAGTCACTCTTTGTGGGTGCATTGGTTTTTCGACAATCACTCTTGGATTCTCATTCGCCCAAATGCGGAAATTCTGTTTATTAACGAATCCACTGAGGTGAAAATGTGCTTCATCACTGAAGATGATTTTCTTCGAAAATTGATCATCCACTGTTGCCATTTCTTGGAACCATTGGAACGTTGTTGGATTGTGTATCTCTCTATGGTTCAAATTAAGTAAGTCTGAAATAGAGAAATGTCAAATAAAATTCGGAAAAAAGCTTGGCGTTTAGGTGTGGTTCACATTCAACATCGGCCCTTACAATTTAACCACCCTTTACATAAGAAAAGTTGATTTTCATCAAGTATACACTTAAATTCGTGGGTTCAATCTCTGTTTCGATGGTACACCAAAAAGTTTTTCAGCGGTGGATTATCTCCCCTCAGTAATACTGGCGACATAACCTAACCTACCTACTCTAAATGGGTTCACTGCAATGTGAAACTCCGTTCGAACTCGGCTATAAAAAAGAGGTCCCTTCACATTCAGGTAAACATGGAATCGGGCAGTACTCAGTGATAGAGAGAAGTCCCCCCCCCCCTGTGATAGACTGAATAGTCTAAGTCAGTCTGAAATATTGAGTTTCCGCTATACCTAAGCTAACGTTAATTGTGTCCGATAAAATAAAGTACTAGGAGAACCCTTAGAGAGAAAGCTAGAAGAGTCACATCAAAGAGAGAAATGAGAAAGCCTATAGGTGTTGGGTACTGAGTAGAAGAACGGAAGACTCAAAATGGGGCCTGAATCCAAAGGTAACACATTGAATATAAGAGAGCGTATAAGGCCAATCCTGACATACGGGTCAATATCTGTTGGACATCAGAGAGGAAGTGCAACATAGTTTTTCAGCGGTGGATTATCCCACCTCACTAATGCTGGTGACATTTCTGAGGGTTTCAAAGCTTCTCTAAGTGGTTTCACTGCAATGTGGAACGCCGTTCGGACTCGGCTATAAAAAGGAGGTCCCTTGTCATTGAGCTTAACATGGAATCGGACAGCACTCAGTGATAAGAGAGAAGTTCACCAATGTGGTATCACAATGGACTGAATAGTCTAAGTGAGCCTGATACATCGGGCTGCCACCTAACCTAACCTATGCAAGGCGGGCAGGGTGACTCCCGGTTTGCTACTTATTTGCAGATAAAAATCTTTCCCTCTTTCCTTGCAAGTCGTCGGCAACTACATTCACGTTTTGGACCAAAGAGGTCAATAAGGTACTCAATCTCCATATCGGTGCCAGACAATGCCCTCCTACAGGAGGGCTTGACCGGGGAACGGTTTTCCGCTTTACTAAAACTTTGAAAATTGTTACAAAACCGTGGAGAATAAAAAGAGAACCCTGAAGGTATTGGCTGGTAGCATGTAAGACAAAGGGAAACTGTAACAAGAAATAGAAATAGAAATTTTTGAACCACCATCATTAAATCACCTGATCGATTATTTTGATGAAGGCGATTTGGGGTCATGCGCTTTTATTACTATTCTAATTACGGTTTGATATTTCCAGAAACCGAAACATATATTCTTTCTATTATATATACTGCAGCTCCTGGTGAATGCCCGAAATGTGGTGATCGGTTTCCCCGGGTTTTATTGGAGCTTTTGATGACTTACTGCATATCGTTTTTGGTTAAGATTGTCAAAATTATTTAGAAAACTTGCATGTGGACGTTATTTACCATATTTGCTTTATCTTAAGAGATATTCACCAACGATATCGACGTTTTTGAAAATAGAGGTAAACCAGAGGCCTGAAATCCACAACGATGGTCAGAGAATACGCCCGTAATGTGCCTCAAAAATCGTGAAAAGTTTTTTGGATATTTGTTTTTCGCTTTACCTGGTTTGGGTATAAATACCACTTTTGCCTCTTGCCAGGCCTTCGGAGTGTATGAGAACTTTAACCATGCTGTATAGATGACAGCTAAATGAGGTGCTAGGAGACCCGGGACCCGGTGACTTAAAGGGAGAGAAGCTTTCCACGGTTTCTCTAACCATAATGTCCGTTATAAAGGGTGATACGGTCAAAATTTGGTCAAGGGAAAACGCGTGTAAATCGGTGAAATCGTTTATTTAAAAAATCAAATTAAATTTCTTTTTCAAGTTCAATTAGTATAAAATTCAGGAAAAATATTCAGTTAGGCTTTCGCTTTTCCAAATCCGAATTGCCGGGCCTCACGCTTGGCACCTGCCATCAGATTTTGTACAGCCACCTTGTCCACCTTCTTCGCCGCAGAAAGCCATTTTACCTTGAACTGCTGCTCGTCCTTAGCAGTTTTTTTGGTCTTCTTTAGGTTCCGCTTGACAATAGCCCAGTATTTCTCAATTGGGCGGAGCTCTGGCGTATTGGGAGGGTTCTTGTCCTTGGGAACCACCTGCACGTTGTTGGCGGCGTACCACTCCATGGCCTTTTTACCGTAATGGCAAGATGCCAAATCCGGCCAAAACAGTACGGAACAACCGTGTTTCTTCAGGAAAGGCATCAGACGTTTATTCAAACACTCTTTCACGTAAATTTCTTGGTTGACAGTCCCGGAAGCAATGAAAATGCTGCTTTTCAAGCCACAGGTACAGATGGCTTGCCAAACCAGATATTTCTCTGCGAACTTTGACAGTTTTATGAGCTTGAAAATATCTGCTACCTTTCCCTTTTCTTTTGCCGTATAAAACTCCTGTCCCGGAAGCTCCTTGTAGTCGGCTTTGACGTAGATTTCGTCGTCCATTACCACGCAGTCAAACTTCGTCAG
This sequence comes from Haematobia irritans, assembly GCF_050003625.1. Classification (NCBI taxonomy): domain Eukaryota; kingdom Metazoa; phylum Arthropoda; class Insecta; order Diptera; family Muscidae; genus Haematobia; species Haematobia irritans. The sequence continues at coordinate 135,576,417 of NC_134397.1, read as the reverse complement.
CATCGTCGTGTACAGCCTCCGGGATCGCGCTTTGGCCGTCGTATTTTGTTTATCATCGCGATTTGGAGTCACTACCTTCTTGTAAGTCGATAGTCCGGCTCGTTTTTTGGCTCGATGCACGGTTGTAACCGATACGCCCAGCTTATTTGCGGCATCTCGGAGAGAGAGGTTGGGGTTTCGCTTGAAACTACCGGCAACTCTCTTTGTCGTCTCAGCGGCTTCCCCTTTTCGATTTCCCCCCGATCCAGACTTCCTGGCTGTCGACAAACGTTCCCCAAACACTTTATTTACATTTGTAACGGTTGATTTGGCAACTTTTAGCGATTTTGCCAGCTTTGCGTGCGAGTAGCTCGGATTTGCGCAAGCAAAATTTTGATACGCTGCTATTCTTGCTTGGACGGTATTTTGACAACCGAAGAGTGAATTCCAAAATCAAAATAGGAGCAACATTCTACACACACACACCTTCAAAATAAGGGGTGTTCAGGTTTTTTAAATGCAAAATTGAAAGAAATACGTCAAGTTTATATTGACCAAATTTTGACCGTATCACCCTTTAGTGAAATTCTGCACTTACTCATCCTCCCTTCATAACGTAGTTTGGGTTTGTACCGTCTCGTTTCTCGGAAAGTGAGTTTTCATCAAGAGTTTCATTATATCTTGGTTATGTGTTTTTCTTTGTCCTGGACGTACCGGTAACGCCGTCAACCTGTTCACAAAAAAGGCGCCAGAAGTTTCGTTTTGCCGTTCTAGTAATCTTGTTGTACTCTCTGAGTTTCTTATGATACTCATCCCAGTACACCGCTGTTTTCTTTCGTCGTGTTCTGTTGTAGAGCCTTTGGGCATCCTTCCCAACATTATGAATCTAGCCTGCCATCCAGGGTTTTTCGTGGGCTGATCTTCTTTCTCGGAGAGGACAACTCTCCTCGAAAGCTCTCCCGGTTTGAGATTCGGCGCTTGTCCCACCGATTCCCTGACACTTTATTGCCTCTGACACTTCCCTCTTCTATCATCACCTACAATCTGGTGCTTGTCCTATATTTCTTCGGCAAGCATGGTATCTCTCCCCACATATGCTACCTGGTCGTTGGGTGGTTCCGACACCTCTTTCCTTCTCCCATTATCGTCACCTACTTAAAAAACTCAACATTTTACGCGTCAAAAGTGAGTCAACTCTTGGATTACAATTCATTTATTATTGACTAATATAGCATACCGTTATATTCACTGTTACTTTTGCGCGAAGTAATGCTAGAAAATGATTGTTTATATTGCCTTTAGTCATTCATAATAGTTATCTGAAGTGAAGGTTAGGTTAGGTTGTAGAGGGTGACATCAATTTTCTTGAATTGATGCCCACTTAGACCAGTATAGGTCCATTGTGATCCCTCGATGTGATTTTTCAATCTTTCTCCTTCCGATGCGGTCCGCTTTGTCCCAGAAAATTCCACCTGCTCGTTCTCTTTGAAAGAAATCTCAGAATAACCAACCAGAGGCCCTGATGAATGCTAGTATGTTCCTTAAGCTGCACTCCCGCAGATCAGTGAGAGCCTGAAAGAAAAAGGAGTCCAGTATCTTGTTTCTTCTAAAGGATAAATCTGGGCATTGACACAGGATGTGGTACGAGTCCTCCGTAACTTCCGGGTCCAGGCACCATCTACAGATATCATAGTCCTTAAGTCTTATTCTTACCATGTGTTTCCCAAGTGTGTTATGTCCTGTTATGATACCAATCAATGGCCGTAATTCCTCTCTGTTCATCGACAACAAAATTTCACAGTTCCTACGTTTCTTTTCATCCCATATCAACTTGGTTTGCTCGCAACCATCCGAAGAGACCCAGCATCTTCGCCAGTGCTCCTCATATTTAACCTCTATCCTGTAATGATAAGAAGATAGTGGAGGAAAAACGTCCGCTAGGACGTGGTTCGTTCCACGTTCGTTTCTCATTTCCTATTATCCCATAGAGCCCAGGTACCCAGCACAGAGTTATATTATGCTGTTCAGTGAGAACCTTGAGTTCTCGACAACAGCGGCTGACTACCCTAGACCTTATGTCAGCACTGCACAATGCCTTTATAGCTGATATCGCTTCTGAATAACAGCCTCAGCAACTCCACAGCCTTTGTGATCGCAGAAATCTCAGCCTGAAAAATACTGCAATCACTATTCAGCGTGTAAGACTCCGTTATTCCTAGTTCACTACAATAGATTCCGCTGCCCGTTCCTTCCTCCATCTTTGATCCGTCCGTATACATGTTCAGGGTTCCGAAGGGTATCCTCGTGTCTGCCCACTCCTCCATACTTGGTATAATGTATGTCGGTTTGTGATGATAAACATGCTCCGTGGCCATATGGAAAGTGGCGTGAAATGAAAAGATCGATTTAATAGAGAAAACGTAGTCGGAACCATGAGAACTGAAATCTCTTTAGAAACCAAGCATATCATTATCGATTCAAGGAAAAATGGCAAATGGTTTCGCGAAATTTCCAAAATTGTTGGAAGACGCCACACAGCTATAAAGAAGATTGTAGATAAATTCGAAAACTACCATTAATTGAACAATTTCAAGCAGTCAGACCGACCAAAACGAGTAGGTCAGAGGGATGCAAGACAAATTGTTTCCACAGTCAAAAAAAAAAAAAAAAAGAAATGCTGACACAAATGCGGTCGAGATTGCTATAAAGATCACAATAGGGACTGAGAAGACCGTAAGCGCCACTAACATAAGGAGAATTTTGAAAAAAGTGGGTTACATGGCCGCCGGTCACGAAAGAAACCGTACATTTCGAAAGTAAATAAGCAGAAGGCATAGATAAGTTTTTTTTATACTCATTTTTTAGGAAAGAATTTTGCAAAGTTGTTGTTTCACTTTTATTTTCGTAAGGTTCCATAAAACTTTATATTTGGTTGAATAAAACCTATATATGTTTTATGGTTTTTCAATAATCTTATGAGAAGCAAAATGTTTTTGAGTGTTAACACGTTTTTGACACTCATAGTATAAGGGAGCCAGACTAATGTCATTTGGTGAAGTGCACAGAGATGACTGCCTTGATCTTTTATATCCGGATACCTTAACATCGACCTCCCTTTATAGATCTAGCAATTCGGGATGAAGAACTGAACTATCTGCACTTCCATTTTCCGTCAACTAACGACAGCCAGGAATTTTTGTACATTTTGATTTTTTTTTAATTAAAACAAAATCTAAATTAAAACAATTGTTTCGATATTTAAAAATTTTTACTATTTCGAAACCAATCTCGCAACTCTTTAACTGCATATTTCCTATTAAAATTCCAAATGCGGCTTGCTTAGCTCTCAACAAGAACCAAGTTTAACAATAACGCCAACAGAATTGTGACGTTTAGTTGTTGTTGTTGTTGTAGGAAATGTTAAACAAAAATCTCATACATATACAACTATCGCATATGGAAAACTAGAGCGAATGAACTACGAAGGAACCGGAAACTGGAAAGTAGTGAACATGAAAAGAGCAATAGATGTAGATGTAGAGAATGTTGTGGGTAAACGCCATAGGGTATCCAAGGCATCTCTACTTACTGCCTACTATTGCAGTTAATGCTGACAATATATGGCATATGGCCATAGAGAACTCGGGGGGGAGAGATGGTAAAAGCGATACCAACTACTGGGAGTCCAATAATAGAACGAATGCGTAGGTTTGAAATAGTATTTCATTTTTTTGTAATTTTTTTTTTTTTACATAAAAAAAAAACAACAATAAATAAAACAACAAAAGCATATTACGGAAGAAGAAAGAACAAAAAATATAAATAAACGGCAAGTGAATGTCGAAGCCTTCTAAACGCAATGCAACAAACATATTTTAATGTAGAATGGAACATTTTAATAGGCATGCGAATGGGAAAACTTTGTCTGGCATTGCCTGCAAATAGCAGTCAGTCAGACAGCCAGGCAAGCAAGCAAGCAATGATGCTACCGCTAAAATAGCATCAGAGCTGACTGGATTGAGTGCAAAAACTAAAACTAGAAAAACTGAAGCGAGATATGGTTCGTCGACTTGCAGGCTCAGAAGAAGCAGAAACAGAAGAATGTGGCTGCATTATCGACAACTATGCTGATGGATTGTTCTGGTTGTGCAGTTGTGTGGCATTGTTGTAGACCACAGAGGCATTTTCCTCTAACGGCTATGAATACGATGCTCCATGATCCAATACAATGGCAAGAAAAGAAAATTTCATATCGCCCACACTTTTCATTCGTAATTCATTGTTTAGCATGGTTAGGAATAAAACACGAATTTCATTCATGATCCCCGGTGTCTATGAATGCACCTTAAGCACTATGGGGCAATAAGCCGTCACTAGATTAGATAACAAGGATGGAAAATAAAATTTTTAAGAAGGTACAAAAAAGGTATGTTTTTGAGCGAAAAAGTACTTTCACAAAATTTTAACAAATATTCCATTGGAAAATTATTGTCATCAGAGCTCCTTTAGACTGAATTTTAAAGAAAATAAAATTTTGTTTGTTAACTCCTCAATTTTAAATTTTTTTAGTTTTATATTCGCTTACAAAGTCGACCGTAATATTGTAATCACAGTTGGTAGAATTCTACAAAAAAAATAGTTTTTTACTGTTTGGTGGGTTGGCGGGTTCATGCGACTTCATAAATTTTCTATAGATAAAGCTTTCTACAGAAATAAAATTTTGATAAAATTGTCTATAGAAATAAAATTTTGACAAAATTTTTTATAGAAATAACATTAAAAAAATTGTCTATAAAAATAAAATTTTGAGAAAATTTTCTATAGAAATAAAATTTTGAGAAAATTTTCTATAGAAATAACATTTTAAGAAAATTGTCTAAAGAAATAAAATGTTTAGAAAATTTGTTATAGAAATAAAATTTTGATAAAACTTTGTATAGAAATAAAATTTTGACAAAATTTTCTATAAAACAAAAAAAAATTTTTTTGACAAAACTTTCCATAGAAATAAAATTTTGACAAAATTTTCTATAAAAATAAAATTTTGTCGAAATTTTCTATAAAAAACAAGTAAGGAAAGACTAAAGTCGGCGGGTCCGACTATATTATACCCTGCACCACTTTGTAGATCTAAATTATCGATACCATATCACATCCGTCAATGTGTTGGGGGCGATATATAAAGGTTTGTCCCAAATACATACATTTAAATATCACTCGATTTGGACAGAATTTGATAGACTTTTACAAAATCTATAGACTCAAAATTTAAGTTGGCTAATGCACTAGGGTGGAACACAATTCAATCTCATAAAGACTAACTCAGAAAAAAACATTGTTTTCTTGCTAATTGCATTTTCCCTCACATCTTTCTCACATCCACGAGGTTTTTTAGTTCTTAACACATTTCCCTGTATTACCAACAATGTAGAAGAAATTATACGATTTTATAATTTTTAAAATTTTTTTTACCTTTCGCCTGGACGGAGAATCGAACCGCGGACCATGCACTTTGTAAGCCAACACACTAACCACTGAGCTATGTACCTGTTATGGTCATCAATAGATAATTATCCATATATGTTATATTTATATAGCATAGCTTGCGGCGCCCACGAACCGAATAAACAAAGTTTATTTAACTGATACAAACATTTAGTTTGGCAACGTGGAGAAGTGGTTGCTACGTCCGACTTGCATGCCAAGGGTCGTGGGTTCGATCCCTGCTTCGACCAAAGTTTTTTTTTTTTGTTTTTTTTTTTAAATATATTCCAGATATGTTCGGAAGATTCCGAAAAAATGTTCAACATTACATTATAGTATATTAAATTTTGAACTGTAAAATGTGTCTTATTAAAGACCTAAAGTCAGAAAAGAACAGTGTTTGATATAAACGAAATGGACTTTTTTTATTGAAAAAATAAAAATTTTGTAACAAATTAATTTTTTTGGTAATAAAAGTTTAAAATTTTCGAAGCAATTCAAAAAACTCTAACAAAAGAAAAACGTTTTCGGTACACGTTTTCCAAAGGTTTTTTTCTTTGCGTGTATGTATTAGAAGTTTAGGAAAATTAGAGTCATTTTTACAACTTTTCGACTAAGCAGTGGCGATTAACAAGGAAAATGTTGGTATTTTGACCATTTTTGTCGAAATCAGAAAAACATATATATATATATATATGGGAGCTATATCTAAATCTGAACCGATGTCAAACAAATTTGGCACGCATAGCTACAATGCTATTTCTACTCCCTGTGCAAAATTTCAACTAAATCGGAGTTAAAAATTGGCCTCTGTGGTCATATGAGTGTAAATCGGGCGAAAGCTATATATGGGAGATATATCCAAATCTGAACCGATTTCAACCAAATTTGGTACGCATAGCTATAATGCTAATTCTACTCCCTGTGCAAAATTTCAACTAAATCGGAGCAAAAAATTGGCCTCTGTGGGCAAATGAGTGTAAATCGGGCGAAAGCTATATATGGGAGCTATATCTAAATATTAACCGATTTGGCTGATATTTTGCAAGTTTTTTGCGGATGTACGGAATTTGAGGGAGATCGGTTGATATACACGCCAATTATGACCAGATCGGTAAAAATATATATGGCAGCTGTATCTAAATCTGAACCGATTTTTTCCAAAATCAATAGGGATCGTCTTTGAGCAGAAACAGGACCCTATACCACATTTTACGACAATCGGACTAAAACTGCGAGCTGTACTTTGCACACAAAAATACACCAACAGACAGACGACATAGCTAAATCGACTCAGAATTTAATTCTAAGCCGATCCGTATACTAAAAGGTTGGTCTATGAATACTCCTTCTTGGCGTTACATACAAATGCACAAACTTATTATACCCTGTACCACAGTAGTGGTGAAGGGTATAAAAATTTTGAGAACATTTTCTATAGAAATAAAATTTTGACAAAATTTTCTATAGAAATAAAATTTTGACAAAATTTTCTATAGAAATAAAATTTTGACAAAATTTTCTATAGAAATAAAATTTTGACAAAATTTTCTATAGAAATAAAATTTTCTATAGAAATAAAATTTTGACAAAATTTTCTATAGAAATAAAATTTTGACAAAATTTTCTATAGAAATAAAATTTTGACAAAATTTTCTATAGAAATAAAATTTTGACAAAATTTTCTATAAAAATAATATATTGTCAAAATTTTCTATAGAAAAAAATTTGAGAAAATCTTCTATAGAAATAAAATTTTGACAAAATTTTCTATAGAAATAAATTTTTGAGAAAATTGTCTATAGAAATAAAATTTTGAGAAAATTTTCCATAGAAATACATTTTAATTGTTGTTGTTTTTGATTTCAGCTTAAAACCATGCATTGACTAAACTACAAGTGTAGCTTAACCAACAGAGGAAAAGAATGTTTGTCAAATTTTTTTGGGCAAAGCCCTATAGACTGCAAGATGGGAGCCACCGTGGTGGAATGGTTAGCATGCCCGCCTTGCATACACAAGGTCGTGGGTTCGATTCCTGCTTCGACCGAACACCAAAAAGTTTTTCAGCCGTGGATTATCCCACCTCAGTAATGCTGGTGACATTTCTGAAGGTTTCAGAACTTCTCTAAGTGGTTTCACTGCAATGTGGAACGCCGTTCGGACTCGGCTATAAAAAGGAGGTCCCTTGTCATTGAACTTAACATGGAATCGGGCAGCACTCAGTGATAAGAGAGAATGTGGTATCACAATGGACTGAATAGTCTAAGTGAGTCTGATACATCGGGCTGCCACCTAACCTAACCTATAGACTGCAAGATGGTTGGATAGACGCACATTTCGGAATTACCACATTCCTCATCAGCATCCTCTACTTGCAGCAAAACTATCAACAAATTATCAGAATAAATTCAGGCAGTTCACTAAACCCAAAAGTAAACCACACTTGAACCTTCCGAAGAGGATGCTGATGAAGAATGTGGTATGTTAATTCCGAAACGTGCGTCCATCCAACCATCTTGCAGTCTATAGGGCTTTGCCCACATAAATTTGACAAACAATCTTTTCCTCTGTTGGTTAAGCTACACTTGTAGTTTAATCAATGCATGGTTTTAAGCAACAATGATTAAAGAACAAAAACCAACAATAACAAAACAAAACGAAATACATCTTCGACAAAATTTTCTTTAGAAATAAAATTTTGAGAAAATTGTCTATAGAAATAAAATTTTGTCATCATTTTCTAAAGAAATAAAATTTTAACAAAATTTTCTTTAGGAATAAAAATTTGACAAAATTTTCTATAGGAATAACATTTTGAGAAAATTGTATAAAGAAATAAATTTTTTTTGAAAATTTGCTATAGAAATAAATTTGTGAGAAAATGTTCTATAGAAATAAAATTTAAAAAAAAAATCATAGAAATAAAATTTTGACAGATTTTTCTATAGAAACAGAATTTTGAGAAATTTTTTTTTTGAAAATTTTAAAGAAATAACAAATATTCCAATAAAATGTTGACAAAATTTTCTATAGAAATAAAATTTTGACAAAATTATTTATAGAAATCACATTTTGACAAAATTTCCCATAGAAATAAAATTTGTAGAAAATTCTCTATAGAAATAAAATTTTGAGAAAATTTTCCATAGAAATAAAATGTGGACAAAATTTTCTATAAAAATTAAATGTGGACAAAATTTTCTATAAAAATTAAATGTGGACAAAATTTTTTATAGAAATAAAATTTTGACAAAATTTTCAAAAGAAATAAAATGTTGACAAATTTTTCTACGGAAAATTTTCGTGAGGCGATATTTTCTTAATAATAAAATTTACAAACTTAAAAATTAGTTCTCTTTAATGAGAAGATCAAATTAGCAAAGTATTTAATTCCGAAGAAGTAAATTATGGCGATCTGCGATTCCGAATTTGCGAACATGGAGGTATGACCTATATACACACCCTATTTGGCACATTTATTTGTGGATCTAAAATACGTCTGGATTTTCAATATCGAGCAAATCGTATAAAAATTGCGGTGTGTAGAAGCCCACGAAGTCACAAAATGGGGGTATCGGTCTATATGGGGGCTATACCAATAAATGGACCAGTGCACCCCAAATTTGGCACATCTAATTATGAACCTAAAATATCTCTAGATTTCTAATTTCAAGCAAATCGGACAAAAATTGCTGTGTGTAGAAGTCCATGGAATCAACTCGGGAGATCGATTTATATGGGTGCTATATCAAACCCTAGACCGACGTAGTCCATCTTCGAACTGGGCCTGGGTGTAGGCAAATAAGGAATCTGTGTCAAATTTTAAGACGTTAGCGGCATTATTGAATGCTGCAGCGTAATTACAATAGACCAGGACCAGGGCCAGGTGTTTCGCATCTTCTGTATGTCTCTACTCAAAGTTCGATTTCAGAGGAATCCTATGCCAAAGATAATAGAAATTGAATTGAAATGAAATGGAGAAAACCGACTAACCGATGTTCAAAACCCGACTTTCGGATTAACCGAAAATACCGATTTTTTTACTATTCACGGTGGCTCCCTGTTTATTAATTCAAATTTCCCATAACTTAAAAAATTAAATTTTCTTAGCTTCCGGAAATTTAGAAAAAAAATTTCATCATTTATATCCGAAGAGGAGGATAGTATTTTCTGTTCAGGAACTTCCGCCAACATCCCCTTGAGGTTTCTTCCTTATGGGGACTTTTAAACAATTATGTAATGAATAACGAAATTTAAATTAAAATTTAAAATGCTTCACCAAACAAAAGGTGAAACCTGAACCATGACTTTGTGTGGCAACTCATATGGGCAAGATAACTGTGTGTGTGTGTTGGACTGATGTGTCTTCGTCCATCCGTCTACATGTTGGCTTTTTCACTCACTCATTTAGCGGAAATTCATGTTAACTGCAGAAGCATAGCGCTCCAAGTGGAGAAAAAAACAACAAAAACAAAGAAAGAAAATCAACATCAGAAATGAAATGAAATCGCATCGCATCGTCAAAAAAACAAGAAAACTCGGAAATGTTGCCGTTGAAACATAAATGTCTACAGCCTCTTGTTGCTCACATCCCATTGGGGAGAACTCCTGATATTCCCATTGCTGGCAATATAGCTTACACACACAATGGGATTCCTGTGGAATGGATGCGTTCATGGGGGAGTTTGTGTGTGCGTGGCATAGGTTTTGCAACTTTTGCAGGTTGTTGCTTTACACTGAGAACATATTTTTTATGTTTTTTTTTTATTATTATTACACTAATCAAAAGAGTGTGTTAATAATAGCTGTAGGTATCTGCTCTTAGAGTTTTGCATTTCATGGCTTAGTGAACAACAATCCGCGACATTTATAACTTTTCCATAGAAATAAAATTTTCCATTTTGTAAAAATTTTCTATAGAAATAAAATGTTGACAAAATTTTCTATAGAAATACTATTTTGACAACATTTTCTATGGATATAAAATTTTGACAAAATTTTTTATAGAAATATAATTTTGACAAAATTTTCTATAGAAATACTATTTTGACAATATTTTCTATAGAAATAAAATTTTGACAAAATTTATTTTAGAAATATAATGTTGACAAAATTTTCTATAGAAATAGAGTTTTGACAAAATTTTCTATAGAAGTAAAATTTTGAAACAATTTTCTATAGAAGTAAAATTTTGACAAAATTATCTATAGAAATAAAATTTTGACAAAATTTTTTATAGAGATAAAATTTTGACAACATTTTTTTATAGAAATAAAATTTTGACAACATTTTCTATAGAAATATAATTTTGACAAAATTTTCTATAGAAATAGAGTTTTGACAAAATTTTCTATAAAAATAGAGTTTTGACAAAATTTTCTATAGAAGTAAAATGTTGACAAAATTATCTATAGAAATAAAATTTTGACAAAATTTTTTATAGAGTTAAAATTTCGACAAAATTATCTATAGAAATAAAACTTTGACAATATTTTCTATAGAAATAAAATATTGAACAAAATTTTCTATAGATATAAAATGTGGACAAACTTTTCTATAGAAATAAACTTTTGAGAAAAATGTTCTACGGAAATAAAATTTGAAAAAATTTTTACAAAATTTTCTATAGAAATAAAATTTTGACAAAATTTTCTATGAAAATAACATTTTGACAAAATTTTCTATAGAAATAAAATTTTGACAAAATTTTCTATAGAAATAAAGTTTTGACAAAATTTTCTACGGAAATAAAATTTGACAAAATTTTCTATAGAAATAAAATTTTTACAAAATTTTCTATAGAAATAAAATTTTGACAAAATTTTCTATGGAAATAAGATTTTGACAAAATTTTCTATAGAAATAAAATTTTGATGAAACTTTCTATAGATATAAAATGACTACTTGTGTCTTTGAGTTTTATTCCTGCATTCAGTTCTGTTGATGAATTTATGAGGTGCACACGTGGTTTTAATGTTGCAAAATTGTAGGTGCGGTATTGGTGTTTATTAATGAAAACACATTTATTTCGAAGCATTTTAGAAACTGAGAAGTGAGATGTGATGTTAGAGAAATCAAAAACGCTTTTTATTGATAAAAACAAATAACAGATTAAGGAACTGTATATTTCTGTTAACAGTTTAAAATTAGTGTGGATTTTTAATTGATTTACATGAAAAATATACAACATGAGTGGTAATAGGATGATCTATATTTATTCTACATCTGGATCACAGGTTGGAGGATGGAGATGCAACCATTTTTTTAATCTATATTTTTTATGTTACAGTTTAGCTGCTAAAATTAAAAATAAATCACTAAAAAAAGTATAAAATTATACGTCTTCGATACAAATTTAAATATAACTTGATGGATAATAGCCCAAAGCAAGTTTTTTTTATAAAGATTATTTTTTTATAATGGATTATTAAAGAAAACTTATAATGAAAATTTAGCCGCTAAACTCGAACTTAATGTCCACCTTAAATACTAAATTCTTTACTGACAAGTGGAAATTATGTATAATTTTATAATATTTTTTATTTCAAATATATTCTGAGAATAATTTCAAAAATGTCCCATTAGTCCATGGATATGATTCTAATAATGTACCTACTGGATGGATTTTTCAATGTGGTAAGTTTTTCTATAAACGGTATTTTGTCCGTTTTTAATAAATCAAAAATCTATTAAAAATAATTATTTTCACTTGCAGGTAATTATAATGGTAATTTGTTGGAATATTCTTACTGTTTAATGCTAACTAAGCTGATATCCTTATTGGCTCTAGGAAATACTCTTGAAAACCGTAAGTTAAAAATCAATATGAACGATAGAATTTGATAATATTTTGCTTATATTTTGTATAACTTTGCAATTTCAGATTCTTATAAGACAAATCCGCCCAACAAAAGTTAGCCAAAATCGATGAAATTGGACAACAATTCAATGAATATAGCAACTTGTGCCACACATATCTTTCATATGGATAGAAAACATGGAAATTTAAATTAATTAGTTCAGTCCAAATAACATAGAATATTACTCTTATGAAGAAGCAATTACTAACTACCGACAAGTAACTGCATCCAACGTACGAATAAAAATATTTCCTTTATTGTATATCATAAGCCATCGTTTTATAATAAAAATATTTTGAAATAAAATACTGGTGGTTATAGAAAATTGACTTGTTTTGTAGGAAAAATTTCTTAGTTGTATACAGGCTTGTTGTACCTTTGATTCCTCAATTTCTCTACTTTTTTGAAAATTATACTGACAAGCAGTTTATTTCAAACCAATTTCTTAATACAGCTTTCCCAAAAAATTGTTCATTTTTCCGGATAGCAGGAATATTTTGAATGAGTTTAAGTATATTCTTCCCACAGCATAGTAATAATGAACTAAAATACGATGCAATACATGAACTAATTTATAAGAAGATCACGAACTTATCTAGATGAAAAAAATCTTTGGCGCCAAATCATGGTCATTCTTACTATGCACTGTTAGAAAAATATGTTTTTCATATGTTCCGATATAATCAAAATGTGTTTCGGGCACAATTTTAAAACACAATATATTTATGTGCAAACATGTAATGTTCCTAAACTAACACTAAATGTTTGGGACATCTATGTTAATATGTTAGAATATATTATGTTTGTGGCATGAATGTTTCATAAAACTCATATGTGTGAATGCAAACATATATAAATTTACTAATTTCGACTAAACATACATATGTTGTGATATTTTATTCAAAGCGACAGAGAGAGTATAGAGAAAGAAATAGAGATGGAACCCGGGAGAGTTGACGAAAGATATCAACATAACACACACGGATGAAAAAGACTGTTTTTCATATGTTTGGCTATAAACATTATATGTTTGGAACACAAATTTTTAAACACAATATTTTTGAGTGCAAGCATATAATGTTCATAAACTAGCATAACATGTTTGGGACATATATGTTAATATGTTAGAACATATTATGTTTGGGACATAAAATGTTTGTAAATATAATATGCTTGGATGCAAACATATATTAATTTAGAAATAGCCTATAAACATATATGCTTTTAGTAGCTTGGAGCACTATTTAACAGGGAGCGATATTGAATTAAGTTGGTGGTTGTTGCTTGTTATTACAAAATTAACATTTTATTTTTCCTTGGGCAATTGATCAGCTACTTCTTTGATCCTTAAAAAAATCATAAAATTGAATAATTTCTTCTACAATGTTTTTATTACAGAAAAAGGTGCTAAGAACTAAAAAATATCGTGGAAGTGAGAAAGATGTCGGGGAATATACAATTGGGCAGAAACAAAATTTTGAGCATTCAGGTCGAAAACTTATGTTGTTAGCACCTATATTACCTGTTTATTTTCATAATTCATTATGATTGTAAATATATAAATAAATAAATAAAATTTTGAGCACAATATTGTTTGGGAGAATTGTTTTTAAGCATATAATATTTTTGGGTGCAAAGTGCTTCCAAACATATTATATGTTCACATAATAACATATTGTTTTTTGGAAGACAACATTATTGAATTTGGATGCAAAAATACATAATGTTTGGAACTTAGACTACCCAAACATATATTGTTTAGACCAATATGCTTTCAAAAATATTATATATTGGAAGAGATCAAACATATAAATGTTTGGGCAATACCCAAAAATGTATATGCTTGAAGCAAAATATGTTTGGGAGTATATGTTACAGAAGCGATTTTTTGTGAGGGTGCAGCGAAAGAATCAAAAGAGAACAATTTCTGTGAAACCGTTTGTATGTTGTTTCGGAAAATTGTTTTATGATAAAGCCAAAAATTTGATATGCTTAAGTCTAAATATTATTTAATTTGAATAAAGAGAATAGACATTCGGAACCAAGAGAATAGACATTTGAAAAACAAACAGCAAATGTTTTCGCCTTGAGAGCAGCATTTTATGTATGTGTGGACATGTGTTTTGTTTATCATTTTGGTATTATGGGCACAATTTTTTTCTTGGTTCGTTAAAAGAGATCAGGGGTCTTCATAAAAATAACGAAAGGGCACTATACTCTTTTTAGAGTCTGGACAGTAAAATGAAATAAGGAGGAAATAGTGAAGAATTACACAGTAAAATGTATAAAAACAACGTATAGTTCCTCTTTATTAATAAATAGTCCACGGGGAGTTGACGGACACCTTCAAATATAACAGCGGGCATTAAGTTCGAGTTTTGCAGCTAAAACAATTTAAAAAGTTTATTTTCTTTAAAATGAATTATTAAAGAAAAATAAAAGGCATTTTAGAGCGATGGTGTTAAATGCTAGTAAAAAACTGTTCACGCCTAAATAAATTTATGTTTATATAAATTATGTATGTATGTTTATACTCGACTCCACGTTCTTCTTTTTTTTTTGTTACAAAATTGTTATTTTTGCAATAAAAAAATAATATTTTATCCAGAAATCAGTCAATTTCGTTTATATCAAGCACTGTTACTGGCTATAAATCTTTAATGTGGGTTAATTTCGAAGTTTCATTATAAAAATTTAATATAGAATAAATATAAATGTGTAAATTAAAAAAAGTGTTCGGTCGGAGCAGGGATTGAACCCACGACCCTTTGCATGCAAGGCATACATGCTAACCACTGCTCCACGTGGCAAACAAATGTATGTTTCTGTTAAATAATGTTATGTTTGCATGGGTTCGTGGGCGCTGCAAACTATGCTATATAAATGTAACTTATAACGACAATTATCTATTGGTGACTATAACAGCTACGTAGTCCAGTGAATAGTGTGTTGGCTTACAAACTGTAGGGTCCTCGGTTCGATTCTCCGTGCAGACGAAAGGTAAAATTTAAAAAATTTATAAAAGTGAATAATTTCTTCATCATTATTTGTATTACAGAAAAAGGTGCCTAGAACTAAAATATTTCGTGGAAGTGAAAATTACGAGTATGTTAGGCATTCCAAGTATATAATATTTTTGGGCTCAAAATGCTTCCAAACATATAATATGTTCACATAAAACAAACATATTAATGTTTCGGTAGTATCCAATAATATATGTGCTTCCTGCAAAATATGTTTGGAACATATGTTAAAGAAGCGATTCTTTTTGAGGGTGTGGGTTAGTTAATTTTTCATAAAAAATAGTAAACTTTTTTTCGGTGTTTGTGAAATGAATATATGGTACGTGAATTTACGATATCTGGTCGGGGAGGAGCAAAGAAGGGGGGTTTCCTTTTGCCCGATTTTTTTGAAAATACAGGGATGAAAAAGACTGTTTTTCATATGTTTGGCTATAAACATTATATGCTTGGAACACAAATTTTTAAACACAATATTTTTGAGTGCAAGCATATAATGTTCATAAACTAGCATAACATGTTTGGGACATATATGTTAATATGTTAGAACATATTATGTTTGGGACATAAAATGTTTGTAAATATAATATGCTTGGACGCAAACATATATTAATTTAGAAATAGCCTATAAACATATATGTGTTTAGTAGCTTGGAGCGCTATTTAACAGGGAGCGATATTGAATTAAGTTGGTGGTTGTTGCTTGTTATTACAAAATTAACATTTTATTTTTCCTTGGGCAATTGATCAGCTACTTCTTTGATCCTTACAAACTGTGTGGTCCGCTGTTCGAATCCCCGCCCGGCAAAAGGTAAAATTAAAATAAAAAAAATCATACAATTGAATAATTTCTTCTACAATGTTTGTATTACAGAAAAAGGTGCTAAGAACTAAAAAATCTCGTGGAAGTGAGAAAGATGTGGGGGAATATACAATTGGGCAGAAACAAAATTTTGAGCATTCAGGTCGAAAACCTATGTTGTTAGCACCTATATTACCTGTTTATTTTCATAATTCATTATGATTGTAAATATATAAATAAATAAATAAAATTTTGAGCACAATATTGCTTGGGAGAATTTTTTTTAAGCATATAATATTTTTGGGTGCAAAATGCTTCCAAACATATTATATGTTCACATAATAACATATTGTTTTTTTGGAAGACAACATTATTGAATTTGGATGCAAAAATACAAAATGTTTGGAACTTAGACTACCCAAACATATATTGTTTAGACCAATATGCTTTCAAACATATTATATATTGGAAGAGATCAAACAATACCCAAAAATGTATATGCTTGAAGCAAAATATGTTTGGGAGTATATGTTACAGAAGCGATTTTTTGTGAGCGTGTAGAAAGTAGAGGATTGTCGATAAATGGGAATTGCCAGAATTATTTAAGTAAAATGCTTCATTTTCCGGCATATGTTTGGGAAAGGCATGTTCTCTGTGTCCAATACTTTAACGTTAATATGGTCAATTTTTAAGTACTTTTACTTTTTCCAAATTATTGGACGATATGGTGAGGAGAAGTGGGAGGTATACTTCTCCTCATCGTACTTGACAAACCACGCTTGAAATTCACAGGAAATGTAGAAGTTTGTCCAACGATTTGAAAGGGAACACCCCCCT
Organism: Haematobia irritans; assembly: GCF_050003625.1. Taxonomy (NCBI): domain Eukaryota; kingdom Metazoa; phylum Arthropoda; class Insecta; order Diptera; family Muscidae; genus Haematobia; species Haematobia irritans. The sequence goes on along the minus strand of NC_134397.1, from coordinate 135,559,435 downwards.
TTCCGACGTTTGTTAAGCCGGTCCGTTTTACATCCGCATAACCGCATAACGCAAGTAGTCCGATTTTTTGTTTCTGAAATGTACGGGACACGTGTGTGGAAACCTTTTTTGAGCCAGACTTCCCCTGAATCTACTCTTTAAAAGAGTCCAAGTCTTTTCGAATTTGTTTTCAGATCGAAGGATATGGTTGACTAAGTTAACGAAAATATGCTTCGGGAGGCGCAGCGATGAGCGCCGGGTTACGCTCGTTTTCTATAGAAATATAATTTTGACAAAATTTTCGATAGAAATAAAGTTTTGACAACATTTTCTACGGAAATAAAATTTGACAAAATTTTCTATTGAAATAAAATTTTTACAAAATTTTCTACAGAAATAAAATATTGACAAAATTTTCTATGGAAATAACATTTTGACAAAATTTTCTATGGAAATAACATTTTGACAAAATTTTCTATGGAAATAAAATTTGACAAAATTTTCTATAGAAATAAAATATTGAACAAAATTTTCTATAGATATAAAATGTGGACAAAATTTTCTATAGAAATAAACTTTTGACAAAATTTTCTACGGAAATAAAATTTGACAAAATTTTTACAAAATTTTCTATAGAACTAAAATTTTGACAAAATTTTCTATGGAAATAACATTTTGACAAAATTTTCTATAGAAATAAAATTTTGATAAAATTTTCTATAGATATAAAATGTGGACAAAATTTTCTGTAGAAATAAAGTTTTGACAAAATTTTCTACGGAAATAAAATTTGACAAAATTTTCTATTGAAAAAAAATTTACAAAATTTTCTATAGAAATAAAATTTTGACAAAATTTTCTATTGAAATAACATTTTGACAAAATTTCCTATGGAAACAAACATTTTGACAAAATTTTCTATAGAAATAAAATTTTGACAAAATTTTCTACAGATATAAAATGTGGACAAAATTTTCTACGGAAATAAAATTTGACAAAATTTTCTATTGAAATAAAATTTTTACAAAATTTTCTATAGAAATAAAATTTTTACAAAATTTTCTATGGAAATAACATGTTGACAAAATTTCCTATAGAAATAAAATTTTGACAAAATTTTCTATAGATATAAAATGTGGACAAAATTGTCTATAGAAATAAAGTTTTAACAAAATTTTCTATGGAAATAAAATTTGACAAAATTTTCTATTGAAATAAAATTTTGAACAAAATTTTCTATAGAAATAAAAGTTTGGCAAAATTTTCTATAAATTCAAAATTGCAATTTACGTGTTAGATCATACTATTCAAGCCCATTGTGAGTATGTTCTCACTTTTTGTAGAAGTAGTAACTATCCCTTCTTAGTAAACAGAAAAAAGTTTCACGAAAATGTTTCCAATTAAAATTTTAATTGTGTTTTAAAAAATATTCAATTAAAAATTTAATTGATTCAACAAATTATTTTAATTGTTATAAAAATCAATCACACAAATTAATAGTATAATTTTTTTGTAATTGACTGTCAATTAATTTTTTAATTGATACTATCATTTCTGTGATTGAAGACATTTCAATTAAAAAAATAATTGGATCAATTAATTTCGTGATTGAATCAGATTTTTTTTTTGTGTGTAATATACCTTGTTAATAATATCATAATATATATAGTAGAATAAAATATCTCATTCGAAGAAAAAACATTTTTTAACTAACCACAAAAATTTTATCAAAAACTTTAAAATAAGATTTTTTTAAATTTAGTAGATTTTTGGTATTTTTTTGTAGTTTTTGGTAAATTCGCTAAAAGGAAATTGGGTTTAATTTCCATTTGAAATCATGGGGTTTATTTTCATAATACAAATTGCCCCAAAAATAACATGAAATTGCTCCTCTCAAAAATAAAACTTTCGTGTTGTTTGTTCCACAGCATTTTGTGGGTTTCTACTTCATTTAGGTTTTCAGACTTATTTTCATGGGGCCTATATCCAGTGCGCCTATCCCTCTTTTATTCATGGAACTTTGTGTCTTTAACAAATTATTTTCGAGCCCCCTGTTTCCATGCTAGGTTATGTTCTGTATCACGTATAGCCCATTTGGCGGGTTCGCAAATGCATTAATTACACAGGGGAACAAAATTGAACTTTCTTCGTGTTGATTTGAAATTTGCACCAACTTTTTGGTAATTTGGGGTTGCTGAATCTAAATCTGCAATTGGTTTTTTTTATCAGCTCGAGATATACCGTTATGTTCAAAATTAAGGCACTTCCGCCACATATATTGGAATTTAATATGTTGAACCGTTTTCAAGTTATTCCAATATATGTGGCGGAAGTGCCATAATTTTGAACATAACAGTATATCTTGAAAAGTTGAGCTGATAGAAAACCAATTACAGATTTGGATTCAGCGTCCCAAATAACCTTAAAAACGATATTCCATTCTTAATCAACAAAATCACTGTTCCCCTGTGTTAATAAATAATTGAGAGATTTGTCGTTGAGTTGTAATTAAGTTATTCTTTAAAACATATAGCCGCTTATTTTTGTCGATACAATTTTTTGTTGACCATTTATTTCTAAAATTTTATAATTATTCATTTTACTTTCATTTTCAGGTAAGTCGAACGATCTACAGTGAAATAGAATACGTAAGCAAGCTGGCAAGTAAGTAGTTAAATATGATTTTATTTAAAATTTTATATACCCAACCATCGACAGGTAATTACACGGAAAAAAACATACTGAAGTCTTGACTTTCTCAAAATATAATAGTTCCATGAAATTAAATGGGCTTTAGTGTCATATGGGGTTCAATTTGTGTTTTTTTTTTTTGAGTGTGAGTTACAATAATGTGGGTGTTGTCATTTCATTTGCATTTTCTATTATTTTTCTCTGTGTGTGCGTATTGTTTAGATGAAATAGATAATGTGTGTATGTGTGTGAGAGAGAGAGAAAGAGAGAATTGCGTAGCATTTGTGCGTTTTTAGCAACAGTCTGTTGCTGCTGCTATTGAAGTTGACGGAAAATGCCTCAGCATGTTGGGATTTTTTTTCCTCCTGTTGTTTTGGTTTCAATTCCATTGCAAATTCTATAGCCGTTATTATAACCGTCATCATCACTACCAACCATCTAAGCTTCACCACTTCCTCAGCTACATGAGTATGCGTGTGTGTGTATGTGCTATATGAATGTTATAGAGCTTTAAGGATATGACAGTTAAGGCACTGGACTGGACGGAAGAGATTCCGGCTCCAGTGGCTCTGTTGAAATTACAAAATGTAAACTGCATAACAAAACACGTTATTAAATGTGTAGTTCAGTGCATTTAATAGTTGTGGGTGTTTTTTTTTGCAAATGAGTTAGTGTGAGAGGGAGAGAGAGAGAGAAACTATACAATTTATAGCTACTGGGCAATACCGTGTGAGAAAATGCTTTTTTACATAAGAGTTAAATTTGTGGGTGTAATTGTAAGGATATTACAACAAAAACATGGAAGTTGTTCGACAACCATTACTTTTTATGGACTTCCAGGGGTCCTCCATCCAAGTTTTTCCACTTCCCAGCAAAAAAAACGCGTCGCTAAAAAAGTAGTGAAAATGTTCTCTTTGGATCCGGAGGTTGTGCTAAATTGGCGCAGAAACGCCAGCAAACAAATTTGGAAGTTGTTCTTAAGGCACCGCTTTAAAAGCACTTCCAAAAATGTCCTCCCAAAGATGTTTTTTATTTTAACTACACAGGAAGTTCTTTTAATTCCATTCTTATACCCACCACCATAGAATGGGGGGGGGGGTTATATTAACTTTGTCATTCCGTTTGTAACACATCGAAATATTGCTCTAAGACCCCATAAAGTATATATATTCTGGGTCGTGGTGAAATTCTGAGTCGATCTGAGCATGTCCGTCCGTCCATCCGTCTGTTGAAATCACGCTAACTTCCGAGAGGAACAAGCTATGGACTTCAAACTTGGCACAAGTAGTTGTTATTGATGTAAGTCAGATGGCATTGCAAATGGGCCATATCCGTCCACTTTTACGTATAGCCGCCATATAAACAGACCCCCAGATTTGGCTTGCGGAGCCTATAAGTGTAGCATATTTCATCCGAACCGTCTGAAATTTGGTAAATCGTGTAAGTATATGGTCTCTAACAACCATTCAAAAATTAGTCCATATCGGTCCATAATTATATATAGCCCCATATAAACCGATCACCAGATTTGGTTTGCGGATCCTCTAAGAGAAGCAAATTTCATCCGATCCGGCTGAAATTTGGTACATGGTATAAGTATATAGCCTCTAACAACCATGCAAGATATCGGTCATAATTATATAGGCCCCATATAAATCGATCCCCAGATTTGTCCTCCGGGGCCTCTTGGAGAAGCAAAAACATCCGATCTGATTGAAATTTGGAACGTGGTGTTAGAATGTGGTCTCTAACAAACATGCAAGAATTGGTCCATATCGGTCCATAATTATATATAGCACCCATATAGACCGTTCCCCAGATTCGATCTCCGGAGCCTCTTGGAGGAGCCGCTAATAACCTTGCCAAAATTGGTCCATATAGGCCTATAGTTATATATATCGGTTCATAATCATGGTCTATAGAAAATGTTGTCAAAATTTTATTTCTTATGCAGCATAACTCTCAACCAATTATCAGAATAAATTCAGGCAGTTCATTAAACCCAACAAAGAACCACAGTAGAAGATGCTGATGAGGAATGTGGTAATTCCGAAACGTGCGTCCATCCAACCATCTTGTAGTCTATAGGGCTTTGCCCAATTAAATTTGACAAACATTCTTTTCCTCTGTTGGTTAAGCTACACTTGTAGTTTAGTCAATGTATGGTTTTAAGCTGAAATAAAAAACAACAACAATGCTTAAAGAACAAAACCAACAATAACAAAACGAATGGAAATTTTTTTTTTCCACAGAATATTTAGCAAAATTTTATTTCCATACAAAATCTTGTCAAAATTTTATTTCAATAGGAAACTTTATCAAAATTTTATACCTATAGAAAATTTTGTCAAAATTTTTATTTCCATAGAAAATTTGGTCAACATTTTATTTCTGTAAAAAATTTTATATTTAAAGAAAATTTTGTCGAAATGGAATATTTGTAGAAATTTTTACTTCTACAGAAAATTTTGTCAAAATTTTACATTTAAAAAGAATTTCAAAATTTTATTTCCATAGAAAATTTCTTCAAAATTTTATTTTCATAGAAAATTGTATTTCTGTAAAATATTTTGTCAAAATGTTATTTTTATAGAAAAAATTGTCAACTTTTATTTCTATAAATAATTTTGTCAACATTTTACTTCTAAAGAATATTTGGTCAAAATTTTATTTTACTAGAAAATTTTATCAAAATTGATTTTTTGTAAAAATTTCTACTTTTACAGAAAATTTTACATGTATAGAAAATTTTGCCATAATTTTATTTCCATAGAAAAGTTGGTCAAAATTGTATTTGTGTAAAAAATGTTGTTTTCTTTTTCTACAGAAAATTTTGTTAAAATTGTATTTCTCTAGAAAATTTTGTCAAAATTCTATTTTTATAAAAAAATTTTGTCAACTTTTATGTCTATAGGCAATTTTGTCGAAGTGTTATTTAAATATTTTTTTTCAAAATTTCATTTCTAAAGAAAATTTTGTCAAAATTTTATTTCTATAGAAAATTTTGTCAATTTTTCTTCTACAGAAAATGTAGTCAAAATTTTATTTCTATAGAAAACTTTATCAAAACTTTATTTATATAGAAAATGTTGTAAAAATTTTATTTCATTCGTTTTGTTTTTGTTGGTTTTGTTCTTTACAACAAAAATTTTATTTCTATATTTTATATCTACTGAAAATTCTGTCAAAATTTTATTTCTATCGAAAATTTTGTCAAAATGTTATTTCTATAGAAAATTTTGTCAAAATTTTATTTCTATAGAAATTTTGTCAAAATTTTATTTCCATAGAAAATTTGGTCAAAATTGTATTTCTGTAAAAAATTTTGTCAAAATTTTATTTCTATAGAAAATTTTGTCGAAATTTTATTTCTATAGAATTTTTGTTGAAATTTTATATCTATAGAAAATTTTGTCCAAATTTTATTTCTATAGAAATTTTATCAAATTTTTTATTTCCATAGAAAATTTGGTCAAAATTTTTATTTCCATAGAAAATTTGGTCAAAATTGTATTTGTGTAAAAAATTTTGTCAAAATTTTATTTCTATAGAAAATTTTGTCGAAATTTTATTTCTATAGAATTTTTGTTGAAATTTTATATCTATAGAAAATTTTGTCCAAATTTTATTTCTATAGAAATTTTATCAAATTTTTTATTTCCATAGAAAATTTGGTCAAAATTTTTATTTCCATAGAAAATTTGATCAAAATTGTATTTCTGTAAAAAATTTTGTCAAATTTTATTTTTATAGAAAATTTTGTCAACTTTTATTTCTATAAATAAAATTTAATTTTACTTCTACAGAAAAGTTTTTACATGTAAAGAAAATTTTGTCAAAATTTTATTTCCATAAAGATTTTTGTCAAAAGTTTATTTCTATAGGAAATTTTGTCAAATTTTATTTCTGTAGAAAAATTTGTCAAAATTTTATTTCTATGAGAAATTGAAAAATACCCCTTGGTTGGAGAGGAAAATTTGGCAAAATCTACCAAAACATACCAATTTACAAAACATTAAAAAATCTACCATTTACATATCTACAGCTTCTGCTGGGAAGTTAGGCCACTCCTGCACAACTTGACCAGAGGTATAAATAGAGCGCCTGTTATTATATTCCCGCAGCGATGTCAAGAACGGAATGGTCCAGGGATTTCCTCAATCCCTCCTCGGACCAGTAGCATGCGGATAAAGTTCCCAGAAATGTACTTTCTCCAACAAGATTAAATGAATGACACAGTTCGGCCTGATTTCCGTATTTCCCTACTTGATTCGCATTTAATTTCAATTTCTTTCTTGAAGTGTTTAATATGTTTTTGAAAACTTCTGTATGGCATAAAAAAACAAGATTTAAAATATCCGCAAATATAATAAAGAACGCATGTAGAACGCAATCCCCTTTCTCCTTCTCACAATTTTTTCCATTTCGCTTGGGGTTACTGATGATTGGGAATGATGTTGTTCGTGATGCTACTGTTTTTTGTTCCATTTGTTTAAGGTCTTGGTTTTCATTGCTGAAGGATGTGTGTGGCTATTTTACTGACTCCTCAATTCAATTTAATTTATTTCACAATTGTATAATTGCGAAATTATTAAAACTGACAATTGCTTGCAACTATGGATCTATGGATAAATGTCTGTTGGAAAAAAAAAACAAATCGAGAGAAAGACCGAGAAACATTTACACCGTGAAAACAAATAAAGCGGAATAAAAACGGTACTGGAAAACAAATTAAAATTCTCACTTACAACAAAAACCGATTATCTTTTTTTTTTTTTTTGTTTTGGTATTTCGAATGGTATTAATGTAGCCATTTGACCAGAATGATTGCGCCACATGAATGATGAACGTTGCGGAGTTTATTTGCTATCAAATGCTTTTAACGTTGGCCTAAATCCGGTTGTGTTTTTTTTTTTTTATAGGGAGCTCTTAAAGTTTGGGCTTAAGTTATGAGGATAAAATAAAAGCACTCCAGTTTGAATAAAAATTATTTTTTTTTGGATTGTGGAGTTTATGGAAGTGAACTGCTCTAGGACCCATAATATTGGAGCTATATACAAAATAATTTTTTCGAATACATTTTTTTCGAAATTTGGAAGTAATTTCAGATTTCTAAGGGTGCACTGAAAAAAACATTTACGAGATATTTCTCAAACTAAATTTTAGGATGCGGACAAATTTCTTTAAAATAATCAAAATTTAATTGAAATAAAGTTTATAATCGAAGTTTATAATTCAATTTTTTTTATTAAACTTAGGACACAAATTTTGGAAATTTACGTTTCTCCGTCATATATTTTTGAACTAAGGCAAATTTTCTTTTGAAGTAAGGAAGCAAATTTTTGATTTAAAAAAATCGTCCTTAAATTAACTAAAATAATGAATCTTTAGATATAAGACGCTTCTGGATCTTTGGTTTAAACTATTTTTTGAAATAAGAAAAACATTTTTCATTCTGAAGTATCTGCTATAATTTGGATTTTTAAACTGACATTATTTACATGAATTGCTTTGCTAATATATCGTAAAAAGAAAATAAAAATTCTATAAATCAGATCTATTTCCTTACTTTAATTTTATAGAGCCTAGATTTAAAGATACATAACTCCCCAAAAACAGTCTTTATTTAAAACAAGTAAGTAAAGTAGAAAGTCGGGCGGGGCCGACTATATCATACCCATAAACTATATCATAATCATAAGCATTTGTGGGGTAACATATATGTCTGGGAGATAAACCGCAGTTGCATATTTAAGAAAATTAAGGGGTACATGTCTATGGGTGCTTTGTGTCAATCTGACTATAGCTCATAGTCAATGTTGCCAGGGAAAATGTTCGGTTTACCCTACAAGGACAAAAAAAGTTCCCTACTTTCCTATACATTCCCAAACAATTTTCCCTACTATATTTTTCTTTAAATTTAAAAAAATTATACAAAACAAAAATGGTTCTAAGTACTTTATTATCTTAAAACATGAATATACAACGTATTTAACTTAGAATATAAATTTGTATTACGACCACGGTTGCCACAGTTGGTAGAATTCTACCCAAATTAGTAATCTTTTTTGTTAAATCTTTATAAAAATAAAATTTTGGAAAAAGTTTCTATAAACAAATTTTTGTGAGAAATTTTTCTATAGAAATAAAATTTTGACAATAAATTCTATAGAAATAAAATTTTGAGAAAAAATTCCACAGAAATAAAATTTTGAGAAAATTTTTTATAGAAATAATATTTTGAAAAAAACAAAATCTATAGAAATACAGTTTTGACAAAATGTTCTATAGAAATAAAATGTTGACAAAATTTTCTACAGGAATAAAGTTTACCACACATTGTTAAAGATCAAGCCTTGCCGGCTTCTAATTTCCTCCTCTAGAGCCACCAAAATGTAAAAATTATTACAAATTGTGGTGAGTGAAAATGTCCAACATTGTGGCCCTACACGCACAGAAAAAACATGTTTGGACATGGTTGCCGCATCCATTTAATGCTTATTTAGAGTATGTAATTGTCGCGAAAACCATGTATTTTGTCTTTGTAAAAATAATTTTCGAGCGGAGAAAAATATATGTTGGTAATAAGCATTTAAATGGTTCTCAAATGCCGCAAACATGTTCTATTATTTAAATGATAGAATTTGAGACCATTATATGGTCAGGAAAATCATGTATCTGACCATTCAATTTTTTTACTTTTTTGCAGAGAAAAAAATATTTTTATAGTTTACGTATAGACATGTCTACAACCATTACATGGCCATAAAGACCATGTACATTGTTTTCGTGACCATTTAATTTTTTAATTTTTTTGCAGCGACAAGAATTTTATAAAAAAATTGAGCAGGTACACACGATTTTCATTTTGCGCGTCAGTCGTGTGTTGATTGTTTCTTGGAATGGACGGAGAATACGGAATTATTGTGTTTTGTGTTAATTTATTTATTCAGAAATGGCACGTGGTTTTATGTGAATACAAAAAAGGAAAGTGTAATTGAAAAAAAATATACCTGGTTTTTGTTCTGCATTTTGATATATGGTATAATTTATTTTTATTTGCAGTTGCATGATGTCTGCGTTTGTACATTTGATGGGCACGAAGTAAATATGGAATGATTACTTATTGTTGAAATTGAACCAAACTAGAGTGTGTAAAAATATGTGAAGTTTGCTTGCACGACATTATAAATACAAATAAACAATGAATTAGTTTATAAATAAATAAAAACAAATAAATAAAGTTGATTTTGTGTTTTCTTTTCTCAAGTGGCGTCCTTTTTTCGACGACGAAAAAAGTTTTTTCATAAAAATCAAAACATTTTAGGTTGTGACCATGTTCTTTTAACTAGAAGAAAAACATTTTTGACGAATAACATAACATTTTAGATCGTGACCACTGTCTTTTAATGGAAACAAAATTCTTTTTATCAATATAATAACATTTTAGATGAGGACAATTGTATTTTTCTTAGAACCATGTTCACTAAGCCAACATGGTTGCAGCTTAAAATGTTACATGGTCGCCGCAAAAATAGCTGCTATCATATTATTTTGCTCTTCGAATATGATTGTGGCAATCATGTTTCTTCTCTGCGTGTACGTCCCTTCAAGACGCTAAATATTAGAAAAACCCTACATATAGGGAATTTCCCCTACTTCTAGCAACACTGGCTGTGTTGATATTGCGCCTACGGAGTTAGTATGCCACTAATATTGAGTCCATTATTAAATCAAACTTATTTAACTTATCGTTAAATTAGTGTGGGTAATAAATACAAATTTGTAGAAATCGAGCAATATTCTTATGTAAGAGCTACAAGTACGTATAAGTACGATCGGCTAGTACATCAAAATTTGAAATTTGAGTAACATTGGTTAATAAATAAGAGTACTATGGCCAAATTTGGGAAAATCGAGCGATGCATATATATGGAAGCTATATCTAAATCTGAACCAATTTGCATAATATTTTGCGGGTTTGATTAATACCACAAAAGGTTACCTTGTGCAAGATTTGAGTAAGATCAGTTACGAAATGAGGCCTGTATGGTCCAACATAAGGTTATAAGGGCGAATTTTTCAAAATCGGGCGATACATATATGGGAGCTATATCTAAATTTGAACCGATTTCGATGAAATTTTGCACATATAGTAGTACTATAGAGGACTGGATCTAGCCAAATTTTAGTAAGATCGGTTAATAAATAAAGGTTCTATGGCCAAATTTGGGAAAATCGGGCTATACATATATATGGGAGCTATATCTAAATCTGAACCGATTTCGATGGTTTTTTGCACATATAGTTAGTGCTATAGAAGACTACATTTAGCCAAATTTGGGTAAGATCGGTTGATAAATAAGGGTTTTATGGCCAAATTTAGAAAAATCGGGCGGTACATATATATGGGAGCTATAGCTAAATCTGAACCGATTTCGATGATTTTTGCACATATAGTTAGTGCTATAGAAGATAATATTTAGCCAACTTTGAGTAAGATCGGTTGATAAATAAAGGTTTTGTGGCCAAATTTGGGAAAATCGGGCGATACATATATATGAGAGCTATATCTAAATCTTAACCGATTTGGATGAAATTTTGCAGACTTGAAGGGCGATGGAAAAGATTACCTTTTGCCAAATTTGGTGACGATCCGTTTGAAAAAACGCGCAACTTGACCCCATTTGTCGAAATCGGGCGATACACATATGGGAGCTATATCTAAATTTGATCCGATTTCTTCCAAATTCAATAGCGTTCGTCCTTGTGCCCAAAAAACTCCCTGTGCCAAATTTCATCAAAATCGGTTAATAACTGCGACCGGAATCCTGTGAACAACTAATACATGGACAGACGGACGGACGGACACCAAACGCTAGATCGACTCATGAGGTGATTCTGAGTCGATCGGTATATATTTTATGGGGTCTAAAATCAATATTTCTGGTAGGCACATTTTTTGGCCGATCAAACTTATTATACCCTGACAACTATGTATGTGGTTTAGGGTATAAAAAAAGTCTCATCTTTGGCTCAAAATCAATACAAAATTCTTAAGGGTTAAAATCTCTGTACCGAATTAGCATTTTTTCAGTATTTTTTTGTATTTTTGGTTTAGTCCAGTTCAAGCTCATAATATGGTGTTTTTTTTTTTGAATTTTCTGGGGATGATCACGAATTAAGCTCCTTTTCTCTCTAGGGCGCGTATTTTAGGAGATATCAACAAAACAAGTTTTCCATATAAAATATCGATTTTCGTTCTTTAAATGCGCTTTGTGGGTACCTTACCCACTAGTCTATAAATAAATCTGCTTTGATATATGCGTTTCTTTTGTGTTAATGACTATAGCGATATTTGTATGTGACAAGAGCTACACGATCCAGTGGTTAATATCTTGGCCTACCAAAACCAAAGGTCAGTAATTCCATTCTCCGATAAATTAAAAAAATATGAACTCTGATATTAATTTCTACTTTTTTGGTGAGAGCTATATAAATAATGAGGAAATGAAATAAGCCAGAAAATTAATTCTTCTTCCGTCGACGGTTATAACGAAAAAATATATATTTTTTGCAAACTAAATTTTATACCGCGAAAAAATCGTATAGCTCCCATATGTCAATTTAAATTTTTGACAAAATTTTCTATAGAAATAAAATGTTGACAAAATTTTCTATAGAAATGAAATTTTTACAAAATTTTCTATAGAAATAAAATTTTGACAAAATTTTCTATTGAAACAACATTTTTTATTGAAATAAAATTTTGACAAAATTTTCTATTGAAATAACATTTTTCTAAAGAAATAAAATTTTGACAAAACTTTCTATAGAAATAAAATTGTTAACAAAATTTTCTGTAGAAATCAAATGTTGACAAAATTTTCTATGGAAATAATATTTTGACAAAATTTTCTATTGAAATAAAATGTTGACAAAATTTTTTATTGAAATAAAATTTTGACAAAATTTTCTATTGAAATACAATTTTGACAAAAGTTTCTATTGAAATAAAATTTTGACAACATTTTCTATTGAAATAAAATTTTTACAATATTCTCTATAGACAAAACATTGAGAATATTTTCTATAGAAATAATATTTTGAGAAAATTTTCTATAGAAATAAAATTTTTACCAAATTTTCTATAGAAATAAAATTTTTAACAAAATTTTCTATAGAAATAAAATTTTTAACAAAATTTTCTATCAAAATAAAATTTTGACAAAATTTTCTATAGAAATAAAATTTTGACAAAATTTTCTATAGAAATAAAATTTTTACAAAATTTTCTATAGAAATAACATTTTTACAAAATTTTCTGTAGAAATATTTTGACAAAATTTTCTATAGAAATAAATTTTTTAACAAAAATTTTTATAGAAATAAAATTTTTAACAACATTTCCTATAAAAATAACATTTTGACAAAATTTTCTATAGAAACTAAATTTTGACAAAATTTTCTATAGAAATAATATTTTGAAAAAATTTTCTATATAAATAAAATTTTGACAAAATTTTCTATTGAAATAAAATTTTTACAAAAGTTTCTATGGAAATAATATTTTGAGAAAATTTTCTATAGAAATAAAATTTTTACAAAATTTTCTATAGAAATAAAATTTTTAACAAAATTTTCTATCAAAATAAAATTTTGACAAAATTTTCTATCGAAATCAAATTTTGACAAAATTTTCTATTGAAATAAAATTTTCTATAGAAATAAAATTTTGACAAAATTTTCTATAGAAATAAAATTTTTAACAAAATTTTCTATCAAAATAAAATTTTTAACAAAATGTTCAATAAAAATAAAATTTTGACAACATTTTCTATCGAAATAAAATATTGACTTTTCTATAGAAATAATATTTTGACAAAATTTTCTATAGAAATAAAATTTTTAACAAAACTTTTGATCAAAATAAAATTTTGACAAAAATTTCTATCAAAATCAAATTTTGACAAAATTTTCAATAGAAATAATATTTTGACAAAATTTTCTATAGAAATGAGATTTTTACAAAATTTTCTATAGAAATAAAATTTTTAACAAAATTTTCTATAGAAATAAAATTTTGAAAAAAATTTTCTATCAAAATAAAATTTTGACAAAATTTTCTATCGAAGTCAAATTTTGACAAAATTTTCTATAGAAATAATATTTTGACAAAATTTTCTATTGAAATAAAATTTTCTATAGAAATAAAATTTTTACAAAATATTCTATAAAAATAAAATTTTTACAAAATTTTCTATAGAAATAAAATTTTTAACAAATTTTTCTATAGAAATAAAATTTTTAACAAAATTTCCCATAAAAATAACATTTCATAAATTTCTATAGAAATTAAATTTTGACAAAATTTTCTATAGAAATAGTATTTTGAAAAAAATGTCAATATAAATAAAATTTTGACAAAATTTTCTAATGAAATAAAATTTTGACTAATTTTTTTTTTAAATAATACTTTGACAAAATTTTCTATTGAAATAAAATGTTGACAAAATTTTTTCTTGTTATAAAATTTTGACAGAATTTTCTATAAAAATAACATTTTGACAAAATTTTCTAATGAAATAAAATTTTGACAAAATTTTTTATTGAAATAAAATTTTGAAAAAATTTTCTATAGAAATAAAATTTTTACAAAAATTTCTATAGAAATAAAATTTTTACAAAATTTTCTATAGAAATAATATTTTGAGAAAATTTTCTATAGAAATAAAATTTTTAACAAAATTTTCTATAGAAATAAAATTTTTAACAAAATTTTCTATAGAAATAAAATTTTTAACAAAATTTTCTATAGAAATAAAATTTTTAACAAAATTTTCTATCAAACTAAAATTTTTAACAAAATTTTCTATCAAAATAAAATTTTGACAACATTTTCTATTGAAATAAAATTTTGACAAAATTTTCGATAGAAATCAAATTTTGACAAAATTTTCTATAGAAATAATATTTTTAAAAAAAGTTCTATATAAATAAAATGTTTACAAAATTTTCTATTGAAAAAAATTTTTTACAAAAATTTTTATTGAAATAAAAATTTGACAAAATTTTTTTAGAAATAATATTTTGAAAAATGTTCTATATAAATAAAATTTTGACAAAATTTTCTATATAAATAAAATTTTGACAAAATTTTCTATAGAAATAAAATTGTGACTAAATTGTGAAAATTTTCTATAGAACTAACATTTGACAAACTTTCTATAGAAATAAAATGTTGACAAAATTTTCTATAGAACTAAAATTTTGCAAAATAAGATTTGTTTGTTTGGCAGTCGTTGGGTAAAATTTTCTCAAAATGTTGGTAGATTATTGTTGGCTCGAGTGGCAACCGTGAGTGCGATGCGTAATTACTCGTCATATTTTAATCCATTAGAATCGTTGAGAGAGTATTTATTTTAGTGATTTTTATTATTTGAGACAATAGGTGATTACACATTAGATGATCATATGCCTTAAATACAATGTTCATTTAATGTTCGAATATATGCCTAGATTGAAGAATTTTCCTCCCAAGCCATGGGCATGTAAATGTAATGAAAGTCGATGCCAATTAATAAGGAGATTGCCGTGTAATGGTAGTTTTTGCTGGGTGTATGTCACAACCATTTTGTGGTAGTTCGTGAACATGTCATGTTTGCATTCAAATGAAATGTGTTAAAAAAAATTGGAGTTCCAAACACATAGTTTTTGTTACGCCGAAACATATGAAGAACCTCTGTTTTTCATCCGTGAATACTTGTTCAACATTATTCTATTGTTCATTTCATTTAAAGAGCTAAAATTCAGGTATTATACAAGGAGTAAATGTTGATTACTTTTCTCAGCATCAGAATAAATAACAATGGGGAAAATTCATCACGGAAGATTCCTACCATTCCACATGACTGTAGATGAATACTTCAATGTTAGTTTTAATTATTCACAAGTGAAATGCCTCTCGCTCTCACATAGTGAAAAGTTTATGTCTTCGCTTTTTTTTGTGAAAATAGAAAACGTTAACAATCATCTCAAGATGAAGAATATCAAACGCATTCCCTTTGCCATTTCCAACTGTATTGCCATTTCAGTATTGGAACACTTACACACACATACAATGATCATGGTTCATGTTCCTTATGATGTATACTTTGCTGGTGGTCTTTTGTTAAAAAAGTTACTTTTCTCAACTTTTCAATGGGACATTCATTGCTCCTTGCAGCATCACCATCAAGGTGAAGGTATTAACAAAACAAACAAACTCCTTCTTCTTCGTATTGAAGATTTCAATAACAATGGGCCTAGAATCAATGATGACATCTACCTCGGCCTATCACTATAATGGGGCACATAACAATAAACAATCAAATCAGTCTACCAAGTATAAAAACGGTCAACGAATAAATTGCCATTATTCTTCCAAAAAAGCACGGCCTAACTGTTTAGTCGGGTAAGAGAAGGCCTCCTGTTACCTCATCAACTTGTAACGAATTGGTAGCATTTTCCCTCTGCCTTCTAAAAATGGGTATGAATGAAATGAATGCCACCCCCTTTGGTGGTCGCTGTTAAAGGTAATGATGCAAATTAAATGGTAGAAAAAAACTCCCAGACTCTATTTGTCCCCGCGAAGAATGAAAAGAAAATGGATTTCACCAACAAATCAAAGCTATGACCACTGGCCCTGGGAGAAGAATTGTTGGAAGACAAGTAGAAATAGTCAGTTTTTCCCCAAGACATACCCAAGAACTAAGAAAATGTCAAGCGACAAAAGATGCTTATTTTATGTGACTTCTTTGGCTGGTTCGCCGGCTGGTGTTGCTGGGAAAACCATTGAGATCTTTGGATGCAGCCACTCTAAGAGCCTTTTAGCTTCCCGTCTTGTTGTTTTTTTTTTTTTGCTATGCATCATCTTTGGCAATGGAATGGAGTTTCCACAAAGTCTTGCCTCTACCATGAATTACTCTATGGCCTCTAGGCACATCATTAAATCAAATGTCGTCCACATCCACATCAACTCTCTTTCCATTTGTGTGGGTATGTGTGTGTGTCAGTGTAACAACTAAAGAAGAAGAGGACATGTTGTTCTTGATCACAAATAAATTGCTCTGTATTGCTGTGCATCACAGAGGCATTGCCACAAAGCTGTCTTTGAATGTCTTTTGTATGCCAAGCACAAATCAATTAAACAAATAAGGAAAAATATGCCTAAATTTTCTAGAAATGTGAAATTGTTTGTCCCGCAGCTCGACTATAAACTTCAGAGTAAGAATTCAAATTGGAATAAAGTTTGATATGAGCCAGCTTATATGTAAGCCGATTATGAAAACCTTCAAGAAAAACCTAAGGGAATAACCGGATTTACCGGAGTGGAGCAATAGTTTACATAAAATGTTTATTTTCTGATTCAATTACGAAATTAATTGATCCAATCAATTTTTTAATTGAAATGTCTTCAATCACGAAAATAATAGTATCAACCATAGTTTTAATTGGACATTAATTGGGCATTAATTGGAGTTGATTAAAAAATTAATTGATTTCATTAGCAAATTTCAATTAATTTTTTAATTGAATCAATTAAAAATTTAATTGATGTTGATTGCAAGACTCAATTATTTATTATTTGTTTAAAATAAATGTTTAAGTAAAAATTTCCTTTTTTGCACGGATTTAGTTTTCTGAGTTTGATTAAAAATTTGATTGTATCTATTAATTTTTGATGAAAAATTTTAAAATTTCAATCATTAACTACTTAATGTTTTTTATCTTGATTAAAAAGAAAATTGTATCAATTAATTTATTAATTAAAAACAAAAAAAATCAACTTCAATCAAACTTTTAGTTAGAAATATGTTCGTAATATTTTTTCTGTACAGAAAACAACAAAAAACAAGTATATACGGCCGTAAGTTCGACCAGGCCGAATCTTATGTACCCTCCACTATGGATTGCGTAGAAACTTCTACGAAAGACTGTCATCCACAATCGAATAACTTTTTTTTTACACAATCTTAAAACTTCTTAACATCGTTTTCTAAATTGTGAGTTAGTCCATACGTGGTAGAGAGCCAGAATTGAAATATGGGGGTCGCTTATATGGAGGCTATATACAATTATGAATTTGATATGGACCAATTTTTGTGTGATTGGGGATCGATTTATCTGAGGGCTATATATAACTATAGACCGATATGGACCTAGTTAGGCATGATTGTTAACGGCCGTATACTAGCACAATGTACCAAATTTCAACTTACTTGGATGAAATTTGCTCCTCCAAGAGGCTCCAAAACCAAAGCTCGGGATCGGTTTATATGGGGGCTATATATGATTATGGACTGATATGGACCACTTTTGGCATGGCTGTTAAATATCATATACCACCATCACGTACCAAATTTCAACCAGATCGGATGAATTTTGATTTCCAAAAGGCACCGGAGGTCAAATCTGGGGATCAGTTTATATGGGGGCTATATATAATTATGGACTGATATGAACCAATTCCTGCATGGTTGTTGGGTACCATATACTGACATCACGTACCAAATTTCAAACGAATCGGATGAATTTTGCTCTTCCAAGGGGCTACGGAGGTCAAATCTGGGGATCGGTTTATATGGGGCTATATATAATTATGGAACGATTTCGACCAATTTTTGCATGAGTGTTTGAGGCCATATATTAACACCACGTACCAAATTTCAGCCGGATCGGATGAAATTTGCTTCTCTTAGAGGCTCCGCAAGTCAAATCGGTGGATCGGTTTATATGGGGGCTATATATAATTAACCGATATGGACCAATTTTTGCATAGTTGTTAGAGACCATATAAAGGGTGATTTGTTAAGAGCTTGATAACTTTTTTTTTTAAAAAAACGCATAAAATTTGCAAAATCTCATCGGTTCTTTATTTGAAACGTTAGATTGGTCCATGACATTTACTTTTTGAAGATAATTTCATTTAAATGTTGACCGCGGCTGCGTCTTAGGTGGTCCATTCGGAAAGTCCAATTTTGGGCAACTTTTTCGAGCATTTCGGCCGGAATAGCCCGAATTTCTTCGGAAATGTTGTCTTCCAAAGCTGGAATAGTTGCTGGCTTATTTCTGTAGACTTTAGACTTGACGTAGCCCCACAAAAAATAGTCTAAAGGCGTCAAATCGCATGATCTTGGTGGCCAACTTACCGGTCCATTTCTTGAGATGAATTGTTCTCCGAAGTTTTCCCTCAAAATGGCCATAGAATCGCGAGCTGTGTGGCATGTAGCGCCATCTTGTTGAAACCACATGTCAACCAAGTTCAGTTCTTCCATTTTTGGCAACAAAAAGTTTGTTAGCATCGAACGATAGCGATCGCCATTCACCGTAACGTTGCGTCCAACAGCATCTTTGAAAAAATACGGTCCAATGATTCCACCAGCGTACAAACCACACCAAACAGTGCATTTTTCGGGATGCATGGGCAGTTCTTGAACGGCTTCTGGTTGCTCTTCACTCCAAATGCGGCAATTTAGCTTATTTACGTAGCCATTCAACCAGAAATGAGCCTCATCGCTGAACAAAATTTGTCGATAAAAAAGCGGATTTTCTGCAACTTTTCTAGGGCCCATTCACTGAAAATTCGACGTTGTGGCAGATCGTTCGGCTATTCATGATGAAATGTCAAAGCATACTGAGCATCTTTCTCTTTGACACCATGTCTGAAATCCCACGTGATCTGTCAAATACTAATGCATGAAAATCCTAACCTCAAAAGAATCACCCTTTACTTACAGTGTACCAAATTTCAGCCAGATCGGATGAAATTTCCTTCTCTTAGAAGCTCCGCAAGCCAAATCGGGGGATCGGTTTATATGGGGGCTATATATAATTATGGACCGATGTGGGCCAATTTTTGCATGGTTGTTAAAGATCATATGCTGACACCATGTACCAAATTTCAGCTGGATCGGATGAAATTTGCTTCTCTTAGAGTCCCCGCAAGCCAAATTTGGGGGTCCGTTTATATGAGGGCTATACGTAAAAGTGGACCAATATGGCCCATTTACAATACCATCCGACCTACATCAATAGCAACAACTTGTACCAAGTTTCAAGTCGATAGCTTGTTTCGTTCGAAAGTTAGCGTGATTTCAACAGACGGACGGATATGCTCAGATCGACTCAGAATTTCACCACGACCCAGAATACACACAAAAAAATTTTTTTCTGATTCAATCACGAAATTAATTGATCCAATTAATTTTTTAATTGAAATGTCTTCAATCACAGAAATGATAGTATCAATTAAAAAATTAATTGAAGGTCAATTAGAAATTAATTGATCCAATTAAAAAATTAATTGATACTATTAATTTTTGTGATTGATTTTTGTTTCAATTAAAAAATTTGTTGATTCAATTAAATTTTTAACTGAATATTTTTATACCCACCACCATAGGATGGGGGGTATATTAACTTTGTCATTCCGTTTGTAACACATCGAAATATTGCTCTAAGACCCCATAAAGTATATATATTCTGGGTCGTGGTGAAATTCTGAGTCGATCTGAGCATGTCCGTCCGTCCGTCCGACTGTTGAAATCACGCTAACTTCCGAACGAAACAAGATATCGACTTGAAACTTGGCACAAGTAGTTGTTATTGATGTAGGTCGGTTGGTATTGCAAATGGGCCATATCGGTCCACTTTTACGTATAGCCCCCATATAAACGGACCCCAAAATTTGGCTTACGAGGCCTCTAAGAGAAGCAAATTTCATCCGATCCGGCTGAAATTTGGAACATGGTGTTAGTATATGGTCTCTAATAACCATGCAAAAATTGGTCCACATCGGTCCATAATTATATATAGCCCCCATATAAACCGATCCCCCGATTTGGCTTGCGAGGCCCCTAAGAGAAGCAAATTTCATCCGATCCGGCTGAAATTTGGTACATGGTGTTAGTATATGGTCTCTAACAACCATGCAAAAATTTGTCCACATCGGTCCATAATTATATATAGCCCCCATATAAACCGATCCCCCGATTTGGCTTGCGAGGCCTCTAAGAGAAGGAAATTTCATCCGATCCGGCTGAAATTTGGTACATGGTGTTAGTATATGGTCTCTAACAACCATGCAAAAATTGGTCGACATCGGTCCATAATTATATATAGCCCCCATATAAACCGATCCCCCGATTTGGCTTGCGAGGCCGCTAAGAGAAGCAAATTTCATCCGATCCGGCTGAAATTTTGTACGTGATGTTAGTATATGGTCTATAACAACCATGCAAAAATTGGTCCACATCGGTTCATAATTATATATAACCCCCATATAAACCGATCACCAGATTTGACCTCCGGAACCTATTGGAAGACCAAAATTCATCTGATTCAGTTGAAATTTGGTATGTGGTGTTAATATATGGCCTCAAACTCCCATGCAAAAATTGGTCCATATCGGACCATAATTATATATAGGCCCCATATAAACCGATCCCCAGATTTGACCTCCAGAGCCCCTTGGAAGAGCAAAATTCTTGCCATTCGGTTGAAATTTGGTACGTGATGTTAGTATATGGTATCCAACAACCATGCAGGAATTGGTTCCTATCAGTCCATAATTATATATAGCTCCCATATAAACCGATCCCCAGATTTGACCTCCGGTGCCTTTTGGAGAAGCAAAATTCATCCGATCTGCTTGAAATTTGGTACGTGGTGGTAGTATATGATATTTAACAACCATGCCAAAAGTGGTCCATATCAGTCCATAATCGTACATAGCCCCATATAAACCGATCCCGAGATTTGGTTTTGGAACCTCTTAGAGGAGCAAATTTCATCCGAGTGAGTTGAAATTTGGTACATTGTGCTAGTATATGGTCGTTAACAACCATGCCTAACTAGGTCCATATCGGTCTATAGTTATATATGGCCCTCAGATAAATCGATCCCCAATCACACAAAAATTGGTCCATATCAAGTTCATAATTGTATATAGCCCCCATATAAGCGACCCCCATATTTCAATTCTTGCTCTCTACGTACAAAAAGTCCATATCGATTCGTAATTATTTGTAGACTTAACTATACATAACTTTATTGTCTAATATATACCATGTATGGACTAAATCACAGTCTTTCGTAGAAGTTTCTACGCAATCCATGGTGGTGGGTACATAAGATTCGGCCTGGCCGAACTTGCAGCCGTATGTACTTGTTTTAAATTAAAATTTTAAAAATTTTAAAATTAAAATTTTAATTGGAAAAATTTTCGTGAAATTTTTTTCTGTGTATATATTCTTTATGGGATCTTAGAGCAATATTTCGATGTGTTACAAACGGAATGACAAAGTTAATATACCCCCATCCTATGGTGGAGGGTATAAAAATCAACTTCAATCAACTTTTGAATTGGAAATATTTGGTGATATTTTTTCTGTGTAAATTTCATGAGTGCACCCAAAGAAAACATACTTGCCCCAGGAACAAAATTTTTGACAATCGAAATTTCCCTTTCAACGATTATCCCTAATTCTTTTTCTTTGTCTTTAAAAATATTTCAAAAGAAAGCTTTGCTTGTCTAAAACTTCGTTCCTCAGAAAAGAAAAATCTTTTTTCATTGTGTAAATGGCCAAAAAATATATGGGAGCTATATATAAATCTGAACCGATTTGAACCACACTGAAAAAAATATTATTAAAGATTGCGCATTCTAAATTTAAGGACAAATTTTTTTAAAACAATGAAATTTTAACTAAAATAAAGTTTATTATCTTCGCTTCAAAAAATATTTTCATTAAAAAGACACAAATTTTAAAAATTTGTGTCCTCTCCTTAAAGTAAAGAAACACATTTTAGATTCAAAGAAATCGTGCTTAAATTAACTGAAATATTGAATTTTTATATTAAAGATAAAAACGCTTCAAATATAGGCTAAGACTTATTTTGAGGATTTAGCATCTTTGGGTTAGGGAGCCACCGTGGTGCAATGGTTAGCATGCCGGCCTTGCATACACAAGGTCGTGGGTTCGATTCCTGCTACGACCGAACACCAAAAAGTTTTTCAGCGGTGGATTATCCTCAGTAATGCTGGTGACATTTCTGAGGGTTTCAAAGCTTCTCTAAGTGGTTTCACTGGAATGTGGAACGCCGTTCGGACTCGGCTATAAAAAGGAGGTCCCTTGTCATTGAGCTTAACATGGAATCGGGCAGCACTCAGTGATAAGAGAGAAGTTCACCACTGTGATATCACAATGGACTGAATAGGCTAAGTGAGCCTGATACATTGGGCTGCCACATAACCTAACCTAATCTATCTTTGGGTTAAAGTTTTTTTTTTTTGGAATTAAGAAAACATTTTTTTTATTTTGAAGTATCAGCAATAAATTGGATTCTTAAGCTAGCATTTGCTTGTATGTGAATAGCTTTATTAATATACTGCGAAAAGAGATTGGAAATTCGATAAATTCGAAATCTATATCCTAATTTTATTGATCTTAAATTTTATTTAATTTTAAAGAGGCCGCATCTTTGGCTCGGAATCAATACCAAAATCCTTAAGGGAAGATCAAATTTTGGGAAAAGAAAACTTTTTGAGTGCTAAGTTGGCAACTTAACAATACTACCAATTGCACTAAATCCATTTTAGAAAAATTTCGAATTTTTGAAAATATTTGAGGTCAAGCGTTTAAGAAAAACATTCAAATGCATTCAAAATCATAAAAAATATAAAAATTATTTATTTGGCAAAATATCACGACATTTTTTAATTCAAATTCAAAACACTACATTTGGATCACAAATTGATGCTAATTCAGAGCAGTTGTGAACAAGCCAATGTTAAATTCATCGCTTCTGTGCCAATTATGCACCACTTCCGCATCCAAACAGAACTTTTTCTACTTCTACTTTTATTCTTTGGCGACGCTTTTTTGCTGGGAGTATGTTACAAATAAGTTAATACTTTTTTTGACAAATTGAAGAAAATTTACTAAAAAATATGTTTGTGTTTTCTATTGCTTAAAAAACTTCATATGTTGAAGGAAAAAATTGGATTTAAAATTTTTTTAAATGTCTCTAGCGCTGAACGAAGTGTAAGACAAAAAGTTTAGTAAACTTTACTCATTTGAGAGACAAATTAAGCAAAATTCTCCCATTTTAGAATAATGCGAGCTTATTGGAGCTATCTTTCATAGCCAATAAGCTCGTATTAAAATTGTAATAATAATATATAAATTACTTAATTTGGACGAAGAACCAGCCTGCATAGTTATCAGGCGAACATGAATAATATGATCTATTGTATTTATTAGTAAAATTGTGTACTATATTTGTATACAACTTTTTTTTCTTAGTTTTAGACATTAATGTAAGCAAAATTTGTTCAAATATTGGGCAAAAATGTAACTAAAATCAATTATTTTTTATGAACTAATATAAAGTTCAGTTGGCATTAGCTCCCCTTTTTTTGAGTGTATAACGATAGATTATTAATTTCTGCATACAATATTCTCTGAACCAAAATCATCAGTCAAAATCATTGATTGATATCCTCATTTGTTCGATGGGAAAATCCTTTAAATTAAAAAAAAAAAACGAAGTAAAATATAAAACCAAAATCTAGCATAGCCACAAATACGGCAACGAACATATTAGACCATATGAAATTCCCCAAAATGCATGCACCTCACACAATGGATCAAATACACAAATAACCACAGACCAAAAAAATACAATCTCTGAGGAAATTCCCTCACAAACGCTCTCGATTAATTTGAATGTGTTGTGAAAACATTTTCTTGAAACTTGAAAGATGGAAAACCATCATCGACGGACGGCAGGAGATGGAAGGGACTATAAAATCCATTTCCACCATTCAAATGGAAATCACCCAAAAATGTGAGCAAAACTTAATATTCTCAATAACAAGGCAATGAATGCATTGCTTCCTCTGACATTGATATGGTTCATGTTGATCTTCTTCCTGGAAGGAAGTGTAACTTCGTGTAGTAGGACACTGAAAAAAATATAGTCTTTAGCATAAAGATTTGTTTGTCCTTAAAATACAAATGCGAGATTTGCTTAGCACAGAAGATGCGAGATTTGCTTAGCATAAAATATGCATTTCCCCAATTGCATTTATTTTTCTCTTGACCACAAATCGATAGACTTTTTACTGAAGGTGTTTCTTTTGACAAAATTTTCTATAGAACTAAAATTTTGACAAACTCTTCTATAGAAATAATATTTTGACAAAATTTTCTATAGAAATAAAATTTTGACAAAATTTTCTATAGAAATAAAATTTTGACAAAATTTTCTATAGAAACAAAATTTTCTATAGAAATAAAATTTTGACAAAATTTTCTATAGAAATAAAATTTTGACAAAATTTTCTATAGAAATAAAATTTTGACAAAATTTTCTATAGAAATAAAATTTTGACAAAATTTTCCATAGAAATAAAATTTTGGCAAAATTTTCTATAGAAATAAAATTTTGGCAACATTTTCTATAGAAATAAAATTTTGACAATATTTTCTATAGAAATAAAATTTTGACAAAATTTTCTATAGAAATAAAATTTTGACAAAATGTTCTATATAAATAAAATGTTGACAACATTTTTACATAGAAATAAAATTTAGAAAAAATTTTCTATAGAAATAAAATTTTGACAAACTCTCCTATAGAAATAAAATTTTAACAAAATTTTCTATAGAAAAAAATTGTTGACAAAAATTTCTATAGAAATAAAATACAAAATTTTCTATAGAAATAAAATTTTGACAAAATTTTCTATAAAAAATAACATTTTGCCAAAATTTTCTATATGAATAAAATTTTGACAAAATTATCTATAGAAATTAAATTTTGACAAAATGTTCTATAGAAATAAAATGTTGACAAAATTTTCTATAGAAATAAAATGTTGACAAAAATTGTTATAGAAATAATATGTGTAGTAGGACACTGAAAAAATTATAGTCTTTGGCATAAAGATTTGTTTGTCCTTAAAATAGAAATGCGATATTTGCTTAGCATAGAAGACGCATTTGGCCAATTGCATTTTTTTTTCTTGACCAAAAATCGATAGACTTTTTTCTGAAGGTGTTTCTTTTGAAAAAAATTTCTATAAAAATAAAAATTTTGAGAAAATTTTCTACAGAAATAAAATTGTGACTAAATTTTCTATAGAAATAAACCTTTGATAAAATTTTCTATAGAAATAAAATTTTGACCAAATTGTCCATAGTAATGAAATTTTAACAAAATGTTCTATTGAAACAAAAATGTTGTTTTTTGATTTCAGCTTAAAACCATGCATTGACTTAACTTCAAGTGTAGCTTAACCAACAGAGGAAAATAATGTTTTTAAGCTGAAATCAAAAACAACAACAATGATTAAAGGAAAAACAAAACAATAACAAAACAAAACGAATGAAAAACAAGAAGAAGCACGCTCAAAATAAACCCACCCAACTGCACTCAAATCGATGATGATTTTTATATAGAAATAGTATGTGACAAAAACATCTATAACAAGTAAGGACTATATTATACCCTGCGCCACTTCGTAGATCTAAATTTCCGATACCATATCACATCCGTCAAATGTGTTGGGGGCTATATATAAAGGTTTGTCCCAAATACATACATTTAAGTATCACTCGATTTGGACAGAATTTGATAGACTTTTACAAAATCTATAGACCCAAAATTTAAGTTGGCTAATGCACTAGGGTAGAACACAATTTTAGTAAAAAAAATATGGGAAACATTTAAATCTGAAGCAATTTTTACGAAACTTCGCAAAAGTTTATTTATGATTTATTGCTCGATATATATGTATTAGAAGTTTAGAAAATTAGAGTCATTTTTACAACTTTTCGACTAAGCAGTGGCGATTTAACAAGGAAAATGTTGGTATTTTGACCATTTTTGTCGAAATCAGAAAAACATATATATGGGAGCTGTATCTAAATCTGAACCGATTTTAATCAAATTTGGCACACATGACTATATTACTAATTGTACTCCTAGAGCAAAATTTCAACCAAATTGGGCCAAAACTCTGGCTTCTGGGGCCATATAAGTCCATATCGGTCGAAAAATATATATGGAAGCTATATCTAAATCTGAACCGATTTCAATCAAACTTGGCACACATGACTATACTACCAATTGTACTCCTTGTGCAAAATTTCAAGCTAATCGGGATAAAACTCTGGCTTCTGGGTCCATATAAGTGCATATCGGGCGAAAGATATATATGGGAGCTATATCTAAATCTGAATCGATTTCAACCAAATTTGGCACGCATAGCTATAATGCTAAATCTACTCCCTGTGCAAAATTTCAACCAAATTGGGCCAAAACTCTGGCTTGTAGAATCATATTAGTCCTTATCGGGCGAAAGATATATATGGGAGCTATATTTAAATCTGAACCGATTTCAATAAAATTTGGCACACTTGACTATACTACTAATTGTACTCCTAGTGCAAAATTTCAACCAAATTCGGCCAAAAATCTGGCTTCTAGGGCCATATAAGTCCATATCGGGCGAAAGATATATATGGGAGCTATATCTAGATCTGAACCGATTTCAATCAAATTTGGCACGCATAAATATAATGCTAATTCTACTCCCTGTGCAAAATTTCAACCAAATTGGGGTAACACTCTTGCTTCTGCTTAGTCCATATCGGGCGAAAGATATATATGGGAGCTATATCTAAATCTGAACCGATTTCAATAAAATTTGGCACACTTGACTATAGTACTAATTGTTCTTCTTGTGCAAAATTTTAAGCAAATTAGGGTAAAACTCTGGCTTCTGGGGATATATATATATATATATATATATATATATATATATATATATATATATATATATATATATATATATATATATATATATATATATATATATATATATATATATATATATATATATATATATATATATATATATATATATATATATATATATATATATATATATATATATATATATATATATATATATATATATATATATATATATATATATATATATATATATATATATATCTAAATCTGAACCGTTTCTTCCAAAATCAATAGGGATCTATTCTGAGCCAAAACACATACTTGTGCCAAATTTGAAGTCGATTGGACGAAAACTGCGACCTAGACTTTGATTACAAAAATGTGTTCACGGACAGACGGACATGGCTATATCGACTCAGGAGCCCATCCTTAGCATTTTTGCCAAAGACACCATGTGTCTATCTCGTCTCCTTCTGGGTGTTGCAAACATATGCACTAACTTATAATACCCTGTTCCCTGGTATAAAAATAAAATATTGACAACACTTTCTATAGCAATAAAATTTTAGACAAACTATTGTATAGAAATAAAATTTTGACAAAATTTTCCACAGTAATAAACTTTTTACAAAATTTTCTATAGAAATAAAATTTAAACAAATTTTTCTATAGTAATAAACTTTTGACAAAATTTTCTATAGAAATAAAATTTTGACAAAATTTTCTTGAAAAATAATAAATCGATTTTCGATAATATTTGCTTTTGTTTTCTAATCCTGAAATATACCCTTGTAATTAAACCTTTGTAAACCACCCTTGTAATTAAAGTAAATGCAAAATTTTTGCAAGCGAGCAAATTTTTTTCAGTGTATGATAAAGTTGGTGAAAAAACGTAAAAATACTTTTGTATTTGCATATTAAAATGTATTTGATGTAATCGACAAAAAACAGAAAAGGGAAACTATTCCAGGAAATACCAGAAGAAGTAGCTTCATATGAGTGTGTGTGAAGCAATTTCATTTGCTGCCTCCATTATTATCCATTTTCTTACAGTTTATGTCTTTTTCATAAAACGAAAGATTATTGCTATTTGCTAGTTGCGTATAGAAGGACGGACAGATATATTTGTGGAATACAGAAGGGCAAAATATCATTTTAATTAATCGATTTGTAGGTTTAGAAATAATTGGGATTTAGTTACGTGAGCAAATGTTAACCCTCATACTACGTTGGTGTCAGTGGTAATTAAAATGTCTTACTACTCAGCATGAATTCAGTATATATCGATAATTTATGCACTAAATACGAGGATTTTCTCGGAATTAGAGAACAAAAACAAATATTAATAATCGAAAATCGCTTTATTGTTTTTTAAGAAATTCCCCACAAAGTTTTGTAAGCTTTTGAATGCGTCTGAACCAATTGTCGAAGCACTTTTGCCACTCTGATTGAGGTATCTCCAAAACATGCATTCTGAACGCATCAACCGCTTCTTCAGGTGTTGAAAAACGTTGAGCTTTCATTTTATTTTTTACGTACGGGAATAAAATGAATTCATTCGGGGCTAAGCTAGGACTATACGACAAATTACCCATCAAATCGATGTTTTGAGTGCTCAAAAAATGCAGGTGTTTGTGCCGATGTGTTTGTATTGTCGCGTTGAAGAGTGATCCGACTGCGGCGTGTGGTTTTTCTGATTTTTTGGAAGTTGTCGAGCAAATGGTTGTGTACCGCTCAGACTTCGCTGTTCTAGTATTATGATTGCGATATGTCCGGATTTTTCGATCACTTGCGATCACTTTCTTGGACGAGAGAAGCTTTTGTTGGATTTGGTTCATTTTTAAATACACATACCGTCGACTGCTGTTTACTCCACCATTCATCACCTGTCACGATCTCATAGACATTTGTCGTAGCACCGTAATCGTATTTTTGGGTGCATTTCTTTCGACCAATCGATACGAACCTTTTTTGAGCGATTGACAACGAGTGTGGATCCAACGCGAACAACCTTGTTTTGCCGTGCAATATGGAATGTGTGCTGACCTCACTAATGCCTAAGGTTGTCTCAATCTGACGATAGGTCACATGGTGATCTTGCAATATCAGTTGACGCACAGCATCAATGGTTTCCGGAACAACAACTAAATTTTGGACGACATTCAAAAAATTCGTCTTCGAGAGAACTACGACCTCGGTTGAATTATATTTTGGAATCTATAAATAATTAACCCTGGAAAGTCATCCTTAGTCAAAATGACGACGCGTAATTTCGTTTTCGATCGAAAATGCTTTTTTGTCGATTGGGAAATGATAAATTTAAGCTATATTAATTCGACAATTTTATGAATTTTTGTTTTATACTAATAAAAACAAATTGAATAAGATAATAAACTAAAATTTTGTTCTCATTTATGCTTATGATGCAAATTATAGCTTCTTGAAAAAAAACCCGTAGTCAAAATGACGAAGGATGACGTTAGTGTACAAAAAATAAAGATGACTTTCTTGGGTTAAAGAAACGATAGAACCAAGTTTTGCAATTTTAGAGTATAGGTGTGCGCGTGAGTAATGTTTTACTTACGCTCACGCACACTCACGACGAAGAAAACTTACTCACGAACATGATTAAAACTGAGAGCGTTATGAAATTCTTAACACCTAGGATGTCACTAAAATTATAAATGAATTCAGCTCGTAAGCATTTTATGTTCGTGAGTGAGATTATTGTCGTGAGCGTGTTTTTCCGAAATTCGTTACTCACGCACACTCACGACTCACGCGTGAGTCATGAACAATTTCGTGAATCACGACAATTTCGTGTCACGTGCACACCTCTATTTTAGAGTCCCATTTTAACCGGATCGGATGGAATTTGTTCCCCCAACAGGCTCCGCAAGACAAATCCGGAGGTCGGTTCATTTGGGGGCTATATGTCCGACCTACATCAATGACAACTACTTGTGCTAAGTTTTATGTGGATAACTTGTTTCGTTCGGAAGTTAGGTTAGGGTTAGCAGCCGGAATTTTGTCAAACTTTTTTTCTATTAAAAAATGTTGTCAAAATTTTATTTCTAAAGAAAAGATTTTTATGAAAATTTTATTTCTATAGAAAATTTTGTCAAAATTTTATTTCTATAGAAAAGTGTGCAAAAATTTAATTTTTATAGAAAATTATGTCAAAATGTTGTTTCTATAGAAGGGTAGGGTAGCTAAGGAGGCAGCCCAATGTATCAGGCTCACTTAGACTATTCAGTCCATTGTGATACCACAGTGGTGAACTTCTCTCTTCTCTGAGTCCTGCCCGATTCCATGTTAAGCTCAATGACAAGGGACCTTCTTTTTATAGCCGAGTCCGAACGGCGTTCCACATTCCAGTGAAACCACTTAGCGAAGCTTTGAAACCCTCAGAAATGTCACCAGCATTACTGAGGTGGGATAATCCACCGCTGAAAAACTTTTTGGTATTTGGTCGAAACTGGGTTTGAACCCACGACCTTGTTTATTTCCCTTGTTCCTACAGAAAAATATGTCAAAATTTCATGTCTATAGAAAATTTTGTCAAAATTTTATTTCTATAGAAAATTTTTGTCAAAAATTTATTTCTATAGAAAATTTTGTCAAAATTTGATTTCTCAAGAAAATGTTGTCAAAATTTTATTTCTAAAGAAAAAAATTTGATTTCTAAAGAAAATTTTGTCAAAGTTTTCTTTTTATGGAAAATTTTGTCAAAATTTTCTTTCTATGGGAGATTTTGTCAAAATTTTCTTTCTATAGGAGATTTTGTCAAAATTTTATTTCTATAGGAGATTTTGTCAAAATTTTATTTCTTTAGAAAATTTTGTAAAAATTTTCTTTCTATGGAAACTTTTCTGAAAATTTTATTTCTATAGCAGATTTTGTAAAAATTATATTTCTATATAAAATATTGTCAAAATTTTATTTCTATAGAAAATGTTGACAAAATTTTTTTCTATAGAAAATTTTGTAAAAAAATAGTAGATTTTGTCAAAATTTTATTTCGTTTTTGTCAAATATTTATTTCTTTCTATGTAAAATTTTTTGAAAATTTTATTTCTATAGCAGATTTTGTCAAAATTTTATTTCTATAGGAAATATTGTCAAAATTATTTCTATAGAAAATGTTGACAAAATTGTATTTCTATAGAAAATTTTTTAAAAATTATATTTCTATAGGAGATTTTGTCAAAATTTTATTTCTTCAGAAAAATTTGTCAAAATTTTATTTCTATAGAAAATTTTGACAAAATTTGATTTCTCAAGAAAATTTTGCCAAAATTTTGTTTCTGCAGAAAATTTATTTCCAAATTTTATTTTTTAAAAAATTTGTTCAAAACTTTGTTTCAATAGAAAATTTTGTCAAAATATTATTTCTATAGAAAAATTTTGTCAAAATTTTATTTCTTCAGAAAATTTTATTTCTATAGAAAATTTTGCCAAAATTGTATTTCTATAGAAAATTTTTGTCAAAAATTTATTTCTCATTCGTTTTGTTTGTTATTGTTGGCTTCTCTTCAATCGTTATTGTTGTTTTTTTGATCTCAGCTTAAAGCCATGCATTGACTAAACTACAAGTGTAGCTTAACCAACAGAGGAAAAGTATGCTTGTCAAATTTATTTGGGCAAAGCCCTATAGACTGCAAGATGGTTGGATGTACAGCTGTTTCGAAATTACCACATTCCTCATCAGCATCCTCTACTTGCAGCAAAACTATCAACCAATTATCAGAATAAATTCGGGTGATTCACTCAACCCAAAGTGAACTACACTTGAACCTCCCGAAAAAGGGTTTGATAGTCGGCTACTGCCTAAACAAATTTGCCAGCATATCTTTTTTCCTTTGCAAAACTCCTCTGTTGGTTAAGCTACACTTGTAGTTTAGTCAATGCATGGCTTTAAGCTGAGATCAAAAAAACAACAAAAATTTATTTCTATAGAAAATTTTGTCAAAATTTGATTTCTAAAGAAAATTTTGACAAAATTTTGTTTCTGCAGAATTTTTTTTTCAAATTTTATTTTTTAGAAAATTTGGTCAAAATTTTATTTCTGGAGAAAATTTGTTCAAAACTTTGTTTCTGTAGAAAATTTTGTCAAAATATTATTTCTATAGAAACATTTTGTCAAAATTTTATTTCTAAAGAAAATGTTGTCAAAATTTTATTTCTATAGAAGATTTTGCCAGAATTTTATTTCTACAGAAAATTTGCCCAAATTTTATTTAATTTGTTGAAAACTTTGTTTCTATAGAAAATTTTGTCAACATTTTATTTCTATAGAAAAATTTTGTCAAAATTGTATTTCTATAGAATAATTTTGTCAAGATTTTCTTTCTATGCAAAATTTTGTCAAATTTTTATTTCTATTTATGAAGTACCTCTTATGATGAATTATAAAATCTTTGGATTATTACGAAATACATTCACTTGACCCACTGTGCCAATGATTAAATGCTTATATTAAATCTATCAAAGAATGAAGGATCTATTATCTCTGATGATATGTCTTCTTAAAATATGAATTGTTGTAGATAAAATGAAACTGCCATAGAAGGATATCCTAGCATGAGCACTCCTCCATATACAATATTTTATGTAAGAATATGTTCTGGGGGAGAATGGAAAGGCCATCCCACAGCATTTTTTCGATGGCGACCAATAAAGGGTTCTCTTGTCTTTCAAAGAAAACAAACTCAAAAGAATGTCTACCATATTTGGCGATTTGTTGATGGCTAAACATGGAAAAATGTCTAAATCTTTACAATAACACTTCACAACTCCCACACTCAATTGACACACTCTATAGTTGAAGAACTTTTTTGTCTCATAGTCATTGCTTTATAGTTTTTTTTTTGCTTTCTTGTAACTGCAAAAAAAAACTTTGAAATGGAAAATATTTGAATACAAAAAAAGCGTGTGACATACTTTGTGTAAATGAATATGGAATCCCATTTGAAAATGTTATCTTGTCTTCAGCTAATGGACCGTTAAAAACTAAATGAAAGTTTTGAATACCACACAGAAAACTCAACAAAAAAATCCGACTGCGAAAATATTTCCTACATAAGATAAGACATACATTTGATATATTCCACAAAAACACATTAGGACATGAAAATGTCCATTGATAACTATGTTGTACGAAATATGATTTCATAAAGAAATTGTTCTTAAAGTTCTTGCACGGAATTAAAACAACCGAAGTGATTTGATTTTAGGACGCAATACTATCAGTGTTTCTTAAAAGCATTGGACGTGCGGGAGTTTTTTTTTTTGTAATTTTTTAGAATTTATTCCCAAAAAATTGTAACAGACTGACCAATTGATATATTGCCGATTGCTAGTCACTATTTTATTCCATGTTTCTGGCATCATTGGAGAATAATTTATTCGTCTTTTGACACAATCCGCGATTCGACCCAGTTTTTGGCTTCCTCATAAGAACTACCCAGCAAAAATTGGAAGTTGTTCCACAAACATTTCTGTTAGGGCCCATCCCAGAATCCCCCATCGATTTTTTTCAACTTCCGATGCAGTCCTTTTGGACAAGTCCACAAACATTTCTTCTAAAGCGCATCGTGGGATACCCCAATGATTTTTTCTACTTCCGATGCAGTCGTTGTGGACAAGTATTAAAAAGTACGCAATCAGGCTATTTTAAGTGCGAATTTTGGACACTTAAATTTTACAAAAAAAAAAAGAAATAATAAAAAATAGAAAATTAATAAAAAAGTAAAAAATAATAATAATATTTGAACCAGTGGGATTTCTCTTCCATGCAAGTTCTTTTGAGAATGTTTTGCAAATTATGAGACTATTTAATTTTTTTTGTTGATTTTTAATGGAAAAAATATATTTATACGAAAATATATGCCGAAAATAAAAAATAAATCGATCCATAACATAAAAAATATTTTTTTAAAAAATATTTGATTAAAATAATTGCCGCTGGTGAGATTTGAACCTGCGTTTCTTATTTTTTTCGTTCATACACCCTCAAAAAAAATCGCTTCTTTAACATATGTTCCAAACATATTTTGCAGGAAGCACATATATTAATGGATTCTGCCGAAATATTAATATGTTTGTTTTTTGTGAACATATTATATGTTTGGAAGCATTTTGAGCCCAAAAATATTATATGCTTGGAAGAATTTTCCCCAAAGAAGATTGTGATCATTCCCTCACATAATTTTCACTTCCACGAAATTTTTAGTTCTTGGCACCTTTTTCTGTAATACAAATAATGTTGAAGAAATTATTCAATTTTATAATTTTTTTTTTTTAATTTTACCTTTCGCCTGGGCGGAGAATCCAACCGAGGCCCATACAGTTTGTAAGCCAACACACTATCCACTGGGCTACGTAGTAGTTATAGTCACCAGTAGACAATTATCGTTACAAGTTACATTTATATAGCATACTTTGCAGCGCCCACGAGCCCATGCAAACATAACATTATTTAAAAGAAACATACATTTGTTGGTCACGTGGAGCAGTGGTTAGCATGTCTGCCTTGCATGCAAAGGGTCGTGGGTTCAATTCCTGCTCCGACCGAACCATTTTTTTTTGCAATTTAGACATTTATATTATATTAAATTTTTATAATGAAACTTCGAAATGTGGGTTATTAAAAATTTACAGTCCCCACATACATAAAATTCTCCTCTCAAGGCGAAAACACATGCTGTTTTTTTTTCAAATCTCTATGCTCTTGGTTCCGAATGTCTATTCTCTTTACTCCGAATACTCATTCTAATATTCAAATTAAATAATATTTAGACTTAAGCATATAAAATATTTGGCTTTATCATAAAGCAGTTTTACGAAACAACATACAACCGTTTCACAGAAATTGTAAACATATATATGTTTGCTCGAAATTTGTAAATTTATATATGTTTACATTCACACATATTATTTTTATGAAACATTCATACCCCAAACATAATATATTTTAACATATTAACATATGTGTCCCAAACATTTAGTGTTAGTTTAGGAACATTACATGTTGGCATTTAAATATATTGTGTTTAAAAATTGTGCCCGAAACACATTTTGTTTATATCGGAACATATGAAAAACATATTTTTCTAACAGTGTACTAACAAATCACATCTCGAGAAGTAATTAGAATGTATTCCTTGGTGTCGTATTACGATCATAGCACAAACATTTAAATTGACCTTTCGACGCTTTATGTTCAATGGCGTTTTTCGCTTTTTAAATTTCTTCATTCAAATTAACTTCCGGGGAACAACTTCTAAAGCAATGGAAAGGATCCAAAAAGGGAGTACTTCCGTCCTATGACAAGCCCATGTAAAATTCATTGAAGATAATCCAAGTTTGCACTACTTCCGGATCACAGATTGAGGATCCAAACTACTTTTTTGGAAGCTCTTTTTTTGCTGGGTAGTGGTGATCAAAATAAGCAATATCTGTGCTATGCGGGCTCTACGAAATAACGCCCCAATGAAATAAGACCCCAAATTTGTATACAGATATCAAAAACACAATTTTTTGGGACTTTGTTTAATTTTTAAGATTGGGATTTTATTTCATAATGAAATAACACCTCAAAATAAAAAATGTAATAATATCTCAAAAATATTTTTTGGGGCGTTATTTAATTTAATAAATATAATGAATAAGCTAGTCAATTCATAATTGTATTCGGCCGCTGAAGTTTCAAAATCCATGAATTACGACATAATTTCGGGTGCAAACGAACTCCTATGTTATATGTACCAGAATAAATGGTAACGTGAACTCATTAAAACCAAGAGAGTTGACGTTAGCGAAAATGTCCACGTTAGCGAACTTTGAATTTCAGAACAAAAATAGACACACTCAGGAATTTTAAATGTTTTGGCGTGGTAGTCTTTTATTTTTGTCATTAGTATGTTGGGGTGTTAATTCATATACAATTGGGGGGTTATTTCATATTTTGGGCCACTATTATAACCTTCACCGTGGTGCAATGGTTAGCATGCCCGCTTTGCATACACAAGGTCGTGGGTTCGATTCCTGCTTCGACCGAACACCAAAAAGTTTTTCAGCGGTGGATTATCCCAACTCAGTAATGCTGGTGACATTTCTGAGGGTTTAAAAAGCTTCTCTAAGTGGTTTCACTGCAATGTGGAACGCCGTTCGGACTCGGCTATAAAAATAAGGTCCCTTGTCACTGAGCATAACATGGAAACGGGCAGCACTCAGTGATTAGAGAGAAGTTCACCAATGTGGTATCACAATGGTCTGAATAGTCTAAGTGAGCCTGATACATCGGGCTGCCACCTAACCTAACCTAACCTATACCCTCCACCATAGGATGGGGGTATATTAACTTTGTCATTCCGTTTGTAACACATAGAAATATTGCTCTAAGACCCCATAAAGTATATATATATTCTGGGTCGTGGTGAAATTCTGAGTCGATCTGAGCATGTCCGTCTGTTGAAATGACGCTAACTTCCGAACGAAACAAGCTATCGACTTGAATCTTGGCACAAGTAGTTGTTATTGATGTAGGTCGGATGGTATTGCAAATGGGCCATATCGGTCCACTTTTACGTATAGCCCCCATATAAACGAACCCCCAAATTTGGCTTGCGATTGCTCTAACAGAAGCAAATCCGATCCAGCTGAAATTTGGTACATGGTGTATGTATATGGTCTCTAATGACCATGGCCAAAAAATGGTCCACATCGGTCAATAATTATATATAGCCCCCATATAAACCGATCACCAAATTTGACCTGCGGAGCGTCTTGGAAGACAAAATTTCATCTGAATCAGTTGAAATTTGGTACGTGGTATTAATATATGGCCTAAAACACCTATGCAAAAATTGGTCGAAATCGGTCCATAATTGTATATAGGCCCCATATAAACCGATACCCAGATTTGACCTCCGGAGCCCCTTGGAAGGGCAAAATTCATCCAATTAGATTGAAATTTGGAACGTGATGTTAGTATATGGTATCCAACTACCATGCAGGAAGTGGTTCATATCAGTCCATAATTATATATATATAGCCCCCATATAAGCCGATCCCCAGATTTGACCTCCGGTCCCTTTTGGAGAAGCAAAATTAATCCGATCTTGTTGAAATTTGGTACGTGATGGTAGTATATGATATTTAACAGCCATGCCAAAATTGGTCCATATCAATCCATAATCATATAAAGGGTGTTACGGTCAAAATTTGGTCAATGGAAAACGCGTGTAAATCGGTGAAATCGTTTATTTAAAAAATCAAATTAAATTTCTTTTTCAAGTTCAATTAGTATAAAATTCAGGAAAAATATTCAGTTAGGCTTTCACTTTTCCAAATCCGAATTGCCGGGCCTCACGCTTGACACCTGCCATCAGATTTTGTACAGCCGCCTTGTCCACCTTCTTCGCCGCAGAAAGCCAGTTTGCCTTGAACTGCTGCTCGTCCTTAGCAGTTTTTTTGGTCTTCTTTAGGTTCCGCTTGACAATAGCCCAGTATTTCTCAATTGGGCGGAGCTCTGGCGTGTTGGGAGGGTTCTTGTCCTTGGGAACCACCTGCACGTTGTTGGCGGCGTACCACTCCATGGCCTTTTTACCGTAATGGCAAGATGCCAAATCCGGCCAAAACAGTACGGAACAACCGTGTTTCTTCAGGAAAGGCAGCAGACGTTTTTTTCAAACACTCTTTCACGTAAATTCTTTGCGAACTTTGACAGTTTTATGTGCTTGAAAATATCTGCTACCTTTCCCCTTCCTTTTCCTGTCCCGAAAGCTGCTTGTAGTCGGCTTTGACGTAGGTTTCGTCGTCCATTACCATGCAGTCAAACTTCGTCAACATCGTCGTGTAAAGCCTCCGGGATCGCGCTTTGGCCGTCGTATTTTGTTTATCATCGCGATTTGGAGTCACTGCCTTCTTGTAAGTCGATAGTCCGGCTCGTTTTTTGGCTCGTTGCACGGTTGTAGACGATACACCCAGCTTATTTGCGGCATCTCGGAGAGAGAGGTTAGGGTTTCGCTTGAAACTACCGGCAACTCTCTTTGTCGTCTCAGCGGCTTCCGGTTTTCGTTTCCCCCAGACTTCCTGGCTGTCGACAAACGTTCCCCAAACACTTTAATTACATTTGTATTGGCAACTTTTAGCGATTTTGCCAGCTTTGCGTGCGAGTAGCTCGAATTTTCGCGATGCGCGAACAAAATTTTGATACGCTGCTCTTCTTGCTTGGACGGCATTCTGACAACTGAAGAGCGAATTCCAAAATCAAAATAGGAGCAACATTCTACACACATACACACCTTCAAAATGAGGGGTGTTCAGGTTTTTTAAATGCAAAATTGAAAGAAATACGTCAAGTTTATATTGACCAAATTTTGACCGTATCACCCTTTATAGCCCCCATATAAACCGATCCCGAGATTTGGTTTTGGAGCCTCTTGGAGGAGCAAATTTCATCCGAGTCTGTTGAAATTTG
Source organism: Haematobia irritans (assembly GCF_050003625.1). NCBI lineage: Eukaryota > Metazoa > Arthropoda > Insecta > Diptera > Muscidae > Haematobia > Haematobia irritans. The sequence continues at coordinate 135,520,473 of NC_134397.1, read as the reverse complement.
GTACATTGTGCTAGTATATGGCCGTTAACAACCATGCCTAACTAGGTCCATATCGGTCTAAAGTTATATATAGCCCTCAGATAAATCGATCCCCAATCACAGAAAAATTGGTCCATAGCAAGTTCATAATTCTATATAGCTCCCATATAAGGGACCCCATATTTCAATTCTGGCTCTATACGTACCGTGCAAAAGTCCATGTCGATTCGTAATTATTTGTAGACTTACCTATACATAACTTTTTTGTCTAATATATACCACGTATGGACTAACTCACAATTTAGAAAACGATGTTAAGAAGTTTTAAGATACCACAACCCAAGTAATTAGATTGTGGATGACAGTCTTTCGTAGAAGTTTCTACGCAATCCATGGTGGAGGGTACATAAGATTCGGCCTGGCCGTATATACTTGTCTTATGGCCGTATATACTTGTTTCATATTTCAATTGGGGATTTATTTCTTAATTTCAAAAAATCTTTAAACCGAGCATCTTTGGTTTAAAGATTTTTAGTCTATATTTGAAGCTTTTTTATCTTAAATCTAAAGATTCAATATTTCAATTAATTTAATGACCATTTCTTTAGATCAAGAATGTGTTGCTTTAATTTAAGGAACAAAGACATGCAACTTTAGCGGAGGGACGCAAACTTACAAAATTTGTGTCCTAAATTTAATGAAAAAATTGTTTGAAATAAAGATTAGAAACTTCGTTTCAATTAAAATGTCATTATTTTAAAGAAATTTGTCCTGAAAATCTTGTACTTCGCGTATCCTAAAATTTTGGTTGCATAATCTTTAATATCACTTCAATATTTTTTTCAGTTTATAAAGATAAATGGGCTTCATTGAGACGTTTATCGACTTTTGGACAAGGAAAAAACTTTATATCACAGAAAAGAATCTTCCATGCTACGCACAGTTCACAATCGTATTTTAGGGATATCTCTGGCTTCACGACCAGATTATTTTCAATGAAAGGTCTTGGGCTAACGGATGTACGTAGCTTTTAGTTTTTTTTTCTTTAGTTTTTCATCGCAAGTGCTACTGTCCATCATATAGTGATTTATGTCGAGAAATAATGGTGGAGATGAGACCGTAAGAGTATGTGAACTTACCAGCACTCACGAATTTCTAGCAGAAAAACATCATCCTAAATGGCAAAGAAAGATATTCAATGTAACCTTCTAGCACGCGGCGAATTGACTGACACTAAACCATTAATAAACCATCTTTCACGCATGGAATCGTTACATTTGACATTCCATTTTTATGCATTTCGTATTCTAGCAAAAATGTGAGGGTTTATATTGAACTCCTAGTATGTGACGGAGGGGTCCAGTCCAGTGCCTGGTTTTTTTTTTGTGGGTTAGAAGAGTCGGACATAGAATAAAGATATTTTCTTGTAACTCGCACTCATGGATCATGGATTGTGAATTGTATTGTCCTGATGTCTCCATCATCATTTCTCATTCTCAGTCAGACTCATCATTTGACTCTAAAATAAAATTTTCCATCGTAAAACCACTTGTCACCACCACCACCATTAACCAACATCAAAAGCTACATCACATTCTGTACATTTTCATCAAATAATACTTCCATCATAATGCAACAATTACAGTGGGTTTTCCGTCGTAATCCATTTTGACTTATTGCTCTAAAGGCAAGAAATTGAAAAGGACAGTTGTAGGCATTGCCACTTTGTATTCGAATTGAAAGGGAATAATAATGAACCTTCAGAGATTATGTGTCACACAATTTACCATAAATTCTTATATCATAGTAACAATAAAGTACTTTGTAATAAAAACTGTGGATAAACTTTATGGGAGGTTTATCCACCTTTGCTAAAAGAAATATTCCAACAAAAAAATGTCAAATTTTTGGAACTGGATCAACTTCAGAGCTTAGCCAAGCCATATAAATTAAGTTCTGCTTTATTTGCCGTCATTAGCGTAAGCAAGAGCCTAATCTTTTTTATCATGCAGATATTCTACTTTACAATGAAAAACCCAAAATTTAAGAACAAATTTCTTTTTATTTAAAGAAATTTCATAATATTTGCTTCTGCTTTGCTTCGCTTCGTTAAAATCGTATGCCTATGAAATAAGGCCCTTAAATTAGAGAAAACCATTTTTGATTTAAAGAAATAATCTTTAAATTAAATGAGATATTAAAAATTTGGATTAAAGATAAACAAGAATATACGGCCGTAAGTTCGGCCAGACTGAATCTTATGTACCCTCCACCATGGATTGAGTAGAAACTTCTACGAAAGACTGTCATCCACAATCGAATTACTTGGGTTGCGATAATACTTATCGATGGCAAGGTATCTTAAAACTTCTTAACATAGTCTTCAAAATTGTAAGTTAGTCCATACGTGATATATATTATACAAAAAAGGTATATACAGGTTAGTCTACAAATAATTACGTATCGATATGGACCTTTGCACAAGAATTGAAATATGGGTGTCGCTTATATGGGGGCTATATAGAATTTTGAACCGATATGGACCAATTTTTGTGTGATTGGGGATCGATTTATTTGAGGGCTATATATAACTATAGACCGATATGAACCTAGTAAGGCATCGTTGTTAACGGCCATATACTAGCACAATGTACCAAATTTCTACTGACTCGGATGAAATTTGCTCCTCCAAGAGGCCCCAAAAACAAATCTCGGGATCGGTTTATATGAGGGTTATATATGTTTATGGATCGATATGGACCACTTTTGGCATGGTTGTTAAATATCCCAGCATAAAAAGCGTCGCCAAAAAAGTAATGAAAATGTTCTTTTTGGATCCGGAAGTGGTGCAAAATTGACGCAGAAGCGATGAATTTAACATGGGCTTGTCATAGGACGGAAGTCCTCCATTTCAACAGGCGTTGCACTGAATTTGCATCACTTCTTTAGGTGTGATCCGAGTTCAATGTTTTGGGTGTAAATTAAAAAATTCTGTCATATTGTGTCAAATAAATAATTTTTATAATTTTTAATGGATTTTAACGCTTGTCGGAAACGTTTGACCTCAAATATTTTCAAAAAATCACAATTTTTTCAGATTGGATTAGCATTTTTTTCGACAAAATTTAAATGATTTGTGCCATTTTATAAAGTCTTGCTCTGTTTTGAACCTATTTGAAACAAAAAAAGTTAAAATTACCCATTAAAAATATGAAATAAGCATGTTATAAAAAATTTAGTGAAAAGAACTTTTTGTGTAGTTAAAATAAAGAACATCATTTGGAGTGCATCTTCTGGAAGTGCTTTTAAAGTTGTGCCTTTGGAAGAACTTCCAAATTGTTTTGCTGGGATCATATATTAACACCACGTACCAAATTTCAACAAGATCGGATGAATTTTGCTTCTCCAAAGGGCACCGGAGGTCAAATCTGGGGATCAGTTTATATGGGGGCTAGATATAATCATGGACCGATATGGACCAATTCCTGCATGGTTATTAGATACCATATACTAACACCATGTACCAAATTTCAGCCGGATCGGATGAAATTTGCTTCTCTTAGAGGCTACGCAAGCCAAATCTGGGGATCGGTTTATATGGGGGCTATATATAATTAGCCACCGTGGTGCAATGGTTAGCATGCCCGCCTTGCATACACAAGGTCGCGGTGGATTATCCCACCTCAGTAATACTGGTGACATTTCTGAGGTTTTCAGAGCTTCTCTAAGTGCAATGTGGAACGCCGCTCGGACTCGGCTATAAAAAGGAGGTCCCTTGTCATTGAGCTTAACATGGAATCGGGCAGCACTCAGTGATAAGAGAGAAGTTCACCACTGTGGTATCACAATGGACTGAATAGTCTAAGTGAGGCTGATACATCGGGCTGCTACCGAACCTAACCTAACCTAACCATATATAATTATCGACCGATGTAGGCCAATTTTTGCATGGTTGTTAGAGACCATATACTAACACCATGTACCAAGTTTCAACCAGATCGGATGAAGTTTGCTCCACCAAGAGGCTCCGCAAGTCAAATCTGAGCGTCAATTTATATGGGGTCTATACGTAAAAGTGGTCCGATATGGCCCATTTGCAATACCATCCGACCTACATCAATAACAACTACTTATGCCAAGTTTCAAGTCGATAGCTTGTTTCGTTCGGAAGTTAGCGTGATTTCAACAGACGGACGGACATGATTAGATCGACTCAGAATTTCATCACGATCCAGAATATATATATACTTTATGGGGCCTTAGTGCAATATTTCGATGTGTTACAAACGGAATGACAAAGTTAATATACCCCCCATCCTACACGCAAAGAAAAAAAATGTTTGGAAAACGTGTACCGAAAACGTTTTTTTTTTTTGGTTAGAGTTTTTTCACGAAAAAAATTCGTTTGTTACAAAATTTTTAATTTTTCAATAAAAAAAAGTTATTTTTGAAACAACAACACAATCCATTTTGTTTATATCAAACACTGTTCTTTTCTCACTTTAGGTCTTTAATAAGACACATTTTACAGTTCAAAATTTAATATACTACAATGTAATGTTGAACATTTTTTCTGAATCTTCCGAACATATCTGGAATAAATGTTACAAAAAAAACTTTGGTCGAAGCAGGGATCGAACCCACGACCCTTGGCATGCAAGTCGGACGTAGCTACCACTGCTCCACGGTGCCAAACTAAATGCTTGTTTCTATTAAATAAACTTTGTTTATTCGGTTCGTGGGCGCCGCAAGCTATGCTATATAAATATAACTTATATGGATATTTATCTAGTGATGACCATAAGAGGTACATAGCTCAGTTGGCTTACAAAGTGCATGGTCCGCGGTTCGATTCTCCGTCCAGGCGAAAGGTAAAAAATTTTAAAAATTTATAAAATCGTATAATTTCTTCTACATTGTTGGTATTACAGGAAAAGGTGTTAAGAACTAAAAAATCTCGTGGATGTGAGAAAGATGTGAGGGAAAATGCAATTAGCAAGAAAACAACGTTTTTTTTTGTTTTTTTTTTTTTGAGTTTGTCTTTATGAAATTGTTTTTACATCCTGGAAAAGAATAAACGTTTATCACAACAAGTATATACAGCAGTAAGTTCGGCCGGGCCGAATCTTAAATACCCACCACCATGAACCAAATATTAGGGTTTCCTTTGAAATTTCAGGAGGGCTTGAGGACTTTAGGACACAACCCGAAGATAAATTTAAAGATTTCACCTATGAGGACTATATCAGATTCTGGATTTATAAGAACCATTTTTGTTTGAGGTTTAGAGGAATCATTAACATCTCTTGTAAGTGTGCAAGAAAATTATAAAATAACGTCTTGATTTGAAATCTTAAATCTGTAGAAGTAAAATCTGGAAATTTTACATTGAGTTTCAAACAATTTTCATGATCAGTGCGCCTTCTACACCCTCAAGAAGTGAAGTCGGTCTATATGGAGGCATTACCAAATGGACCGATAAAAGCTTAATCCGATACACGTTTTTGTGAGCCTAAAATACCAGAATATTTACAATTTCAGGCATATCAGATAAAAACTACGGTTTCTAGAAACCCAAGGAGTTAAATCGGGAGATCGTTCTTATGGGGGCTATACTAAAATATGGACCGATACGCACCATTTTCGGCACACCTCTTTGCGACCCGAAAATACCTCTAGATTTCCAATTTCAGGCAAATACGATAAAAACTTCGGATTCTAGAAGCCCAAGAAGTAAAATTGGGAAATCGGTCTATATGGGGGCTATACCCAAATATGGATCGATACTCACCATTTTCGGCACACCTCTTTATGGTCCTAAAATACCTCTAGATTTCCAATTTCAGACAAATTGGATAAAAACTACGGTTTCCCAAGACCCCAAATCGGGAGATCGGTCTATATGGGGGCTATCCCAAAATATGGATCGATACTCACAATTTTTGGCACACGTATTTGTGGTCCTACAATACCTCTAGATTTCCAATTTCAGGTAAATTGAATAAAAACTGCGGTTTCTATAAGCCCAAGAAGTAAAATCGGGAGATCGGTCTATATGGGGGCTATACCAAAATATGGACCGATACTCACAATTTTTGGCACACATATTTGTGGTCCTACAATACCTCTAGATTTCCAATTTCAGATAAATTGAATAAAAACTGCGGTTTCTATAAGCCCAAGAAGTAAAATCGGGAGATCGGTCTATATGGGGGCTATACCAAAATATGGACCGATACTCACAATTTTTGGCACACGTATTTGTGGTCCTACAATACCTCTAGATTTCCAATTTCAGGTAAATTGAATAAAAACTTCGTTTTCTATAAGCCCAAGAAGTAAAATCGGGAGATCGGTCTATATGGGGGCTATACCAAAATATGGACCGATACTCACAATTTTTGGCACACGTATTTGTGGTCCTACAATACCTCTAGATTTCAAATTTCAGGTAAATTGAATAAAAACTGCGGTTTCTATAAGCCCAAGAAGTAAAATCGTGAGATCGGTCTATATGGGGGCTATACCAAAACGTGGACCGATACTCACCATTTTTGGCACATCTCTTTATGGTCATAAAATACCTCCAGATTTCAAATTTCAGGCAAATTGGATAAAAACTACGATTTCTATAAGCCCAAGACCCAAATCGGGAGGTCGGTTTATATGGGGACTATATCAAAACCTGGACCGATATAGCCCATCTTCGAACTTGACCTGCCTGCAGACAAAAGACGAGCTTGTGCAAAATTTCAGCACGATTGCTTCATTATTGAAGTCTGTAGCGTGATTACAACAGACAGACAGACAGACAGACAGACGGACAGACGGACATCGTTATATCGTCTTAGAATTTCTCCCTGATCAAGAATATATATACTTTATATAGTCGGAAATCGATATTTCGATGCGTTACAAACGGAATGACAAACTTATTATACCCCCGTCACCATTCTATGGTGGTGGGTATAAAAAGTATATACTTTTCTTCCAAATACACTTCCTTACAGCGAAAAACAAATGAGAAAGGAACTTTGTTTGTCTAAAATTTCGTTTGGAGGAAAGAATTATTTTTTTGCGTGTATGGTTAGGTTAGGTTAGGCCTTCGAAACTAAAGAAAACAAGTATATACAGTAGTAAGTTTGGCCGGGCCGAATCTTAAATACCCACCACGAACCATGAATCAAATATAATAGTTTCCTTTGAAAATTTCAGGGGGTTTGATGACAGATATTTTCCCAAGCAGATCAGTGCGCCTTCTATACCCTCAATAAGTGAAATAGGTCTATGGACCGAAATGGACCGAATAAACTAAATCATATACACTTTGTTATGGGTCTAAAATGACAGTATGCTCGTATATTCAATTTGTGGCAAATCGGATAAAAACTACAATTTCTAGAAACCCTAGAAGTTAAATTACCATTACACCGAACTCCCGGTTCCGTGTGATGGGTGCTATACCAAAACATGGAAGGATACACACAGCATTCAGCACATTTAATTGTAGTTCTAGAATCTAGACCCCAAATCGGAGGGCCGGTTTATAAGGGGGCTATATCAAAAACTGTACCGATACTCAATATATTCGGCACACCTCTTTATAGTCCTAGAATACCTCTTGATTTCCAATTTCAAGCAAATTGGATAAAAATTACGGATTCTAGAAGCCCAAGAAGTAAATCTGGAGATCGGTCTATATCGGGGCTATATCGAAACATGGTCCGATAATCACCATTTTCGGCACATCTCTTTATTTTCCTAGAATACCTCTAGATTTCCAATTTCATGGAAATTGGGTAAAAAATACGGATTCTAGAAGCCCAAGAAGTAAATCTGGAGATCGGTCGATATGGGGGCTATATCGAAACATGGTCCGATAATCACCATTTTCGGCACATCTCTTTATTTTCTTAGAATACCTCTAGATTTCCGATTTGAGGCAAATTGGATAAAAATTACGGATTCTAGAAGACCAAGAAGTAAAATCGGGAGATCGGTCTATATGGTGGTTATATCGAATCATGGACCGGTACTCACCATTTTCGGCACACGTCTTTAGGGTCCTAGAGTACCTCTAGATTTAAAATTTCAGGTAAATTGGATTAAAACTACGGATTCTAGAAGCCCGAGAAATAAAATCGGGAAATCGGTCCATATGGGGGCTATACCAAAACATGGACCGATAGGCACCATTTTGGGTACACTTTTTGATGGTCCTAAAATACCTCTAGATTTCCAATTTCACGCAAATTGGATAAAAACTACAGTTTTTATAAGCCCAATACCCCAACTCGGGAGGTCGGTTTATATGGGGACTATATCAAAACTTGGACCGATATAACCCATATTCGAACTTGACCTGCCTGCAAACAAAAGACAAAAATGGCACAATTTCAGGACGACAGTGCCATTATTGAAGGCTGTAGCGTGATTACAACAGACACACACACAGACAGACAGACAGACGGACATGCTTATATCGTCTTAGAATTTCTCCCTGATCAAGAATATATCTACTTTATAGTCGGAAATCGATATTTCGATGTGTTACAAACGGAATGACAAACTTATTATACCCCCGTCACCATTCTATGGTGGTGGGTATAAAATTATTCATCAATTTAGTTTAGCACCTTTGTTTCCATTAACCCTTAAATGCGCACTGTATCTTTTAAGATACAAACGGAAAAAAAATCTAACGTCTTAAAATGTTGACCGATACTACGAAATCAATTGTTTTGCATTTAAAACATCATAACGCATTTTCAAAAAATATGTTTTCCGGAAAATCTATAACAGGTTGGCTGATAAGTCCCCGGTCTGACACATAGATGGCGTCGCTAGTATTAAATGCTTATTATTTTGATATAATACCAACCTTCAAATGATTCGTCAAAATTTGTCGTTTGTAAGTCAATTAGTTTGTGGGATAGAGCGTCTTTTGTGAAGCAACTTTTGTTATTGTGAAAAAAATGGAAAAAAGGAAAAAAAGGAAAAAAGGAATTTCGTGTTTTGATAAAATACTGTTTTCTGAAGGGAAAAAATACGGTGGAAGCAAAAACTTGGCTTGATAATGAGTTTCCGGACTCTGCCCCAGGGAAATCAACAATAATTGATTGGTATGCAAAATTCAAGCGTGGTGAAATGAGCACGGAGGACGGTGAACGCAGTGGACGCCCGAAAGAGCTGGTTACCGACGAAAACATCAAAAAAATCCACAAAATGATTTTAAATGACCGTAAAATGAAGTTGATCGAAATAGCAGAGGCCTTAAAGATATCAAAGGGACGTGTTGCATATCATTCATCAATATTTGGAAGCGGAAGCTATGTGCAAAATGGGTGCCGCGCAAGCTCACATTTGACCAAAAACAACAACGTGTTGATGAGTCTGAGCGGTGTTTGCAGCTGTTAACTCGTAATATACCCGAGTTTTTCCGTCGATATGTGACAATGGATGAAACATGGATCCATCACTACACTCCTGAGTCCAATCGAAAGTCGTCTGAGTGGACAGCGACCGGTGAACCGTCTCCGAAGCATGGAAAGACTCAAAAGTCCGCTGGCAAAGTAATGGCCTCTGTTTTTTGGGATGCGCATGGAATAATTTTTATCGATTATCTTGAGAAGGGAAATAACCATCAACAGTGACTATTATATGGCGTTATTGGAGCGTTTGAAGGTCGAAATCGCGGCAAAACGGCCCCATATGAAGAAGAAAATAGTGTTGTTCCACCAAGACAACGCACCGTGCCACAAGTCATTGAGAACAATGGCAAAAATTTATGAATTGGACTTCGCATTGCTTCCCCACCTACCGTATTCTCCAGATCTGGCCCCAGCGACTTTTTCTTGTTCTCAGACCTCAAAAGGATGCTCGCAGGGAAAAAATTTGGCTGCAATGAAGAGGTGATCGCCGAAACAGAGGCATATTTTGAGGCAAAACCGAAGGAGTACTACCAAAATGGTATAAAAAAATTGGAAGGTCGTTATAATCGTTGTATCGCTCTTGAAGGGAACTATGTTGAATAATAACAAGTATATACAGCAGTAAGTTCGGCCGGGCCGAATCTTAAATACCCACCACCATGAACCAAATATTAGGGTTTCCTTTGAAATTTCAGGAGGGCTTGAGGACTTTAGGACACAACCCGAAGATAAATTTAAAGATTTCACCTATGAGGACTATATCAGATTCTGGATTTATAAGAACCATTTTTGTTTGAGGTTTAGAGGAATCATTAACATCTCTTGTAAGTGTGCAAGAAAATTATAAAATAACGTCTTGATTTGAAATCTTAAATCTGTAGAAGTAAAATCTGGAAATTTTACATTGAGTTTCAAACAATTTTCATGATCAGTGCGCCTTCTACACCCTCAAGAAGTGAAGTCGGTCTATATGGAGGCATTACCAAATGGACCGATAAAAGCTTAATCCGATACACGTTTTTGTGAGCCTAAAATACCAGAATATTTACAATTTCAGGCATATCAGATAAAAACTACGGTTTCTAGAAACCCAAGGAGTTAAATCGGGAGATCGTTCTTATGGGGGCTATACTAAAATATGGACCGATACGCACCATTTTCGGCACACCTCTTTGCGACCCGAAAATACCTCTAGATTTCCAATTTCAGGCAAATACGATAAAAACTTCGGATTCTAGAAGCCCAAGAAGTAAAATTGGGAAATCGGTCTATATGGGGGCTATACCCAAATATGGATCGATACTCACCATTTTCGGCACACCTCTTTATGGTCCTAAAATACCTCTAGATTTCCAATTTCAGACAAATTGGATAAAAACTACGGTTTCCCAAGACCCCAAATCGGGAGATCGGTCTATATGGGGGCTATCCCAAAATATGGATCGATACTCACAATTTTTGGCACACGTATTTGTGGTCCTACAATACCTCTAGATTTCCAATTTCAGGTAAATTGAATAAAAACTGCGGTTTCTATAAGCCCAAGAAGTAAAATCGGGAGATCGGTCTATATGGGGGCTATACCAAAATATGGACCGATACTCACAATTTTTGGCACACATATTTGTGGTCCTACAATACCTCTAGATTTCCAATTTCAGATAAATTGAATAAAAACTGCGGTTTCTATAAGCCCAAGAAGTAAAATCGGGAGATCGGTCTATATGGGGGCTATACCAAAATATGGACCGATACTCACAATTTTTGGCACACGTATTTGTGGTCCTACAATACCTCTAGATTTCCAATTTCAGGTAAATTGAATAAAAACTTCGTTTTCTATAAGCCCAAGAAGTAAAATCGGGAGATCGGTCTATATGGGGGCTATACCAAAATATGGACCGATACTCACAATTTTTGGCACACGTATTTGTGGTCCTACAATACCTCTAGATTTCAAATTTCAGGTAAATTGAATAAAAACTGCGGTTTCTATAAGCCCAAGAAGTAAAATCGTGAGATCGGTCTATATGGGGGCTATACCAAAACGTGGACCGATACTCACCATTTTTGGCACATCTCTTTATGGTCATAAAATACCTCCAGATTTCAAATTTCAGGCAAATTGGATAAAAACTACGATTTCTATAAGCCCAAGACCCAAATCGGGAGGTCGGTTTATATGGGGACTATATCAAAACCTGGACCGATATAGCCCATCTTCGAACTTGACCTGCCTGCAGACAAAAGACGAGCTTGTGCAAAATTTCAGCACGATTGCTTCATTATTGAAGTCTGTAGCGTGATTACAACAGACAGACAGACAGACAGACAGACAGACAGACAGACAGACGGACAGACGGACATCGTTATATCGTCTTAGAATTTCTCCCTGATCAAGAATATATATACTTTATATAGTCGGAAATCGATATTTCGATGCGTTACAAACGGAATGACAAACTTATTATACCCCCGTCACCATTCTATGGTGGTGGGTATAAAAACGAATTTTGACAAACAAAATGTGTTTTTCTTTGTTAGACCGGGGACTTATCAGCCAACCTGTTAGTACACTGAAAAAAATATTTACGTGATATTAAAGACAAACAAATATTAAGGACAAATTTCTTTAAAATAATGAAATTTTAATTAAAATAAAGTTTATAATCTTTACTTTAATTTTTTTCATTAATTTTTTTTGTACATTTGTATACCAGCATGTCTTTGAACAAAGCCAAATTTTCCTTAAAGTAAAGAAAAACATTTTTGATTTAAAGTAGTCGTCCTTAAATTATCTTGAATATGGACTTTTCAGATTTAAAGGGTGATACGGTCAAAATTTGGTCAATATAAACTTGACGTATTTCTTTCAATTTTGCATTTAAAAAACCTGAACACCCTTCATTTTGAAGGTGTGTGTGTGTGTAGAATGTTGCTCCTATTTTGATTTTGGAATTCACTCTTCAGTTGTCAAAATGCCGTCCAAGCAAGAAGAGCAGCGTATCAAAATTTTGCTCGAAAATCCAAGCTACTCGCACGCAAACTGGCAAAATCGCTAAAAGTTGCCAAATCAACCGTTAAAAATGTAATTAAAGTGTTTGGGGAACGTTTGTCGACAGCCGGGGATCGGGGATCGGGGGGAAATCGAAAACCGGAAGCCGCTGAGACGACAAAGAGAGTTGCCGGTAGTTTCAAGCGAAGATGCCGCAAATAAGCTAGGTGTATCGTCTACAACCGTGCATCGAGCCAAAAAACGAGCCGGACTATCGACTTACAAGAAGGTAGTGACTCCAAATCGCGATGATAAACAAAATACGACGGCCAAAGCGCGATCCCGGAGGCTGTACACGACGATGCTGACGAAGTTTGACTGCGTGGTAATGGACGACGAAACCTACGTCAAAGCCGACTACAAGCAGCTTCCGGGACAGGAGTTTTATACGGCAAAAGGAAGGGGAAAGGTAGCAGATATTTTCAAGCACATAAAACTGTCAAAGTTCGCAAAGAAATATCTGGTTTGGCAAGCCATCTGTACCTGTGGCTTGAAAAGCAGCATTTTCATAGCGAAAGCCTAACTGAATATTTTTCCTGAATTTTATACTAATTGAACTTGAAAACGAAATTTAATTTGATTTTTTAAATAAACGATTTCACCGATTTACACGCGTTTTCCCTTGACCAAATTTTGACCGTATCACCCTTTAAGACAAAAAAAAAAAAACGCTTCAAATATAGGCTAAGACTTATTTTGAGGATTTAGTGTGTTTGGTTTAAAGTTTTTTGGAAATAAAAAAAATTTACTTTGAAATATCCCTTATAATTTGGATATTTTAACTGGCATTTCTTTGTACGTGAATAGCTTTATTATTATACCGCGATAAATTAGATCTGTATCCTAATTTTAATTTTATTGATCCTAGATTTTGAGTTAGCATGTGCCACTTTTAAAAAATAATTGTGGCACTTTTTCGACGTTTGACACTTTTTGTGCCATTTTTTGAAAAATCCCAACGGTAACGCTGCACCCGATTCCATATTTAGGCGAGTCCAATCGGCGTTTCACTTTAAGGTGAAACCACCACTGAGCTGCCACTGTTATTAAAAATGACACCGTTTATGCTACTTTCGGAAATTATTATTTACAGCTAATTGTAATTCATTTTCAAGTTAAATCATAGACCAATTAAAATAGAGACATACCTTGACAATTCACCATGGTTTTGTTTATTTGCAGAGCGCAGTCATTCCACTCAATTGCGCAGTCAAGTGACTCAATTTCTTTTTGGAAAACAAGAATAACCGTATAAATCAGTCAATTTGCATTACAAAAAATGTGTAGATTTATTGAATTTTATATGTTTTTTTCAATATTTGGTGCTTCATCAAAAGAACAAAGGAAAGAAAACAAATTAAAGCCAAATTAACCAAGTAAGGAAAGTCTAAAGTCGGGCGGGGCCGACTATATTATACCCTGCACCATTTTGTAGATCTAAATTTTCGATACCATATCACATCCGTCAAATATGTTGGGGGCTATATATAAAGGTTTGTCCTAAATACATACATTTAAATAGCACTCGATCTGTACAGAATTTGATAGACTTCTAAAAAATCTATAGACTCAAAATTTAAGTCGGCTAATGCACTAGGGTGGAACACAATTTTACTAAAAACATATGGGAAACGTTTAAATTAAACTTCGAAAAAGTTTATTTATGATTTATCGCTCGATATACATGTATTAGAAGTTTAGGAAAATTAGAGTCATTTTTACAACATTTCGACTAAGCAGTGGCGATTTTACAAGGAAAATGTTGGTATTTTGACCATTTTTGTCGAAATCAGAAAAACATATATATGGGAGCTATATCTAAATCTGAACCGATTTCAACCAAATTTGACACGCATAGCAATAATGCTAATTCTACTCCCTGAGCAAAATTTCAACTAAATCGGAGTTAAAAATTGGCCTCTGTGGTCATATGAGTGTAAATCGGGCGAAAGCTATATATGGGAGATATATCTAAATCTGAACCGATTTCAACCAAATTTTGCACGCATAGCTACAATGCTAATTCTACTCCCTGTGCAAAATTTCAACCAAATTGGGGTAAAACTCTGGCTTCTGGGACCGTATTAGTCTATATCGGCCGAAAGATATATATGGGAGCTATATCTAAATCTGAACCGATTTCAATAAAATTTGTCACACTTGACTACAGTACTAATTGTTCTTCTTGTGCAAAATTTTAAGCAAATTAGGTTAAAACTCTGGCTTCTGGGGCCTTATAAGTCCATATCGGGCGAAATATATATATGGGAGCTATATCTAAATCTGAACCGATTTCTTTCAAAATCAATAGGGATCTATTCTGAGCCAAAACACATACTTGTGCCAAATTTGAAGTCCATTGGGCTAAAACTGCGACCTAGACTTTGATTACAAAAATGTGTTCACGGACAGACGGACATCGCTATATCGACTCAAGAGCCCACCCTGAGCATTTTTGCCAAAGACACCATGTGTCTATCTCGTCTCCTTCTGGGTGTTGCAAACATATGCACTAACTTATAATACCCTGTTCCACAGTGTGGAGCAGGGTATAAAAATCACTCAATTGCAGACTAAAACAAGTAAGGAAAGTCTAAAGTCGGGCGGGACCGACTATATTATACCCTGCACCACTTTGTAGATCTAAATTTTCGATACCATATCACATTCGTCAAATGTGTTGGGTGCTATATAAAGGTTTGTCCCAAATACATACATTTAAATATCACTTGATTTGGACAGAATTTGATAGACTTTTGCAAAATTTACAGACTCAAAATTTAAGTTGGCTAATGCACTAGGGTTGAACACAATTTTAGTAAAAAACCAGTAAGGAAAGTCAAAAGTCGGGCGGGGCCGACTATATTATACCCTGCACCACTTTGTAGATCTAAATTTTCGATACCATATCACATCCGTCAAATGTGTTGGGGGCTATATATAAAGGTTTGTCCCAAATTCTTACATTTAAATATCACTCGATCTGGACCGAATTAGATAGACTTCTACAAAATCTATAGACTCAAAATTTAAGTCGGCTAATGCACTAGGGTGGAACACAATGTTAGTAAAAAAATATGGGAAACATTTAAATCTGAAGCAATTTTAAGGAAACTTTGCAAAAGTTTATTTATGATTTATCGCTCGATATATATGTATTAGAAGTTTAGGAAAATTAGAGTCATTTTTACAACTTTTCGACTAAGCAATGGCGATTTTACAAGGAAATTGTTGGTATTTTGACCATTTTTGTCGAAATCAGAAAAACATATATATGGGAGCTATATCTAAATCTGAACCGATTTCAACCAAATTTGGCACGCATAGCTACAATGCTAATTCTACTCCCTGTGCAAAATTTCAACTAAATGGGAGTTAAAAATTGGCCTCTGTGTCATATGAGTGTAAATCGGGCGAAAGCTATATATGGGAGATATATCCAAATCTGAACCGATTTCAACCAAATTTGGCACGCATAGTTACAATGCTAATTCTACTCCCTGTGCAAAATTTCAACTAAATCGGAGTTAAAAATTGGCCTCTGTGGGCAAATGAGTGTAAATCGGACGAAAGCTATATATGGGAGCTATATCTAAATCTGAACCGATTTGGCTGATATTTTGCAAGTTTTTCGAAACCCATAGAATATTCCGATGTACGGAATTTGAGGAAGATCGGTTGATATATACGCCAATTATAACCAGATCGATGAAAAATATATATGACAGCTATATCTAAATCTGAACCGATTTTTTCCAAAATCAATAGGGATCGTCTTGGAGCCGAAACAGGACCCTATACCAAATTTTAGGATAATCGGACTAAAACTGCGAGCTGTACTTTGCACACAAAAATACATCAACAGACAGACGGACAGACAGACAGACAGACGGACATCGCTAAATCGACTCAGAATTTAATTCTAAGCCGATCCGTATACTAAAAGGTTGGTCTATGATTACTCCTTCTTGGCGTTACATACAAATGCACAAACTTATTAAACCCTGTACCACAGTAGTGGTGAAGGGTATAAATATGGGAAACATTTAAATCTGAAGCAATTTTAAGGAAACTTCGCAAAAGTTTATTTATGATTTATCGCTCGATATATATGTATTACAAGTTTAGGAAAATTAGAGTCAGTTTTACAACTTTTCGACTAAGCAGTGGCGATTTTACAAGGAAAATGTTGGTATTTTGACCATTTTTGTCGAAATCAGAAAAACATATATATGGGAGCTATATCTAAATCTTAACCGATTTCAACTAAATTTGGCAGGCATAGCTACAATGCTAATTCTACTCCATGTGCAAAATTTCAGCTAAATCGGAGCAAAAAATTGGCCTCTGTGGTCATATGAGTGTAAATCGGGCGAAAGCTATATATGGGAGCTATATATAAATCTGAACCGATTTCAATCAAATTTGGCACGCATAGCTAGAATGCTAAATCTACTCCCTGTGCAAAATTTCAACCAAATTGGGCCAAAACTCTAGCTTTTAGGACCATATTAGTCCATATCGGGGGAAAGATATATATGGGAGCTATATCTAAATCTGAACCGATTTCAATCAAATTTTGCACACTTGACTATACGACCAAGTGTTATGCTAATACAAAATTTCAAGCAAATCCGTATAAAACTCTGGCTGCTGTGTCCATATTAGTGCATATCGGGCGAAAGATATATATGGGAGCTATATCTTAATCTGAACCGATTTCAATAAAATTTGGCACACTTGACTATAGTACTAATCAGGGCTGTGGAGTCGGAGTCGGAGTCGGAGTCTTGGAGTCGGAGTCTGAAGATTTTGCTGGAGTCGGAGTCGGAGTCGGAGTCGTAAAAATTTTGCTCGACTCCGACTCCGGCTAAACCAAATTTTTTAAAATACTTCACATTTTTGTAACTAAACAAGTTTTTACGCAAATTAGTCTCCATTGCGTTATTCATTCGATCAATGTACAGCATGATTGTAAATGAAAATCAACTTCCAATTACGACTATCTTTTTATGTATCCTAGAATGCTAGACTAGCAGATAGGCTGGATCGATCCATTTTAATGCCCATATCAATTTATTTGAAATATTTCGAACAATCGAAATTATTTTGTTTAATTTTATCTTAAGGCTATATACATATGTGGAATATTGACAGAAAATTTTTTCACAGTTGTTTTTATAGAAAAACTAGCGTAACCCGGTCCGCTTCGCTGCGCCTTCCGAAGCGTATTTGGAGGAACATTTTGCGTTAACTTAGTCAACTATATCCTTCGTGCTGAAAACAAATTCGAAAAGATTTGAATTTTGTTAAACAAATCGGACTACTTGATTTTTCGTTTATAGGTACAAATACGGCGGGAGAGGGTGTACCTTCTTCTATATTTCTTGTGAATTTTAAGTGTGGTTTGCAGGGTTGGCCTGTCGCAAACTGTGACATTTGCGACATACGTTTACGACGGTATAATACGTATGTCGCAAAAGTCGTAAACCTAGTGTAGAAAACCTAATTTGGAATTAAAGAAATTGTGAATATTTTTTAATTTAATTTAGTTAAGCTCCCCGATAAAAGGTATGCAAAAAATGTCCTATATTGTATTTATTCAAAACTCTACTAGATTTACATCTCTCATTCACAACTTGAAACTATTCTTGGTTTTCGTGGACCAAGCTTTAGCTGCATCAACGAATGACTAGCTACAATTTTGAAAATTTTTAATTAGTATGGAAATTGGTTCTAATAAGCCAAAAAGTGATTTTATAAAATTTTTTCTAAACAGCAACAGCAATAAGTAGTTTTCCTTCCTTCCAGTTTCTGCAGTAATTTGTGAAAGGTTAACTACGAGCGAGTACCGACCGTCACGTTTACTGCACCATCGAGTAGTTTATAGTAATTTTGGCTTCAAATTTTCAATTGAAATAACTATATTCTCAAGTATTTTAAACTCGTTAATAATTTTATGAACATTCCTGAGAATTGAAACTTCTTCGCATATATCATCATCTTGGATATCGTTCGCTGCCTATCTGAAGGGTCTGAAGTATTTGGAGTTTGCGACGTTTGCTACTTTTTCTACATTTACGACGTGTATGTGACGTTTACGACGTTTACAACTTTGCGACAGTCGCAAACCTTAAAATGTTTGATACAGACCATCTCTGGTGGTTTGTCAAGGAAAGGTATCCTTCTCCTCAACATATCTGAAAATTAAGCATTATATTATAATAACATACAAAGAATTACTGTTTCCCATCCAATAAATCGGAAAAGGCAAAAGTAGTAAAAAATTTTACCACATTAACATTTGCTAAAATGTTGGAAAATAATGCACCCTCTACGTTGGCTGCCAATTTCATGTAAATTTAAGTTCTTTACTAAAAAGATTTTTGCCTGTGCAAAAATCATAAACTTATGTACCGAGTTCCCATTTACGGATAACCCTCTACTTTCAACTTAAGAAAAAAAAACGGACAAAAGGGAACCCTCTCTTTACTAATAAGAAGTCTGGAAGAAAGAAGCCTGTGCAAAAATCATAAAATTATATACCGAGTTCCCATTTACGGACAACCCTCCACTTTTAATTTAAGAGAAAAAACCGACAAAAGGGAACTCTCTCCCCACCTTCGCTCCACTCTGACCTGATATCCGACTATCACGTACCCTATATTAATTTCGCAACTACTCAATGGTCCCTATAAATTCTATCGAAGTAAATCGACAAAGTTTATTTCAATTTTCCCCTTCCCCAACCAGATATCGAAAAATCATATATTAATTTAAAAATGTATAAATTTCATCACGTCCTCCCACGTCCCCTGTAAATTTCAAGTAGATCGGAGATGTTTAATTTTTGCTCTATTGTTTTAAAGGGACGTCACTTTTCCCCGCTTCCTTTATAAATTTCAAGAAAACTTAAATTTTTTTATATTTCTTGTTAGCCGGATACCGAAACAGGCAATTGACGTCCAAATGCATTATATCTAATTATACAATTATTTTTCGAGCTTAATGGACAGATATAGATTAAGGAACATGGTTAATAGAGCCATTTTTTTGCAGTTTTAGAGGAGGACCTCCTCCCCGACCAAATGTCGAAAAGCGTATCTTTTGTAAACGTCCCAGAAAATGTCAAGCAAATTATAAGCCTTAAAGGGGCGGCCTCTCTTCCGTCCAAAAATCACAAAATCAGGTATCAACTATTACGGTTGACAGTGGTTACGATCTCTCCCCAGTCCTCTGTAAATTTCAAGTAACTCGGTAAAGTTTAATTGTTTCTCTGTATGTACTTAAGAGAAGCGGATGTCTCCCTATGCCCTTTTATTTTTATTAAAAAATCAGGAACCTGATATAAATTTCATAACCTCACCCATTTTTCCGTAAAATTTCAGTCGGGGTGTTAAGTTTTGTTTTCACTGTACTTTAAAAAAAGTCGGGCAAAGGGGTGGCCCCCCTCCCAGACCAAATATCGAAAAATAATGTAGCGGATTTTTGTCTAGATGACAACCCCAACATTCAATGAAAATTTCATGCAAATCGCATAATTTTGTTCCAAGTTTCAAAAAGTAGAGCAAGGGGGAGGTCCCCCTCCCCGTCCGCATATGAAATCATCAGGTACCTCATATTAATTCCATAACCTCACCGCATGTTCTCTTTAAACCTCAGATAATTTAGAGAATTTTAGATTTTTCACTGTACTTTAAAAAAAGTCGAACAAAGGGGAGGTCCCCCTCCGCCACCAAATATCGAAATATAAAGTAGCGGATCTTTGTCTAGTTGCCAACCCCAACATTCAATGAAAATTTCAAGCAAATCGGTCAACTTTGGTCAAATTTTCAAAAAGTCCGACAAAGGGGAGGTCCCCCTCCGCGACCAGGTGTCAAAAAATGAGGTACCCTATTTTCACCACATGAACGTCCCCTATGATCTCTGAAAGTTTCAAGTAAATCGGTTCAGCCGTTTCGTAGCCAACTCGGTTCATACAAACAAACAAACAAACAAACAAATAAGCAAACATAGATTGAATTTTATATATATAGATTGTCAAAATGTTATTTCTATAAAAAGTTTTGTCAAACTTTTTTTTCTATAGCAAATTTTGTCAAAATTTTATTTCTATAAAAAATTTATTCAAAATTTTATTACTATAGAAATATTTTTTTCTATGGGAAATTTAGTCAAAATTTTATTGAATTTATTTAAATTGAGTCAAAATTTTGTTTCTATAGAAAATTTTGCAAAATTTAGTTTGTTACACAATTTTTTTTTTTCAAAATTTTATTTCTATTGATAAGTTTATTTCTATAAAAATTTAAATCAAAATTTTATTTCTATAGAAAATTTTGCCAATATTTTATAGTAATAGGTTTTTTTATTAGAAAATTTGGTCAAAATGTTATTTCAATAGAAAATTTTTTCAAAATTTTATTACTATAGAAAATTTTGTCAAAATTTTGTTTCTGTAGGAAATTTAGTCAAAATTTTGTTTCTGTAGAATATTTTGCAGAATTTTATTTTCTACACAAAATTTTTTTCTTAAATCACATTTTTATTGAACATTTTATCAAAATTTTATTTCTATAAGAAAAAATTGTCAAATTTTATTTCTATGGCAAATTTTCTCAAATTTGTTTTCTTACTGATGCTCACTGAAACTCACTGCTATAAAAAATGTATTCAAAATTTTATTACTATAGAAATATTTTTTTCTATATAAAATTTAGTCAAAATTTTATTTCTATAGAAAATTTTGTAAAATTAATACACAATTTTTTTTAATTGTATTTCTATTAATAATTTTTTCAAACTTTTATTTCTATAAAAAATTTAGCCAAATTTTATTCTAAATTTTATTTCTATATATTTGGTCAAAATTGGATTTCTATAGAAAACTTTGCCAAAATTTTATTTCTATAGAAAATTTAGTCAAAATTTTATTTACTAGACAAAAATTTTTCCAAAATTGTATGCTTACTGATACTCACTGCTAAGTCGAAAACTTGTAGAAATGACTCAAATTTTCAAATATTTCAATGAATGAATCATAAATGCATTTTTGCGAAATTGTCTAAACAATTATAAATATTTCCCAAATATTGCCCGAGATTTTGTAGAAGTCTGATTTGAGATTTTATCAAAATGTAGATCTAAATACAAAGTTGTGCAGAGTATATTATAATCGGCCCGCCCGACTTTAGACTTTCCTTGCATTTTTATTTTTTGTTAAAATTGTGTTACGTCCCATAACGTTAGTTTTAAATTTTAAGTACATAGATTTTGTAGAAGTATATACAATTTTGCCTAAATAGATTCAGATTCAAATTCATGCATATAGTTCGCAACAAATTTAAAGGATTTGAGATAGTATCAACAATTTTGGTCCACAAATACATATACTGTTGGTATCTTCTCATATTATGAAGGGTATTTATATCATTATTTTATTTATTAAACATTGCCCTAAATTTTAAATATAGAGTTCAATTGGCATCTAAATTGAAATTAAGACCTTTTTTTGCACACATAAATAAATACGATACTTTATATCGATCCACTTACGGCACCCCCACAATAGAACTACAAATTTGTGGTATTAAAATGAGATTTAGTTATATTACCCGGAGTCGACTCCGGAGTCGGAGTCGGAGTCGAGCTGATGAAAAATGCTGGAGTCGGAGTCGGAGTCGAGCAAAATTGGCTCGACTCCACAGCCCTGGTACTAATTGTTCTTCTTGTGCAAAATTTTAAGCAAATTAGGGTAAAACTCTTGCTTCTGTGGCCATATAAGTCCATATCGGGCGAAATATATATATGAGAGCTATATCTAACTCTGAACCGATTTCTTCTAAAATCAATAGGGATCTATTCTGAGCCAAAACACATACTTGTGCCAAATTTGAAGTCGATTGGACTAAAACTGCGACCTAGACTTTGATTACAAAAATGTGTTCACGGACAGACGGACATCGCTATATCGACTCAGGAACCCACCCTGAGCATTTTTGCCAAAGACACCATGTGTCTATCTCGTCTCTTTCTGGGTGTTGCAAACATTTGCACTAACTTATAATACCCTGTTCCACAGTGTGGAGCAGGGTATAAAGAGCCCTCTACGGTGTGCAGACAAACTACAGCGCTGTGAATTCACTTTCGATGTCTATACCTTCCTTGGTCTATGGTTCAATTTCAAGTCAGTAGGTGCAAACGTTTATTGTGGTAAACTCTTCCCTAGTTAGGTTCGTTTCATTTCCTAAATTTATTTGAACTAAATTCACTGTAGCATGCCATACGATATCCTTTGTATCTTGTAACCGCTTCCTCCATCACCTTTAAATCGTGTACGTGTCAATTGAATGAGTACTTTTCGTACAAGAGATTTTCCCATTTTTTTATTGTGAATAAATTGAATGGAATGTTTTCTGGTATTCTCCCCAATATTGGTTGGACATATTCGTTTTGTGCTTTTGGCTGATTTTGTCAGTCTACTTTTTCGTTTCTATTCCAGGCACAAGAGCATCCTATTTGAAAGGATTTGTAATTGTCGAACTATTTGCAGCTTTTCTTTTCAATACAACGGCTGAGTGACTGAATGACTTGAGTGATTGTACGTAAAGGGTTCGAAATGGATTGTATGGGGAAGTTCAGATAGTGGGTGCAAAGTGGGTAGTGCTTGTTAGATGGACGTGCTATGAAATGGCAAAACGGAAAAGTGTTTTTTTTTTTTGGTTGAAAATATTTTGCGGCTCGTTACGAATGTTTTCCTTTTCAACTTGTTGCCCGTAATTTGCTCCTTGTTAATTTTTCTTGTCCCCCGTTGTTGTTATTGTTGCTGTTGTTAATGAAGATTGTGATGTAGGCCCCCTTACAATCCGGTTATTCGTTGTATCCCTAAGAAAAATACATGTTAGGGATGCCCATTTTGGGTAGGACATATGTATTGGAAGCGTGATTAACAACAGATGGCATTGTCCGCCTCATTCCATAGATTGCATTTTCAGTATTTGTAATTTTGATTTTCAGGATGTGTAATTTGTGTTTGAGAAGTGGGGATTTTATTTTGAAAAAGTATTTCTGGGAACAACATCTTTCGAAGTTACACGCCTATCCATTGAAACTTTTGGGTATAATTCAAATGCAAGGAAATTAGATACCCATTGAGTTGAAGCCAAGTCACAATGAAAGGCGATTTTTCACAGCTGCTCAAAAGAAAAGGTTCTTTGGATCACATCGTTACTGATGCTAAAAAGTGCATCGACAATACCAAGCAACAAAAATCATAGGGTTACCCCGTTCATGCCTCAACATCGACGAAAATGCCGAATACAAGTAAGGATACTTTTAAGACACAATTCTATTTTAAATTTAGGTTTTGTGTACTTGCTTCTAGAAAGCAAATTTTAATTTTTCGCTTTCTCAGCTTTTTTTCTTCATATGCTATCAAAGTCCTTTAAAAACGAGTTAACGGCAACTTTATTTTCCAAATTAGGACTCGACTTCCAGTAGAAATTATGCTATGTTTGAAGCAAAAAACTTCTTTAAAATAAAGTGTTGAAAAACATGTCCTATATTTGAACGATTTTTTGCTTTGTAGTCAAGATGCAAAAAGACAACAAATTTAAAGACAATTTCATTAAATTTAAAGAATTTTTCTGAATTAGTAAAGTCAAGTTGACCTTAGCATATAAATTTTTTCTTTCATGTTAAGATACCCATTTTTAAGTCAAATCACTTAATTATAAGGACAATATGACTTCATTGAAAAGTTTATCGACTTTTGACAAGGAAAATAACTTTATTTTAGAGAAATGCGTCTTCTATGCTAAGCAAAATTTGTATTCGTATTTTAAAGACATGAAATCTTTGACCTCACGACAATATTTTTTTCAGTGTAGCAACCAATTTTGTTATATCAGCAAACATTTTGTTGAACTGTTGTTGTTAGTTCAAAAATTATAATATTATTTTGTGTGTAGAATTTAACTTCTTTCTGATTCAATCACCAAATTAATTCATCCAATTAAGTTTTTAATTGAAATGTCTTCAATCACGAAAATCACATTTTTAGTTGGGCATCAAAACAAAAAAATACTTGATTAAAAAATTAATTGATTTCAAATTTAATTCATGTTTTTTTAATGATTCAATAAATAATTCAATTAACTAATTTAATTCACTGCTCAATTTAATTAATTTAATTCACTGCTCAATATTTAGCTGTTCGGTATTGGGCCAATGGCCTTTACACACATGCACATATGTTCCAATATAAACAAAATGTGTTTCGGGCAGAACTTTTTAAACACAATATATTTAAGTGCATAATTGTAAAGTTCCTAAACTAGCATTAAATGTTTGGGACACATATGTTAATATGTTAGAATATATTATGTTTGCGACATGAATGTTTCGTAAAAATAATATGAGAGAATGTATACATATATAAATTTACAAATTTCGAATAAACATATATATGTTATGATATTTTATTTAGAGAGCGACAGAGAGAGAGAAAGACTGTAGAGAAAGAAATTGAGATGGAAACCGGGAGGGTTGATGAAAGATATCAACATAACACAGCGAGAGAATCAAAAGAGAGCAATTTCTGTGAAACTACACTGAAAAAAATATTGTCGTAAGGCCAACGATTTTAGGTCCTTAAAATACGAATGCAAATTTTGCTTAGCATAGAAGACACATCTCACTGATATAAAGTTTTTTTCCTGGTCCAAAAGTCGGTAAACTTTTCAATGAAGTCGTTTTGTCCTTATAATTAAGTGATTTGACTTAAAAATGGGTATCATAACATGAAAGAAAATTTTTTTGGGGTAAGGTCAACTAGACTTTAGTAATTCAGAAAAGTTCTTTAAAATTAAAGAAATTGTCCTTAAATTTGATGTCTCATTTTACCTTGATTACAATGCAAAAAATCGTTCAAAAATAGGACATGTTTTTCAACACTTTATTTTAAAGACGTTTTTTACTTGAAACATAGCATAATTTCTACTGGAAGTCGAGTCAGAATTTGGAAAATAAAGTTGTCGTTAACTCGTTTTGAAAGAACTTTGATAGCATATTAAACCAAAAAGCTAAAAAAATTAAAAATTAAAATTTGCTTCCTAAAAGCAAGTACACAAAACCCAAATTTAAAAGAGAATTGTGTCTTAAAAGTATCCTTACTTGAATTCTCCGCTTCTTTGGCTCGGAATCAATACCAAAATTGTTAAAGTAAAGACAAAATCTTTGGAACCGGGCATGTTTTTTTTCAGTGTACTTGTACGTTGTTTTGGAAAACTGTTGTATGAGTTCATTTTTTTGGCTATATGCTTGGCATGTCAATAAGGCTTCGCCAAAAACTTGATATGCTTAAGTCTAAATATTATTTAATTTGAATATTAAAATGAGTATTCGGAGTAAAGAGAATAAACATTCAGAACCAAGAGAATAGACATTAAAAAAAAACAGCATACTCGCATGTTTTGGCCTTGATAGCAGCATTTTATGTATGTGTGGACATGTATTTTGTTTTGGCATTACGAGCACAACTTGTATACCCTCCACCATAGGATGGTGGTATATTAACTTTGTCATTCCGTTTGTAACACATCGAAATTGCTCTAAGACCCCATAAAGTATATATATTCTGGGTCGTGGTAAAATTCTGAGTCGCTATAAGCATGTCCGTCCGTCTGTTGAAATCATGCTAACTTCCGAACAAAGCAAGCTATCGACTTGAAACTTGGCATAAGTAGTTCTTATTGATGTAGGTCGAATGGTATTGCAAATGGGCCATATCGGATCACTTTTACGTATAGCTCCCATATAAACCGACGCCTTGATTTGGCTTGCGGATCCTCTTAGAGGAGCAAACTTCATCCGATCCGGTTGAAAATTGGTACGTGGTGTACTTATATGGTCTCTAACAACCATGAAAAAATTGGTCCATATCGGTCCATAATTATATATAGACCCCATATAAACCGATCCCCAGATTTGACCTCCGGAGCCTCTTGGAGGAGCAAAATTCATCCGATCCGGTTGAAATTTGGTACGTGGTGTACGTATATGGTCTCTAGAATACCATGCAAAAATTGGTCTATATTGGCCTATAATTATATATAGACCCCAAATAAATCGATCCCCAGATTTGACGTCCGGAGCCTCTTGGAGGAGCAAAATTCATCCGATTCGGTTAAAATTTGGTACGTGGTGTACGTATATGGTCTCTAACAACCATGCAAAAATTGGTCCATATCGGTCCATAATTATATATAGCCCCCATATAAATCGATCCCTAGATTTGACGTCCGGAGCCTCTTGGAGGAGCAAAATTCATCCGATTCGGTTGAAATTTGGTACATTGTGCTAGTAAAGGGTGATTCTTTTGAGGTTAGGATTTTCATGCATTAGTATTTGACAGATCACGTGGGATTTCAGACATGGTGTCAAAAAGAAAGATGCTCAGTATGCTTTGACATTTCATCATGAATAGACTTACTAACGAGCCACAACGTCGAATTTTCAGTGAATGGGCCCTAGAAAAGTTGGCAGAAAATCCGCTTTTTTATCGACAAATTTTGTTCAGCGATGAGGCTCATTTCTGGTTGAATGGCTACGTAAATAAGCAAAATTGCCGCATTTGGAGTGAAGAGCAACCAGAAGCCGTTCAAGAACTGCCCATGCATCCCGAAAAATGCACTGTTTGGTGTGGTTTGTACGCTGGTGGAATCATTGGACCGTATTTTTTCAAAGATGCTGTTGGACGCAACGTTACGGTGAATGGCGATCGCTATCGTTCGATGCTAACAAACTTTTTGTTGCCAAAAATGGAAGAACTGAACTTGGTTGACATGTGGTTTCAACAAGATGGCGCTACATGCCACACAGCTCGCGATTCTATGGCCATTTTGAGGGAAAACTTCGGAGAACAATTCATCTCAAGAAATGGACCGGTAAGTTGGCCACCAAGATCATGCGATTTGACGCCTTTAGACTATTTTTTGTGGGGCTACGTCAAGTCTAAAGTCTACAGAAATAAGCCAGCAACTATTCCAGCTTTGGAAGACAACATTTCCGAAGAAATTCGGGCTATTCCGGCCGAAATGCTCGAAAAAGTTGCCCAAAATTGGACTTTCCGAATGGACCACCTAAGACGCAGCCGCGGTCAACATTTAAATGAAATTATCTTCAAAAAGTAAATGTCATGGACCAATCTAACGTTTCAAATAAAGAACCGATGAGATTTTGCAAATTTTATGCGTTTTTTTTTTTTTAAAAAGTTATCAAGCTCTTAACAAATCACCCTTTACCATGCGCCACACTGTGGAACAGGGTATTATAAGTTAGTGCATATGTTTGCAACACCCAGAAGGAGACGAGATATAAACATGGTGTCTTTCGCAATATTGCTCAGGATCGATCCCTTAGTCGATATAGCCATGTCCGTCTGTCCGTCCGTCTGTCTGCGAACACATTTTTGTAATCGAAGTCCAGATCGCAGTTTCAGTACAATCGACTTCAAATTTGACACAAGTTTCTGTTTTGGGTCGTAATAGAACTCCATTGATTTTGGAAGAAATCGGTTCAGATTTAGATATAGCCCCGATATATTTCGCTCAATATGGACTTATATGGCCCCAGAACCCAGAGTTTTACCCTGATTTGCTTGAAATTTTGCACAAGGAGTACAATTAATACTATCGTCAAGTGTGCTAAATTTCGGTTCAGATTTAAATATAACTCCCATATATAGCTTTCGTCCGATTTACACTCATTTGACCACAGAAGTTAATGTTGCAATCCGATTTAAGTGAAATTTTGCAAAGGGAGTAGAATTAACATTGTAATGCCAAATTTGGTTGAAATCGGTTCAGATTTAGATATATCTGTCATATATATGTTTTTCTTATTTCGGCCAAAAAGTCAGATTTAAATATATACATATGGGAATAAAAACCTTTATATATAGCACCAACACATTTGACAGATTTGATATGGTATCGAAAATGTGGATATACAAAGTGGTGGTCGGCCCGCCCGAATTTGGTCCTTCCTTAGGTGTCGTTTTTTTTTATACTCTCCACCATAGGATGGGGGGTATATTAACTTTGTCATTCCGTTTGTAAAACATCGAAATATTGCTCTAAGACCCCATAAAGTAGTGGGTCGTGGTGAAATTCTTATGTCCGTCAGTCCGTCTGTTGAAATCACGCTAACTGAAACTTCGCTAACCGAACGAAACAAGCTATCGACTTGAAACTTGGCATAAGTAGTTGTTATTTATGTAGGTCGGACGGTATTACAAATGGACCACATTGGACCACTTTTACGTATAGCCCCCATATAAACCGACCCCCAGATTTGGGTTGCGGAGCCTCTTAGAGAAGTAAATTTCATCCGATCCGGATTTGGTGCGTGGTGTTAGTATATGGTCTGTAACCACCATGCGAAAATTGGTCCATATCGGTCCATAATTATATGTAGCCCTAGGTTTGACCTACGGAACCTCTTGGAGGAGCAAAATTCATCCGATTCGGTTGAAATTTGATACGTGGTGTTAGTATATGGTCTCTAACTACCGTGCAAAGATTGGTCAATATCGGTCTATAGTTATATAAAGCCGATCCCCAATCACACAAAAATTGGTCCATATCGGTTCATAATCATGGTTGCCACTTGAGCTAAAAATAATCTACCAAAATTTTATTTCTATAGAAACTTTTATTACTATAGAAAATTTTTTCAAAATTTTATTTTTATAGAAAATTTTGTCAAAATGTTATTTCTATAGAAAATTTTGTCAAAATTTTATTTCTAAAGAAAATTTTGCCAAAATTTTATTTCTATAAAACATTTTGCCAAAAATTTATTTTTATAGAAAATTTTGTCAAAATGTTATTTCTATAGAAAATTTTGTCAAAATTTTATTTCTATTGAAAATGTTGTCAAAATTTTATTTCTATAGATTTTTTTTTTTAAAATTTTATTTCTATGGAAAATTTTGTCAAAATTTTATTTCTATAGAAAATATTGTCAAAATTGTATTTTTATAGAAAATTTTGTCAAAATGTTATTTCTGTAGAAAATTTTGTCAACATTTTATTTCTACAGAAAATTTTGTCAAAATTTTATTTCTAAAGAAAATTTTGCCAAAATTTTATTTCTATAAAACATTTTGCCAAAATTTTATTTTTATAGAAAATTTTGTCTAAATGTTATTTCTATAGAAAATTTTTTCAAAATTTTATTTTTATAGAAAATTTTGTCAAAATGTTATTTCTATAGAAAATTTTGTCAACATTTTATTTCTATGGACAATTTTGTCAAACTTTTATTTCTATAGAAAATATTGTCAAAATTGTATTTCTATAGAAAATGTTGTTAAACATTTATTTCTAGAGAAAATTTTGTCAAACTGAATTTTATGCGTATTTCATCGGCCTTTTTTTCGTTTAATATGTACCACGTATGGACTAACTTACAATTTAGAAGACGGTGTTAGGAGGTTTTAAGAGACCTTGCCATCGGCAAGTGTTACCGCAACCCAAGTAATTCGATTTTGGATGACAGTCTTTAGAAGAAGTTTCTACGTACTCCATGGTGGGGGGTACATAATCTTCGGCCTGGCCGAAATTACGGCCGTATATACTTGTTGTTTTTTTTTTTTTGAGGGTGTGTTGGACATTACCAAACGGTTAAGGAAATATGATATGCAAAAAATCTCTTCACTTACCTCCGAGTTGAATATCTTCAACGATATCCCTATTACATATACATGTTTAGATATAAGTGTGTGTGTGTATGTATTTGTGAATCGTTATAGTCTTGCATGTTGTTGTTGTTGTTGTCATTTTATAGCCCGTTTGCTCTTCATCGTCGTTAATCTTCCATAATGAGTTGTGAAAAAAGGCAAAAAAAAAAAAGCGAAAAACAAAAAACAAAAATCACAAGGCAAAGTCTTCCCTTTTCAGTCATATTTACCGTTGTCCTCGTCGCTGGCGTTATCGTTGTCGTTGTCGTACTACGTCATTTGTGTTTAATTGTGTTTTGTATTTCAAACTCTTTTTAAGTGTTCCTGTGTGCAGTCAGTCAGTAGTGGGAAAGCAAAAACACAAAAGGACGACTGCCTACAGAAGAAGGTTTCCTTGGCATACACCCACCCCCCAAAAAGAGGTGGCCTAACCTAACCTAACCCCCCCCCCCCACACTACTTCTCTGGTGGTCGTAGTAGTTGTGTGGGAGCTGATAACAATATTTGTACTAATTTGGCATTTTGTTAAGAGTACTTTTCTGCCACTTTATCTGACACTTGATGCTCTTTTAATTGCGCGCCAAAACGTTTTTATTCAAGTGCTTCATTTCATTTTCAAGTTTTCCCAGCTACTTCTACTACTCCTGTGCCATTGCTGCTGTTACGGCTGATGCTTCTGATTGTTCATGCCATAGTTTTGTTGATATGTGTGTCTTGGGTGTAATTTTCGTTTGCTTGTTTCTGTTTCTATCTTGGGCCCAAAGTGGCAGAAATCTTTGGTTGTTGACAAACTTCCGGTTGAAACAGTTATTTCTTTTTATGAAAATAGGCTTGACCCAATTTACCAGGAGTATAATAATTTCCAAAGCATATTTTTGTGAAAAAATAAAAGAAATCACAGCATTTTGGGAAAGCTAAAAATGTTTGATAATTTTTAATAGAAATGTAAGTCAATATTTTGGATTTGAGAAAATTTTTTTGTTATTGAAACTTATGAATCTCGTCACATATTTAATTGGAGTTATTTTCCTTAGGGTAGGTTATAGAAATCGGTTGTCTTTTGTTACAAACGCACCAAACTAACAAATCCACATTTACTGAACTGAGCCTATATTAAACTCAATGGTAGGAATCTCCATTTCTATAGCTGAGTGCGAATGAGAAACTGCGATTAAACCAATGACCCTTTTAGTGCATGCAGGGTTCACTATGACCCTTTTAGTGCATGCAGGGTTCACTAATCATTACACCTGAGTGGCTGTCGTCTGAAGTGGCATCTTTGGATTCAGACCATAATTTTTCCCATCAAACGTATTTCTTCTAAACTCCAGATATACCCGGATGGTTATATAAGTCTCATCGTCAAGACTACGTTTCGATTTAATTCAGATCGAGTGTGACATTCTGACGTTATTAAGATAGTCCTAGGAGAATGGGACCCCAGAACAGATATCAGAGGGAGATAACTGCTACACAGATGGTTCAAAGATGGGTTAGAAGGCGGCCCGATATTTCAGGATCACTTAAAGAAGCTCTGAAACACTCAGAGGTGTCACCAGCATTACTGAGGTGGGATAAACCACCGCTGAAAAACTTTTTGGTTTTCGGTCGAGGCAGTGATCAAACCCACGACCTTGTGTATGCAAGGCGGGCATGCTAACCATTGCACCATGGTGGTTGCCTACTGGGTGTATATGTGGAGAAGCCAGACACCGACATCCTATTCCGATTACCGGACCACAGCACAATCCTGCAGGCAGAAGGACGTGTCATAAGGAAATGTGTTAAATGACCCGGAAATAAAACGAGACTGCCAGAAGGCAATAGCAGCCATTACGGTTCGATCAAGAACCGTATTGGAATGATCAATACTCGAAATACAACTGGATCTTCATCACATGGGTACAGGGTCATGCCGAAAACTTAGAAGCAAACGAACCACAGCGGAGTGAACTTAGAGAACGCAAAGCCAATAAAGGCAACGAGGTCCGAGTTGGATGAATGGAGACACAATAAGCGATGTGGACCAATGCAACAGTCGGGTGAGCGACGAAAATACTGTGCAAAAAAAATATTTTTTGTCTTCAATCACGAAATTAATTGATCCAATTAAGTTTTAATTGAAATTTCTTAAAGTACAAAAATGTTCGGCCGGTCCGAATCTTAAATACCCACCACCACACTGAAAAACAGTGAACCCACCAGGAAGAAAACTTTTGGTTAATTTTAGAAAATTTTAACTAAACAGTACTACAAACGCTGGCATCACGTCGATATCACAAAATTAAGTAAATATTTTTCGACAAATTCAAGAAAATTTATTAGACATAATTAATTTTTTTCACTTGTTAAAGAAAATTTTGTAGTTTGAAGGAAAAAATTGGAGTTCAAAATTGCAAGAATGTCTTTAGTGACATATGAAGTTCATGATGGACGCGTTTGTATTAAAATTTACAAATTTAAAGAAATTATGAACTATTTTTTGAGAAATACGAATTTAGTAAATTTTTATGCTTAATTCGTGTATAATTTTTTCCTGCTTTTTAGTTCATTTAACTATCGTACGCAAAAAAATATTGGAGTAAAGGAAAATTTTTCCAAACATAATAATTCCATGAACTAAAATAAAGTTAAATTGGCTTTAGTGAAATAGGTAGTTCACTTTTTTTTGAGTGCATGAATCAAATATACTACACTGTTAGAAAAATATGTTTTTCATATGTTCCGATATAAACAAAATGTGTTTCGGGCACAATTTTTAAACACAATATATTTAAGTGCAAACATTTAATGTTCCTAAACTAACACTAAATGTTTGGGACACATATGCTAATATGTTAGAATATATTATGTTTGGGGCATGAATGTTTCATAAAAATAATATGTGTGAATGTAAACATATATAAATTTACAAATTTCGAGTAGACATATATATGTTGTGATATTTTATTTAGAGAGCGACAGAGAGAGAGAGTATAGAGAAAGAAATAGAGATGTAAACCGGGAGGGTTGACGAAAGATATCAACATAACACAGCGAGAGAATCAAAAGAGAGCAATTTCTGTGAAACCGCTTGTATGTTGTTTCGGAAAACTGTTTTATGATAAGGCCAAAAATTTAATATGCTTAAGTCTAAATATTATTTAATTTGAATATTAGAATGAGTATTCGGAGTAAAGAGAATAGACATTCGGAACCAAGAGAATAAACCAAGAGGAGTTGACGGACACCTTCAAGTAGAAAAGCGGACATTAAGTTCGAGTTTTACAGCTAAAACAATTGAAAAAGTTTTTTTTTTCTTTAAAATGAATTATTAAAGAAAAGTAAAAGGCAAAACATTTCCATTTTAGAGTGATAATGCCAACTTAATACCGGCCTTAAAGGTAAAAATTAAGTACAAATGTGTAAATTAAAAAAAAATGGTGTTCGGTTGGAGCAGGGATTGATCCCACGACCCTTTGCATGCAAGGCAGACATGCTAACCACTGCTCCACGTGGCCAACAAATGTATGTTTCTGTTAAATAATGTTATGTTTGTATGGGGTCGTGGTCGCTGCAAACTATGCTATATTAACTTATAACGATAATTGTCTACAGGAGACCATAACAGCTACGTAGCCCAGTGAATAGTGTGTCGGCTTACAAACTGTATGGTCCTCCGTCCAGGAGAAAGGTAAAATTTAAAAAATTAAAAAAATTGAATAATTTCTTCAACATTATTTGTATTACACAAAAAGGTGCCAAGAACTAAAAAATTTCGTGGAAGTGAAAATTATATGAGGGAATGAGCACAATTTTCTTTGGGGAAAATTCTTCCAAGCATATAATATTTTTGGGCTCAAAATGCTTCCAAACATATAATATGTTCACATAAAACAAACATATTAATGTTTCGGCAGTATCCAATAATATATGTGATTCCTGCAAAATATGTTTGGAACATATGTTAGAGAAGCGATTTTTTTTGAGGGTGTAGTTTCCTTTGAAAATTTCAGGGGGGTTTGATAACAGATATTTTCCAAAGCAGATCACTTCAACAAGTAAGCTTCCCACAGATAAATGTAAAGATTTTACCTATGAAGACTAGATCAGATTCTGAATTTATAAGAACCATTTTTTGTTTGAGATTTAGAGGAATCCTCAACATCTCTTGTAAGTGTGTAAGAAAATTATGAAAACGCCTTGATTTAAAATCTATGTGGATTTTCATCCCAATTATTTAAATGACTACGAGAAGTAAAATCTGGAAATTTTGCATTCAGTTTCAAGCAATTTTCATGATCAGTGTGCCTTCTATACCATCAATAAGTGAAATCGGTCTATATGGAGGCCTTATCAAATGGACCGATAAAACTGAATCATATACACTTTGTTATGGGTCTAAAATGCCAGTTATTTTCAATTTGGATAAAAACTACAATTTCTAGAAACTCTAGGAGTTAAATCGGGAGTTCGGTGAAATGGAGGCTATACCAAAACATGGAAGGATACACACAGTATTCAGCACATCTAACTGTAGTTCTAGAATCTAGACCCCGGTTTATAAGGGGGCTATATCAAAAACTGTAGCGATATACAATAATTCGGCACACCTCCTAGAATACCTCAAAATTTTTTGGTTTCAAATAGGTTAAAAACAGAATAAGGAGTAATAAAATGGTACAAATTATTAAATTTTTTCGAAAAAAAAAATGCTAAATCCATTCGAGAAAAATTGCCAATTTTTGAAAATATTTGATTTCAAACGTTTCAGACAAACGTTTCAGACATGCTTTAAAATCATAAAAAATATAAAAATTATTTATTTAGCAAATTATTGCAAAATTTTCTAATTTACATCCAAAACACTGAATTCAGATTACACCTTAAGAAGTGCTGCAAATTCAGTGCAACGGCATTTGAAATGGTGGACATCCGTCCTATGACAAGTCTGTGTTAAATTCATGGCTTCTGCGCCAATTTTGCACCACTTCCGGATCCATAAAGAACATTTCCACTACTTTTTTTGGCGACGCTTTGGGATGGGATATTATATAGTATTTGGCAACAATATGGCAGTATATAAAAAAAATCGAGGGGAATTTTTCAATAATAAAAAAAGCAAAGAAAATCTAAAGTCGGGCGGTGCCGACTATATTATACCCTGCACCACTTTGTAGATCTAAATTTTCGATACCATATCAAATCCGTCAAATGCGTTGGGTCCTATATACAAAGGTTTATCCCAAATACATACATTTAAATATCACTCGATCTGGACAGAATTCGATAGACTTCTACAAAATCTATAGACTCAAAATTTAAGTCGACTAATGCACTGGGGTGGAACACAATGCTAGTAAAAAAATATGGGAAACATTTAAATCTGAAGCAATTTTAAAGAAACGTCACAAAAGTTTATTTATGATTTATCGCTCGATATATATGTATTACAAGTTTAGGAAAATTAGAGTCATTTTTACAACTTTTCGACTAAGCAGTGGCGATTTTACAAGGAAAATGTTGGTATTTTGACCATTTTTGTCAAAATCTGAAAAACATATATATGGGAGCTATATCTAAATCTGAACCGATGTCAACCAAATTTGGCACGCATAGCTACAATGCTAATTCTACTCCCTGTGCAAAATTTCAACTAAATCGGAGTTAAAAATTGGCCTCTGTGGTCATATGAGTGTAAATCGGGCGAAAGCTATATATGGGAGATATATCTAAATCTGAACTGATTTCAACCAAATTTGGCAGGCATAGCTACAATGCTAATTCTACTCCCAGTGCAAAATTTCATCTAAATCGGAGTTAAAAATTGGCCTCTGTGGTCATATGAGTGTAAATCGGGCGAAAGCTATATATGGGAGATATATCTAAATTTGAACCGATTTCAACCAAATTTGGCACGCACAGCTACAATGCTAATTGTACTCCCTGTGAAAAATGTCAACTAAATCGGAGCAAAAAATTGGCCTCTGTGGTCATATGAGTGTAACTCGGGCGAACGATATATTTGGGAGCTATATCTAAATCTAAACCGATTTCAATAAAATTTGGCACACTTGACTATAGTACTAATTGTACTCCTAGTGCAAAATTTCAACCAAATTGGGGCAAAACTCTGGCTTCTGGGACCGTATTCGTCCATATCGGGCGAGAGATATATATGGGAGCTATATCTAAATCTGAACCGATTTCAATAAAATTTGGCACACTTGAATATAATTGTTTAGTACTAATTGTTCTTCTTGTGCAAAATTTGAAGCAAATTAGGGTAAAGCTCTGGCTTCTGGGGCCATATAAGTCCATATCGGGCGAAATATATATATGGGAGCTATATCTAAATCTGAACTGATTTCTTCCAAAATCAATAGGGATCTATTCTGAGCCAAAACACATACTTGTGCCAAATTTGAAGTCGATTGGACTAAAACTGCGACCTAGACTTTTATTACAAAAATGTGTTCACGGACAGACGGACATGGCTATATCGACTCAGGAGCCCACCCTGGGCATTTTTGCCAAAGACACAATGTGTCAATCTTGTCTCCTTCTGGGTGTTGCAAACATATGCACTAACTTATAATACCCTGTTCCACAGTGTGGCGCAGGGTATAAAAACTCAAGGTTAATAGAATTTCTCTGCATTTCCATGGTGTTGGGTATTTAAGCTTCGGCCGAGCTGAATTTAACTCTGCTTTTACTTATTTTTATACCCACCACCATAGAATGGTGACGGGGGTATAATAAGTTTGTCATTCCGTTTGTAACGCATCGAAATATCGATTTCCGACTATATAAAGTATATATATTCTTGATCAGGGAGAAATTCTAAGACGATATAACGATGTCCGTCTGTCCGTCTGTCTGTCTGTCTGTCTGTTGTAATCACGCTACAGACTTCAATAATGAAGCAATCGTGCTGAAATTTTGCACAAGCTCGTCTTTTGTCTGCAGGCAGGTCAAGTTCGAAGATGGGCTATATCGGTCCAGGTTTTGATATAGTCCCCATATAAACCGACCTCCCGATTTGGGTCTTGGGCTTATAGAAATCGTAGTTTTTATCCAATTTGCCTGAAATTTGAAATCTGGAGGTATTTTATGACCATAAAGAGATGTGCCAAAAATGGTGAGTATCGGTCCACGTTTTGGTATAGCCCCCATATAGACCGATCTCACGATTTTACTTCTTGGGCTTATAGAAACCGCTGTTTTTATTCAATTTACCTGAAATTTGAAATCTAGAGGTATTGTAGGACCACAAATACGTGTGCCAAAAATTGTGAGTATCGGTCCATATTTTGGTATAGCCCCCATATAGACCGATCTCCCGATTTTACTTCTTGGGCTTATAGAAAACGAAGTTTTTATTCAATTTACCTGAAATTGGAAATCTAGAGGTATTGTAGGACCACAAATACGTGTGCCAAAAATTGTGAGTATCGGTCCATATTTTGGTATAGCCCCCATATAGACCGATCTCCCGATTTTACTTCTTGGGCTTATAGAAACCGCAGTTTTTATTCAATTTATCTGAAATTGGAAATCTAGAGGTATTGTAGGACCACAAATATGTGTGCCAAAAATTGTGAGTATCGGTCCATATTTTGGTATAGCCCCCATATAGACCGATCTCCCGATTTTACTTCTTGGGCTTATAGAAACCGCAGTTTTTATTCAATTTACCTGAAATTGGAAATCTAGAGGTATTGTAGGACCACAAATACGTGTGCCAAAAATTGTGAGTATCGATCCATATTTTGGGATAGCCCCCATATAGACCGATCTCCCGATTTGGGGTCTTGGGAAACCGTAGTTTTTATCCAATTTGTCTGAAATTGGAAATCTAGAGGTATTTTAGGACCATAAAGAGGTGTGCCGAAAATGGTGAGTATCGATCCATATTTGGGTATAGCCCCCATATAGACCGATTTCCCAATTTTACTTCTTGGGCTTCTAGAATCCGAAGTTTTTATCGTATTTGCCTGAAATTGGAAATC
Organism: Haematobia irritans; assembly: GCF_050003625.1. Taxonomy (NCBI): domain Eukaryota; kingdom Metazoa; phylum Arthropoda; class Insecta; order Diptera; family Muscidae; genus Haematobia; species Haematobia irritans. The sequence continues at coordinate 135,482,274 of NC_134397.1, read as the reverse complement.
TAGAGGTATTTTCGGGTCGCAAAGAGGTGTGCCGAAAATGGTGCGTATCGGTCCATATTTTAGTATAGCCCCCATAAGAACGATCTCCCGATTTAACTCCTTGGGTTTCTAGAAACCGTAGTTTTTATCTGATATGCCTGAAATTGTAAATATTCTGGTATTTTAGGCTCACAAAAACGTGTATCGGATTAAGCTTTTATCGGTCCATTTGGTAATGCCTCCATATAGACCGACTTCACTTCTTGAGGGTGTAGAAGGCGCACTGATCATGAAAATTGTTTGAAACTCAATGTAAAATTTCCAGATTTTACTTCTACAGATTTAAGATTTCAAATCAAGACGTTATTTTATAATTTTCTTGCACACTTACAAGAGATGTTAATGATTCCTCTAAACCTCAAACAAAAATGGTTCTTATAAATCCAGAATCTGATATAGTCCTCATAGGTGAAATCTTTAAATTTATCTTCGGGATGTGTCCTAAAGTCCTCAAGCCCTCCTGAAATTTCAAAGGAAACCCTAATATTTGGTTCATGGTGGTGGGTATTTAAGATTCGGCCCGGCCGAACTTACTGCTGTATATACTTGTTTTTTTTTTCAATTTTCCAAAAATGTTTATTCATTTCATTTTGTAGCTTAGTATCACTTTGTTGATTAGATATTATTAAATTATATACAACCACTGTACAACAATGTGCATATAAGGATGTGTGTTTTTGTATACTTCACACAAGAGTTTTCAAACCATTTCCATCCATAGAAAAATAATTTCTGTGTCTGAAAAAGGATTCCAAGTCTGGAAACAAACATCAATTAAAATTCCCTAGACATTTGAAAAGTGTTGCCTTGATAGTTTGTCAAGTAAATGGGATAGACGAAGTGATGAGGGAGGGAATCGAGAATTCTGCCACATCTTAATTGTCTTAATTATTTAAATAATTCCAACACTTGCTGATTCTCTTTGAATTAATGTTCACCTAATGATGGGTGGTCTATTCCATTGTTTCATTACAGCTTAATTCGAATGATTCCATTTCGAAGACAACATTGAATTCTCAAACTCAGCATCAGGCATCATGAGATCCCCAAACACCACCGCCACCGCCTCCCTTGTACCGGAAACAATGACAGCCGCTGCTGCAGTGGCCACCGTTGGCACAGAATTGCTTCAACAGCATTCAATTAATTCCATAATTGAGCAACGCCGCCAGGATTTCCTAACACGGCACTCAACAAGTGATGCTGCCAATACAACTTTAAGCAATTCCACAAATTCTACAGCGGACACACTGGCCTCAACATTAAATGGTAAGTACATGATTCAATACTTCGCCTCCCTGCCTTCGCTTTGCATGGCCATTAAAATCAATTCTTTGGCATGACGATAGTGGTTGATTGCACTCGACCAATTTCAATCGTTGTATACTCTCGGGACTAAGATCTTTTGAATTGGGGGTTTTTACACGAATACCACTGTGGTTTAAGTTACAAGAGAAAAACATTTTACACTAATTTTGAAAAAAGAAATACCAACATCACAAATTGTTAATAAACTAAAAGAAAAGTCACTTTTCAATTTCATTACACACACCCTCAAAAAAATCGCCTCTTTAACATATGTTCCAAACATATTTTGCAGGAAGCACATATATTATTGGATACTGCCGAAACAGTAACATATTTGTTGTATGTGAACATATTATATGTTTGGAAGCATTTTGAGCCCAAAAATATTATATGCTTGGAAGAATTTTTCCCAAAGACGATTGTGCTCATTCCCTAACATACTCGTAATTCTCACTTCCACGAAATATTTTAGTTCTTGGCACCTTTTTCTGTAATACAAATAATGTTGAAGAAAATATTCACCTCTATAAATTATTTAAATTTTACCTTTCGCCTGCACGGAGAATCGAACCGAAGACCATACAGTTTGTAAGCCAACACACTATCCACTGGGCTACGTAGCTGTTATAGTCACCAGCAGATAAATATCGTTATAAGTTACATTTATATAGCATAGTTTGCAGCGCCCACGAGCCCATGCAAACATAATATTATTTAACAGAAACATACATTTGTTTGCCACGTGGAGCAGTGGTTAGCATGTCTGCCTTGCATGCAAAGGGTCGTGGGTTCAATCCCTGCTCCGACCGAACACCATTGTTTTGTTTTAATTTACGCATTTATATTTATACTATATTAAATTTTTATAATGAAACTTCGAAATGTGGGTTATTAAAGATTTATAGTCAGTAACAGTGCTTGATATAAACGAAATTGACTGATTTTTGGATAACGTATTATTTTTTTATTGCAAAAACAACAATTTTGTAACAAAACCCTGTTTTTGGTACAAAACTTTAAAATTTGGAAGGAATTCAAAAACTCTAACAAAAGAAGAATATGGAGTCGAGTATAAACATACATATATAATTTTATAATATAAACATAAATTTATTTAGGCGTGAACAGTTTTTTTACTAGCCTTTAACACCATCGCTCTAAAATGCCTTTTATTCTTCTTTAATAATTCATTTTAAAGAAAATAAATTTTTAAATTGTTTTAGCTGCAAAACTCGAACTTAATGCTCGCTTTTATATTTGAAGGTGTCCGTCAACTCCTCGTGGACTACTTATTAATAAGGAGGAACTAAACTTTGTTTTTATACATTTTACTGTGTAATTTTTCACTATTTCCTCCTTATTTCATTTCACTGTTCCAACTGTAAAAAGAGTATAGTGCCCTTTCGTTATTTTTATGAAGACCCCTGATTCCTTTTAACGAACCAAGAAAAAAATTGTGCCCATAATGCCAAAATGATAAACAAAACACATGTCCACATATACATAAAATGCTGCTCTCACGGCGAAAACACATGCTGTTTTTTTTAAATGTCTATTCTCTTGGTTCCGAATGTCTATTCTCTTTATTCAAATTAAATAATATTTAGATTTAAGCATATCAAATTTTTGGCGTTATCATAAAACAGTTTTCCGAAACAACATACAAGCGGTTTCATAGAAATTGTTCTCTTTTGATTCTTTCGCTGTGTTATGTTGATATCTTTTGTCAACTCTCCCGGTTTCCATCTCTATTTCTTTCTCTATACTCTCTCTATCGCTTTGAATAAAATATCACAACATATGTGTGTTTAGTCGAAATTTGTAAATTTATACATGTTTGCATTCACACATATGATTTTTATGAAACATTCATGCCCCAAACATAATATATTCTAACATATTAACATAGATGTCCCAAACATTTAGTGTAAGTTTAGGAACATTACATGTTTGCACTTAAATATATTGTGTTTTAAAATTGTGCCCGAAACACATTTTGTTTTATCGGAACATATGAAAAACATATTTTTCTAAGAGTGCAGAAACATTTTTATACCCTCCACCATAGGATGGGGGTATATGTTATTAACTTTGTCATTCCGTTTGTAATACATCGAAATATTGCCCCATAAAGTATATATATTCTGGGTCGTGGTGAAATTCTGAGTCGATCTGAGCATGTCCGTCCGTCCGTCCGTCCGGCCGTCCGTCTGTTGAAATCACGCTAACTTCCGAACGAAACAAGCTATCGACTTAAAACTTGGCACAAGTAGTTGTTATTGATGTAGGTCGGATGGTATTGCAAATGGGCCATATCGGTTCACTATAGCCCCCATATAAAGGGACCCCCAAATTTGGCTTGCATACCCTCTAAGAGAAGCAAATTTCATCCGATCCGGCTGAAACTTGGTACATGGTGTTAGTATATTGTCTCTAATAACCATGAAAAAAGTGATCCACACCGGTCCATAATTATACATAGCCCCCATATAAACCGATCCCCCGATTTGGCTTTCGGAGCCTCTAAGAGAAGCATAGTATAGGTGTAGTATATGGTCTCTAATGACCATGCGAAAATTGGTCCACATCGGTGCATAATTATATATAGCCCACATATAAACCGATCACCAGATTTGACCCCCGGAGCCTCTTGGAAGACCAAAATTCATCTGATTCAGTTGATATTGCGTACGTGGTGTTAATATATCGCCTCAAACACCCATGCAAAAATTGGTCGAAATCCCCCCAGGTTTGACTTCCGGAGCCCCTTGGAAGTGAAAAATTCATCCGATTCGGTTGAAATTTATTACGTAATGTTAGTACATGGTATCCAACAACCATGCGGGAATTGGTTCATATGGGTCCATAATTATATATAGCCCCCATATAAACCGATCCCCAGATTTGACCTCCGGAGCCTTTTGGAGAAGCAAAATTCATCCGATCTGGTTGAAATTTAGTACGTGATGGTAGTATATGATATTTAACAACCATGCCAAAAGTGGTCCATATCAGTCCATAATCATATATAGCCCCCATATAAATCGATCCCGAGATTTGGTTTTGGAGCCTCTTGGAGCAGCAAATTTCATCCGAGTCAGTTGAAATTTGGTACATTGTGCTAGTATATGGCCGTTAATAACCATGCCTAACTAGGTCCATATCGGTCCGTAGTTATGTATAGCCCTCAGATAAATCGATCCCCAATCACACAAAAATTGGTCCATATCAAGTTCATAATTCTATATAGCTCCCATATAAGGGACCCCATATTTCAATTCTGGCTCTATACGTACCGTGCAAAAGTCCATGTCGATTCGTAATTATTTGTAGACTTACCTATACATACCTTTTTTGTCTAATATATACCACGTATGGACTACCTCACAATTTAGAAAACGATGTTAAGAAGTTTTAAGATACCACAACCCAAGTAATTCGATTGTGGATGACAGTCTTTCGTAGAAATTTCTACGCAATCCATGGTGGAGGGTACACAAGATTCGGCCTGGCCGAACTTACGGCTGTATATACTTGTTTTTTCTGATTCAATCACGTAATTAATTGATCCAATCAATTTTTTAATTGAAATGTCTTCAATTACAAAAATGATAGTATCAATTAAAAAATTCATTGAAAGCCAATTACAAAATTATGCGATAATACTAATTTTTGTGATTGATTTTAGTTTCAATTAAAAAATTTGTTGAATCAATTAAATTTTTAATAGAATATTTTTTAAAACTCAATTAAGACTTTAATTGGAAAATTTTTCGTGAAAATTTTTTCTGTGTAGCAATTTGTATTCACACAAAATTTTGAAATTTTGACACGACGCCGATTATGTTGACACATCGCGATTGAAATTTAGCCGCCAACTAATCGGAATATTGTTACCAATAAAATATTTATAGATTTTAGTTTATTTAAATGAATTTCCATTAATTTCAAATTGTAACGAAATAATTATGTCTCCCAGCGTTTTCTAGAATTTTTTGATTTTCATATATTTTATCTTCATATTGTGTCCACAACCAATGCCGGTTAACCGAATTCCGGTACAAAAACTGAATCCGAATAGGACATTTTCGGTTAATTTGAAAATCGGATTTCTAGTAACGGTTAAACGGGTTTTCTGTATTTTCATGAAATTTCTATCTATTTCCCCATTTATATACTCTGAAAGTCGAACTTTGTGTACAAACGCACAGTGATTCCAAATCACGTTTTTATGGAAGTAATTCTGCCCCTTTTGAATGGATAAAAATATAAATATAATTTTTTTTCCTTTGTATGAAAGCAGATATTGCAAGTTTGTTTGGTCTCTACACCTTCAAAAAAAAATAGCTTCTGTAACATATACCCCAAACACATTTTGCTTCAAGCATATATATTTTCAGAATTGGTGCAACAAAAATATTGTTTATATTGTTCAAACATATTATTTTTCACCTTAGGGCATACACTGGCAGTAAAACAATTTTGGCTGATAAGTCCCCGGTCTGACACATACATGGCGTCGCTAGTATTAAATGCATATTATTTTTATATAGTACCAACCTTCAAATGATTCGTGCCAAAATTTGACGTCTGTAAGTCAATTAGTTTGTGAGATAGAGCGTCTTTTGTGAAGCAACTTTTGTTGTTATTTGTTATTGGCTTGATAATGAGTTTCCGGACCCAGGGAAATCAACAATACATAACCTAACCTAAGCGTGGTGAAATTAGCACGGAGGACGGTGAACGCAGTGGACGCCCGAAAGAGGTGGTTACCGACGAAAACATCAAAAAAATCCACAAAATGATTTTGAATAACCGTAAAATGAAGTTGATCGAGATAGCAGAGGCCTTAAAGATATCAAAGGAACGTGTTGGTCATATCATTCATCAATATTTGGATATGCGGAAGCTCTGTGCAAAATCGGTGCCGCGCGAGCTCACATTTGATCAAGAACAACAACGTGTTGATGATTCTGAGCGATGTTTGCAGCTGTTAGCTCGTAATACACCCGAGTTTTTCCGTCGATGTGTGATAATGAATGAAACATGGCTCCATCACTACACTCCCGAGTCCAATCGACAGTCGGCTGAGTGGACAGCGACCGGTAAACCATCTCCCAAGTGTGGAAAGACTCAAAAGCCCGCTGGCAAAGTAATGGCCTCTGTTTTTGGGATGCGCATGGAATAATTTTTATCGATTATCTTGAGAAGGGAAAAACCATTAACAGTGACTATTATATGGCGTTATTGGAGCGTTTGAAGGTCGAAATCGCGGCAAAACGGCCCCATATGAAGAAGAAAAAAAGTGTTGTTCCACCAAGATAACGCAAAAATTCATGAATTGGGCTTCGAATTGCTTCCCCACCCACCGTATTCTCCAGATCTGGCCCCCAGCGACTTTTTCTTGTTCTCAGACCTCAAAAGTATGCTCGCAGGGGAAAAATTTGGCTGCAATGAAGAGGCGATCGCCGAAACTGAGTCCTATTTTGAGGCAAAACCGAAGGAGTACTACCAAAATGGTGTAAAAAAATTGGAAGGTCGTTATAATCGTTGTATCGCTCTTGAAGGGAACTATGTTGAATAATAAAAACGAATTTTGGCAAAAAAATGTGTTTTTCTTTGTTAGACCGGGGACTTATCAGCCAACCCGTTATTCTTAAGGCGCCAATTGGTTACTTCCATTATTTTAGTTGCAGCATACTCGTACTTTCTAGGTCTCTCTTTCTAAACACATATATGTTTATAGGCTATTTCCAAATTAATATATGTTTGCATCTAAGCATATTATATTTACTAACATTTGTTCTAACATATTAACATATATGTCCCAAACATGTTTATGAACATTATATGTTTGCAGTTAAAAATATTGTTTTAAAAAATGTGAGTTCCAAACATATAATTTTTACGCCGAAACATATGAAAAACAGTATTTTTCGTCCGTGTAGTTTTAAAATTAAAAAAAAAAATAAACCCTGCCAACTGCACTCAAATCGATGATTTGACGGTGGCAACGGAAAAAAGATATGTTTGTACGAATTTATTTCGGCATAAGCCGGCTATCATGTAAAACCTTTTTTCGGAAAGTTCAAGTGTGGTTTACTTTTGGGTTTAGTGAACTTCATGAATTTATTCTGATAATTGGTTGATAGTCTTGCTGCAAGTAGAGGATGCTGATGAGGAATGTGGTAATTCCGAAACATGCGTCCATCCAACCATCTTGCAGTCTTTAGGGCTTTGCCCAAATAAATTTGACAAACATTATTTTCCTCTGTTGGTTAAGCTACACTTGTAGTTTAGCCAATGCATGGTTTTAAGCTGAAATCAAAAAAACAACAACAATGATTAAAGAACAAAACCAACAATAATAAAACAAAACGAATTAATTTAAAATGTATAGCATACCAAAAAAAATGTATAGCATACCAATTGCCTGTTTCGGTATCAGGCTAACATGTAATATAATAAGCAACGATGAGCCCGTCGTAAAACTAGGAAAAACACGACTAATGTACGCGTTAGAATTGTTGTTGTATCCTGGAAACCAGTTTCTGTAAGTTGTCATATGTGTTGTAAGTTGACTGTAGAAACAATAAGCATTGTTCGACTGTTCACCACTTAGGTGAATTCTAACAAATTAGCTTTCTAAAAATAAATTTCGTGTTGTTGCATTACTATGTAACAAAACGAAATAAAAATAAGATTAAGGGACTTGTAAGTTATATGAAAAGATGATGTACAGTGGGAGAAAAGATGATTCAATTTGTAAGAGGAAATTTCCCAAATGTTTTCTCCATAAGGAGTTAGCATAAAGGGCCCAAAATTGAGTTATCTCTCCCAGCCAGATCTATACTAAAGGCTGTGGAAAGGTTCATTCGCCCGAACCGAAACATGTACAGTCCAGGCGTGTATAGATTTGTATCTGGCGTTTTCTTTTCAATGGCTCTATTAACCATGTTCCTTAATCTATATCTGTCCATAAAGCTCGAAAAATAATTGTATAATTAGATATAATGCATTTGGACGTCAATTGCCTGTTTTCGGTATCAGGCTAACATGTAATATTTTTAAAAACTCTTACCCACTGTGCTCAAATATTTTCTCTCAAGGCCACAGTACTCACAACAGGCTTCACTCTTTCCTTATTGTGTTTACATTACAGCCAGACAGAGTCACTCAGTCAATCATTTCAGTGAAACAGGATAAATAATCTCCTTCATTTGTGTTGCCATTTTATTGGATATTTTTGTTGTTGTTTGTGTTGTTTTGTGGAAATGATGCCTTGAAAACCACTTAAATTCAATTTACCACACAAATAGAAATGTCAAGGTGCACAACAAATGGAATGTAGATGCTGGCCTAGACGAATGATGCTGGTTGGCAAAGGTAGAACGAAGATATTTGTATCGATAACTTGGCTACATTACTTGCATTGCATCTGCAATCTGATGGACTGTGTTTAACTTTACATTTAGATGGCTTTATTGCATTCAACCGGATGATTTCTATTGAATCGAATAAAGTTATCATGTTTCAAGGACTTCCTTATTAATTCAAATGAAATGTTTGTTTATTCCAAGTCACTTGTAGCATCACCACCAATGGATTGAGTTTAATTTCAACGCATTACAATTATATTGGAAAAATATGCGATGATTTGCTTATAAAAAAAATGGTAGTAGATGGTTGTGACTACTGAAATTTATAAGAGGAGTTATCATTTTATTCATCGGGGGTGTGAGATCCTTGACTATTACTTGTGTGCGCCCCATATTTTTTTTTTTTTTGTACAATAACACACTATTGTACACTCATTCGTAATGGGAGTTAGCATTCGTTGACAACTCGACTGAGTTTTGGAGTTTGTAAGTCTGGGGTTTTTGACCACCCAGCAAACAAAATTGGAAGTTGTTCCACAAACATTTCTTTTAAAACACATCCCGGGATCCCCTATCCATTTTTTCCACTTCCGATGCAGTCCATTTGGACAAGTCCTAGAAAGTACGAAATTAGGTCGTTTTATGTTAAAATTAAAGTTTTGAACAATTAAATTTCGCACAAAAGAATAGAAAATAAATAAAAACGTAAAAAAATTCATTGAACCTGTGCCGTTTGACTTTTTCACATCCATGGAAGTTCCTTTCATTCATAATAATAAAGAACATCTCAGGAAGAAGTCGAAAAAAAAATTGTTTTTTTTTTGTTTATTTTATTACATTTCTTCATTCAAACGAACTTCCAAAGCACAACTTCTAAAACAATGGAAAGGATCCAAAATGGACTACTTCCGTCCCATGACAAGTAGTAGTGGTAGTAGTATCTTTATTTCATAATTTTCATTTATATATACATGTTATACAATTTTTGATGTTACATTTTAGTTACTTGTTTTGTTTTTCTTACAAAAAATAGATAAAATGAAACAAAGATTTACGGCTATAACATATCGTCGTCAGCCGGAATTTACTTTTAAAAATTTGTGTATGACTTTGAGGGTTGCACATATACGAATATGGAAGTAAATTAGGAATACTCTGACATTATCAGCTTCCTGTATGTAATTGAGGCTGTAATATATTTGACCAAGTTTCTCCAGTCATTATCCCCTCTTCCATCTAAGATTTGTACAACTTCTTGCTCGGACAAGTATGTTTTACAAAAGAATTGAGTCCGCTGGCCTCTAAAAATTGGACAAACAGCTAAGAAATGGTAAAGTGTCTCTCTCTCCGAAAGGTTGCAAAGCGAACATTGATCATCTGCATTGCGATTATGTGAATTTAGATATATTAAGTCCACACGTGCCTTTAAAATCCATGTAATCTCTCTCAAGGTATAACCTCCGGTGAAATACAGTTTTTGTTCAAGGGAAATATCGTCCTTTCTCAAAAAGTTATTCCATGTGCACTTTATAGCACTTTTTGCCTGGTTATTTCGAGCCTGGATATGTTTCAAAAATTTCATCTGTGGTGTTAGTATTACTCCTAAATATTTGTAGTCTGGTACTATTTCAAGTCGTCCCCCTTGATAGATCCACGCATTATTTTGGGATATTCGACCTCCTTAGCGAAATACCATAATTGTGGATTTACTTGCGTTAACCACTAAATTCCATGTATTGCAGTATTCCTCTAATTTATGAATCATAGTTGCAAGGACACTAGGTTCTTCAGCTAGTAAAACTATATCGTCGGCATACAGTAAAACCCTAATATTAATGTCTTCTATATACAGTCCTTCACCAAGGGACTCGCTTAGATCATTGATATAGAGGGAAAACAGTGAAGGCGATAAAAGACAACCTTGCTTTACACCTGACTGAGTTTCAAAATAACTAGATAGCTCTCTTCCAGTCCACACTGCGGACTGCGTATTACTATATACAGCCTCTATCATTATACCCTGCGCCACACTGTGGAACAGGGTATTATAAGTTAGTGCATATGTTTGTAACACCCAGAAGGAGACGAGATAGACACATGGTGTCTTTGGCAATAATGCTCAGGGTGGGTCCCTGAGTCGATATAACCATGTCCGTCTGTCCGTCCGTCCGTCTGTCTGTGAACACATTTTTGTGATCAAAGTCCAGGTCGCAATTTAAGTCCAATCGCCTTCAAATTTGGCACATGTTCATAATTTGGGTCAGAATAGAACCCTATTGATTTTGGAAGAAATCGGTTCAGATTTAGATATAGCTCCCATATATATCTTTCGCCCGATATGCACTAATATGGACCCAGCAGCCAGAGTTTTATACCGATTTGTTTGAAATTTTGTACAAACATAACACTTAGTCTTATAGTCAAGTGTGCAAAATTTGATTGAAATCGGTTCAGATTTAGATATAGCTCCCATATATATCTTTCGCCCGATATGGACTTATATGGCCCCAGAAGCCAGATTTTTGGTCGAATTTGGTTGAAATTTTTCACTAGGAGTACAATTAGTAGTATAGTCAAGTGTGCAAATTTTGATTTTAATCGGTTCAGATTTAGATATAGCTCCCATATATATCTTTCGCCCGATATGGACTAATATGGTCCTACAAGCCAGAGTTTTGACCCAATTTGGTTGAAATTTTGCACAGGGAGTAAATTTAGCATTGTTGCTATGCGTGCCAAATTTGGTTGAAATCGATTCAGATTTAGATATAGCTCCCATATATATCTTTCGCCCGATATGCGCTTATATGGACCCAGAAGCCAGAGTTTTATCCCGTTTAGCTGGAAATTTTGCACAAGGAGTACAATTGGTAGTATAGTCATGTGTGCCAAATTTGATTGAAATCGGTTAAGATTTAGATATAGCTTCCATATATATTTTTCACCCGATATGGACTTATATGGCCCCAAAAGCCAGAGTTTTGGCCCAATTTGGTTGAAATTTTGCACTAGGAGTACAATTAGTAATATAGTCATGTGTGCTAAATTTCATTGAAATCGGTTCAGATTTAGATATATCTCCCATATATAAGTTTTTCTGATTTCGACAAAAAAGGTCAAAATACCAATATTTTTCTTGTAAAATCGCCACTGCTTAGTCGAAAAGTTGTAAAAATGACTCTAAATTTTCCTAAACTTTTAATACATATATATCGAGCGATAAATCATAAATAAACTTTTGCGAAGTTTCCTTAAAATTGCTTCAGATTTAAATGTTTCCCATTTTTTTTACTAAAATTGTGTTCCATCCTAGTCTATAGAGTTTTGAGTGCATAGATTTTGTAAAAGTCTATCAAATTATGTCCAGATCGAGTGATATTTAAATATATGTATTTGGGACAAACATTTATATATAGCCCCCAACACATTTGACGGATGTGATATGGTATCGAAAATTTAGATCTACAAAGTGGTGCAGGGTATAATATAGTCGGCCCCGTCCGACTTTAGACTTTCCTTACTTGTTTTTACATATTTTAGTGAAATTCCCATTTGGTGTAGTTTAAAAATTAGTAGATTTCGAGGTATTTTGTCGAATGCAGCTCGAAAGTCTACAAAGATGGCATATATTTTCTTCCTTTCTTCCAGTTTAATATTAACAATGGCAGCTAAGTTGTATATATTGTCCATTGCGGAGTAACTTTTTCGAAAACCAGCCTGGTGTTCATCCATTATACCATTTTCTTCAGTCCATTGTAATAACCGCTCGTTGAGAATTCTCATTAATATTATCGCTGCGGAGTTCCTGAATGAAATTCCTCTATAATTAGATGCATCATCCAAATTACCTTTCTTATGAATCGGAAAAATAATTGACTTTTGGAAGACTTCATCCATGTTACTATTAGAGTAAATGTTATTATATATTTCGGCTAGTTTTGTGAGAAATTCATCGGTTGCGTTCACGAAAAATTCATATGGGATTCTATCCTCTCCAGAAGCTTTGTTTCGTTTAGTTTTATGCAACATATGTTTTATTTCGTCTACGGTGATATGTGAGTCCAATATATAATTTTCCATTAGGTTTGGAGCATATTGTATACTCCTGTTAGATTCTTGTGATTGTAGCAAGGTGAAAAAATGATCTTTTAGAGCTTCAGCAGAGAGTGAGCTACTTATTTGAAAGTCCTGGTCATTTATTAGTCTGACTAAACTCCAACATTCTTTTCCATTTGATATATATTGAAGCTTCTCAACAATTTTTGCATAGAATATTTGTTTGCTTGTTTCACATATTTCCTTATATTTCTTTTTTGCATTCAGATATTTTACTTTGTCAGAATCCTGATGCGTTTTCCGAAACTTTGATAAACATTCATATGTTGTTTTCCTCGCCCAGTAGCATCTACTATTAAACCATTTTTGTTTTGGCTCGAAATGTTGTATACTATTTCGCTGGACTACACAGAAAAAAGTGAATACTTGAATCAAATACAAAAATTGTGATTTCAATTATTTTTGTATTTGATTTTCAGCTTATTACGAAAATCATAAATCCAATTACCCAAATTGTAAGGTTGTCGTAAAATTATTTTCAAATGAAGGGATATTTGTGTTGAGTATAAAGGTAATTGGAATTTGTCAAAATTTCCAAATGATTCAGTACTCAATCCAAATACATTGGTATTTAAAATATATAAAGTTTTCAATTACAGTCGTAATTGAACTGAGTACAATGTTTATAAAATTTTGTAACCTATACAATTACTATCGTAATTGTGTTTATTACGATGGTAATCAATATAATCTTTGTACTATATGTTATAATCTATATTGATTTAAGAAAATTATAAAAATACACTCTGAAAAGAGGTTTTATGCTTTTTATTGTAAAAAATGTTAAAAATATATATAACTGAAAATATGGCAGAGTACATGTTTGGAAAAAATACAGGATATTCCTTATAAACGACATATTTAACAGGCTCGCTCACAAAGAATAAACAGTTTTTGAATTATCTGTACCAACTGTTGGAATTGGGCTTCTCATCTCATTTCTATGTGATTCGTCGTCTTGCTCTTCTGTAATGCAATCAATGTAGAAGCCTCTATTCATTTCAAAATTTTAAAAAGATTTTAAAAAATGTTATATAATTTTACCTTCTGTTGAAGAATTCTGGGAAGAATTGAAGCACGAACTTCCCGTTTTCAAACTAAACACATTTTCCTCTAGGCCACATAGTTTTGACAGTCGCCTTTTATCCATTCATAGACCAGTTTGACGCGTACACATCCTTAATGTAAAAACAAAATATAAAGAGTGAATATATCACAGCATTTTCGCAAGTTCTTGAATGGCCCAATTCAGGATGTGTGTAAGTTTATACAACGAAAGAATTCATTTACTAATTTTATTAAAGTTTTCAACGAATTTTGTAAATTTTACGAACAACTTTTTACGAATATACGAAATATATACTAAATATATTATATTAACTTTCCATTCTAAAAAGTTTGTGCTGTGAAACATTCGTGATTCGTCGTGATCCCGACTAATAGTCGAAGTCACGAAAAATTATTGTGAATCTTTAATCGTATTTGCGAAAACATACATGAGTATTTCGTGAATGTGCTTGAGAGAGAGACAGTTCTTCACACACGATACACTCACAACGAAACTGTTAATTTTTAGGAAGAGAATTCTTTCAGAGTAGTTTCCACAAAAGTTCGCTTGTCAAAAAAAATCGGATTTAGATAAAAGTATTTATCATACTTACCTACGATAAAAATAAATTATGATGCGTTATTAATATTTAAACATTTGGAATCGCGATACCGATAGCAATTTTTATTTGCGCGACCATGTACTTAGAAAGTTTCCTAAAAATAACAATAAATTATATTTTATTGTTTGTATTTATTTATTTTTCGTTACTTAGCAACGTCATAATCAATTTTGTCTGGCAATTACGCATTATAATTAGATCAATAACTTTTACACTTGGTACAATTGAACATAGTAATTGATGTGTTGTAAATTCAATTATCGGGGAATTTGGATATTTTTTCCAGTTTTCCATTCAACCAATTATTTTTGTATTTGACTTAATAAAAATCGTACATGATATAATTTTTTCATTCAATTATGCCAGTAATTGATTTTTATTTTGCTTCATTTTTTTTCTGTGTACTGATGCAGTAATTATATCGGTCATTTCTTTGAGACATGTAATATTTTTATGTTCAAGAAAATCGTTCAGATTTTTTCTCAAATTGGAATGATATTTGGCTCTATCTGCGTCTTTCCACATCAATTTTGGTAGTAATTGAAGATTATTTTCCATATTTCCCGTGTTATATAACAAAAGGCTAAGAGAAATGGGCAAATGGTCTGACCAAATTTTACCTTCAACATGGAAATCTTGTACGTACTGAAGAATATTTATATCCACAGCGCATATATCGTTAACTGAAGTGCCAACATTACTCACATATGTTAAGTTGCCCTGATCATCGCCTTTTGTTTGGCCATTGAGTATTATCAGATTCTGCTCATTACAAAAATCAATATATTTTCTCCCATTTAAATTCACTTCGGTATCTAAAGATTTCCGCATCCCTGTGTATGCCCGAAAGTAGTTCAAATACAATTCTACTATGTCTTGCTGCAAATCTCCTATTCTGACATTTATATCTCCAATCAATATTATATTTTCACATTTTTTCTCCTCGAAAAACATCTTCGCCCGTTCGAATTCCTGTATCCAATCTGCGCTTCTTATATAAAGTGGCAAGACCATGAAGGATAAATTTTCAGTTTGGAAATATGCCCCACAGAACTCTTCGTTGGAGAAAAATTGATAGCGTAAACCAAATTTTAATATCGATTTCTTCACCCCAAACATAATGCCCCCTGCGGCTCTGCCAAATCTATTTGGTTTCTTAGCATATATCCAATGCAAATTATGTTCTGGAAAATATTTTTCAGCTTGTCCATGTAAAATTAAGTGGAGATGATCCAAGTTTGTTTTTTATTTTAACTACACGGACGAAAAAGACTGTTTTCCATATGTTTGGGTGTAAAAATTATATGTTTGGATCTCAAATTGTTTAACACAATATTTTTAAGTGCAAGCATATAATGTTCATAAACTAGCATAACATGTTTGGGACATATATGTTAATATGTTAAAACATATTATGTTTGGGATATAAAATGTTTGTAAATATAATATGCTTAGATGCAAACATATATTAATTTGGAAATAGCCTATAAACATATATGTGTTTACAAAGAGAGACCTGGAGAGTAACAGGTTGGCTGATAAGTTCCCGGTCTAACAAAGAAAAACACATTTTTTTGTCAAAATTCGTTTTTATTATTCCCTTCAAGAGCAATACAACGATTATAACGACCTTCCAATTTTTTAATACCATTTTGGTAGTACTCCTTCTGTTTTGCCTCATAATAGGCCTCAGTTTCGGCGATCACCTCTTCATTGCAGCCAAATTTTTTCCCTGCGAGAATCCTTTTGAGGTCTGAGAACAAGAAAAAGTCTCTGGGGTCCAGATCTGGAGAATACGGTGGGTGGGGAAGCAATTCGAAGCCCAATTCATGAATTTTTGCCATCGTTCTCAATGACTTTTTTCTTCTTCATATGGGACCGTTTTGCCGCGATTTCGACCTTCAAACGCTCCAATAACGCCATATAATAGTCGCTGTTGATGTGTTTCCCTCTCTCAAAATAATCGATAAAAATTATTCCATGCGCATCCCAAAAAACAGAGGCCATTACTTTGCCAGCGGACTTTTGAGTCTTTCCACGCTTCGGAGACGGTTCACCGGTCGCTGTGCACTCAGCCGACTGTCGATTGGACTCAGGAGTGTAGTGATGGAGCCATGTTTTATCCATTGTCACATATCGACGGAAAAACTCGGGTGTATTACGAGTTAACAGCTGCAAACACCGCTCAGAATCATCAACACGTTGTTATTTTTGGTCAAATGTGGTCGCGCGGCACCCATTTTGCACAGAGCTTCCGCATATCCAAATATTGATGAATGATATGACCAACACGTTCTTTTGTTATCTTTAAGGCCTCTGCTATCTCGATCAACTTCATTTTACGATCATTCAAAATCATTTTGTGGATTTTTTTAATGTTTTCGTCGGTAACCACCTCTTTCGGGCGTCCACTGCGTTCACCGTCCTCCGTGCTCATTTCACCACGCTTGAATTTTGCATACCAATCAATTATTGTTGATTTCCCTGGGGCAGAGTCCGGAAACTCACTATCAAGCCAAGTTTTTGCATCCACCGTATTTTTTCCCTTCAGAAAACAGTATATTATCAAAACACGTAATTCCTGTCTTTCCATTTTTTTTTTTCACAATAACAAAAGTTGCTTCACAAAAGACGCTCTATCTCACAAACTAATTGGCTTAGAGACGTCAAATTTTGACACGAATCATTTGAAGGTTGGTGCTATATAAAACTAATATGCATTTAATACTAGCGACGCCATCTATGTGTCAGACCGGGGACTTATCAGCCAACCTGTTAGACTTAGATTATGCAAAATGTTTCTTGAAAGTGCGATGTTTTTTTTAACAAATAGTCTCACAGTTTTAAACAAGTATGTACCCTCCACCATGGATTTCATAGCAACTTGTACTAAAGACTGTCATCCATAATCGAATTACCTGTGTTGCGGTAAAACTTGCCGATGGAAAGGTATCTTAAAACTTCTTAACACCGTCTTCTTAATTGTATGTATACTTCAGTTTGACAAAATTTTCTATAGAAATAAAATGTTGACAAAATTTTCTATAGAAATAAAATGTTGACAAAATTTTCTATAGAAATAAAATTTTGACAAAATTTTCTATAGAAATAAAATTTTGACAAAATTTTCTATAGCAATAAAATCTTGAAAAAATCTTGTGTTGCAATAAAAGTTTGACAAAATTTTCTATAAAAATAAAATATTGACAAAATTTTGTGTAGTAATAAAATTTTGACAAAATTTTCTATAGAAATAAAATTTTGGTATATTTTTTTTTTGGGATCGGCTATATATAACTATAGACCGATATGGACCAAGTTTGGCATGGTTGTCAGCGGCCATATACTAGCGCAATGTACCAAGTTTCACAACGTACCAAATTTCAACCGGATCGGATGAATTTTGCTCCTCCAAGAGCTCCGGAGGTTTGGGATCGGTTTAAATGGGGGCTACATAGAATTATTGACCGATATGGACCAAATTTTGCATGGGTGTTAGAGGTCATATGCTAATACCACGTACCAAATTTCAACCGGATCGGGTGAATTTTGCTCTTCCAAGGGGCTCCGGAGGTCAAATCTGAGGATCGGTTTATATGGGGGCTATATATAATTATATACCGATGTGGACCAATCCCTGCATGGTTGCTAGAGACCATATACTAACACCACGTACCAAATTTCAACCGAATCGGATGAATTTTTCTCATCAACGAGGCTCCGGAGGTCAAATCTGGGTTCGGATTATATGGGGGCTCTATTTAATTATGGACCGATGTGGACCAATTTTTGCATGGTTGTTAGAGACCATATACTAACACCATGTACCAAATTTCAGCCGAATCGAATGAAATTTGCTTCTTTTAGAAGCTCCGCAAGCTAAATCTGAGGATCGGTTTATATGGGGGCTATATATAATTATGGACCGATGTAGACCAGGTTGTTAGAGACCATATACTAACACCATGTACCAAATTTCAGCCGGATCGGATGAAATTTGCTTCTCTTAGGGGCTCCGCAATCCAAATTTGGGGGTCCATTTATATGGGGGCTATAGTTAAAAGTGGTATGATATGGCCCATTTGCAATACCATCCGACCTACATCAATAAAAACTATTTGTGCCAAGTTTCAAGTCGATAGCTTGTTTCGTTCGGAAGTTAGGGTGATTTCAACAGACGGACTTACGGACGGACATGCTTAGATTGACCCAGGATTTCACCACGACCCAGAATATATATATATATACTTTATGGGGTCTTAGAACAATATTTCGATGTGTTACAAACGGAATGACAAAGTTAATATAAAAAAACTCCATGGTTGAAGTTACATGTGATTCCGCGTGACCGATCTTTTGGCCGTATTTACTTGTTTTAATGAGAATAACCCCCGTATTCATGAAGCTCCACTAGTGCTATATCAAATAACGAACCGTACTATGGACCTATCTGTCATCTTGCCTTTGTATTTCATATGCCAGTTACGAACTTAAGTGGTGTAAATTTGTCACTTAAAATGAATCGCAATTTACTTTCATTTAACTGACAGTTAAAGCCTAACGGTGCTACATGAAAATGACGGTAGAATGTGTAATGCATCAGTTGATTTTTTATTTTATTTTATTTTTTCAATTTTAATAATCTTCTTAATAGGAAATACTTTTTGCTGATATTTGTTTCTATGTATAGAAACATCCTCTTTAGAACCACAGGCTGTGGTCAAAGTTATCCCTCAGATGTCTAAAACTCCAAGAATCTATTGAAGTTGGTAATATTATTGACTATTCCGCAGGAAGTTTCTTTTTCTCAATTGTACTTTTTACATATTTTTTTTCGCCATTTCATCATCAAATGCATTGTCATTCTATTTATTCAGCGATGCAATGCATTATGACACTCGTACCATGATGCGTATAAGTACTTGAGATACCATTTGATTTCTGTGACATCACTCATACGCCACCGCGTACTCTCCACTCAAACACATCAATCAAAGTTATCGAATACAGGCTCACAATAATCACATATTCCATCAATCACATCTTCATTTCTATATAAAATTATAACCAACTGTCACTTAACAATAAGTGTTGTATCTCATACATAAAAGTGACGTATGGATGCACATTTTTGCAATGAAAAAAAAAATGAAAAAATAAAATAAAATCACTTACGTTATGACAAACTAAGAAAAGAAATACTACTTTTCTCAACATTTCCTCTCTTCAGTGTCATTATCAAGAAAAACGTCGCCTTATAATAGCTCATCCACAGCGTTTGGAAATTCTTCAATATGATTGTACATTGCGAGAATTGGAAATTACACTTAGACTTATTTTTTGAGATTTTGCAACTTTGATTTAAAGTTTTATTGGAATTAAGAAAATATTTTTTTTCAGTTTTAATTTATCTGTTATATTTTATAACAAAAATCTAACATGTAAAATTTTCACATTTTCAAATATAAAACAAAATCAACAGAACAGACAGAAATGAAATTCAGAGATACCTCTGTAAAATAAATATATGTGCAAAAATTGTTTCATTTCTCTTTTGGACAAAAATAACGGTACGTAAAATTTTTCTTTTTAACGATGTCCAGGTGACTCTATGCTATGATTATCATTAGCTATTTTGTCGCCAGACACCAATTCGATGTACCGTTATATGAAATTTGTGATGAAAGTTAGAAGTTCAACAGAAAATAGTTATATGTGCATTGTACATCATTTAAATTTTTTCGCTGAAGAATGCACATTTTTTTCGCTGAAGAATGCACAGGCTCATTATAGTTTCGTTTTGAATAATAAATATAGATTGTGGATGAGTTACATTTATGTTTATTTTATGTATTCAGAAGAAATTTAGTGCAAATTTTTAATCTTTAGTGAAAAATGCCTCGAGGAAGTGAACTTTCAAAGGAAGAACGCTGAAAAATTATCGGCAAAAAAATTGGAGAAATTGCATCGGCGACAAATCGACACCGCAATACAATTAGTAATTTAAAAAAAAAATCCCACAAACTATGCACTCACAGAAAAAACATGTTTAGACATGGTTGACGCATCCATTTAATACTTACCTAGAGTATGTAATTGTCGCGAAAATCATGTATTTTGTCTTTGTAAAAATAATTTTCGAGCGGAGAAAAATATATGCATTTAAATGGTTCTCAAATGCCGCAAACTTGTTCTATTAGATAGAATTTGAGACCATTACATGGTCGGGAAAATCACGTACCTGACCATTCAATTTTTTTACTTTTTTTGCAGAGAGAAAAGTATTTTTTACGTATAGACATGTCTAGAACCATTACATGGTCATAAAGACCATATACATTGTTTTCGTGAGCATTTAATTTTTTAATTTTTTTGCAGCGAAAAGAATTTTATAAAAACATTGAGCAGGTACACACTATTTTCATTTTGCGCGTCAGTCGTGTGTTGCTTGTTTCTTGGAATAGACGGAGAATACGGAATTACTGTGTTTTGTGTTAATTTATTTATTCAGAAGTGGCACGTGGTTTTATGTGAACACAAAAAAAGGGAAGTGTAATTGAAACAAGTATATACAGTAGTAAGTTCGGCCGGGCCGAATCTTAAATACACACCACCATTAATCAAATATAATAGTTTCCTTTGAAAATTTCAGGGGGGTTTGATGATAGATATTTTCCCAAGCAGATCAGTTCAATCAGTACGCTTCCCACAGATAAATGTAAAGATTTTACCTATGAAGACAAGATCAGATTCTGCATTTATAAGAACAATTTTTTGTTCGAATTTTAGAGGAATCATAAACATCTCTTGTAAGTGTGTAAGAAAATTATGAAATAACGTCTTGATTTGAAATCTAAAATCTGTTAATTTTCATCCCAATTATTTAAATGACTAGGAGAAGTAAAATCTGAAAATTTTGCATTCAGTTTCAATCAATTTTCATGATCAGTGCGCCTTCTATATCCTCAATAAGTGAAATCGGTCTATATGGAGGCCTTACCAAATGGACTGATAAAACTGAATCATATACACTTTGTTATGGGTCTAAAATGCCAGTATATTTTCAATTTGTGGCAAATCGGATAAAAACTACAATTTCTAGAAACCCTAGGAGTTAAATCTGGAGTTCGGTGTAATGGGGGCTAAACCAAAACATGGAAGGATACACACAGTATTCAGCACATTTAATTGTAGTTCTAGAATCTAGACCCCAAATCGGAGGGCCGGTTTATAAGGGGGCTATATCAAAAGCTGTACCGATACTCAATATATTCGGCACACCTCTTTATGGTCCGAAAATACCTCTAGATTTCCAATTTCCGGCAAATTGGATAAAAACTACGGATTCTAGAAGTCCAAGAAGTAAATCGGGAGATCGGTCTATATGGGGGCTATATCGAAAAATGGTCCGATAATCACCATTTTCGGCACATCTCTTTATTTTCCTAGAATGCCTCTAGATTTCAAATTTCAGACAAATTGGTAAAATCGGGAGATCGGTCTATATGGGGGCTATATCAAAACATGGACCGATACTCACCATTTTCGACACACGTTTTTATTGTCCTAGAATACCTCTAGATTTCCGATTTGAGGCACATTGGGTAAAAATTACGGATTCTAGAAGACCAAGAAGTAAAATCGGTAGATCCGTATATATGTTGGCTATATCAAAACATAGACCTGTACTCACCATTTTCGGCACACGTCTTTAGGGTCTTAGAGTACCTCCAGATTTCAAATTTCAAGTAAATTGGATTAAAACTACGGATTCTAGAAGCCCAAGAAGTAAAATCGGGAGATCGGTCTGTATGGGCGCTATATCAAAACATGGACCGATATACCCCATTTTCGGCACACCTCTTTATGGTCCTAGAATACCTCTAGATTTCCAATTTCAAGTAAATCGGATAGAAAATACACTTTCTAGACACCCAAGAAGCAAAATCGGGAAATCGGTCCATATGGGGGCTATACCAAACCATGGACCGATAGGCACCATTTGCGGTACACTTTTTGACAGTCCTAAAGTACCTCTATATTTACAATTTAAGGCAAATTGGATAAAAACTACAGTTTTTATAATCCCAAGACTACAAATCAGGAGATTGGTTTATATGGGGACTATATCAAAACTTGGACCGAAATAGTCCATATTCGAATTTGACCTGCCTGCAAACAAAAGACGAATCTGTGCCAAATTTCAGGACGATAGCGCCATTATTGAAGGTTGTAGCCTGATTACAACCGACAGACAGACGGACAGATGGACATGCTTATATCGTCCTAAAACTTCTCCCTGATCAAGAATATATATACTTTATATAGTCGGAAATCGATATTTCGATGTGTTGCAAACGGAATGACAAACTTATTATACCCCCGTCACCATTCTATGGTGGTGGGTATAAAAATGTACCTGTCTTTTGTTCTGCATTTTGATATATGGTATAATTTATTATACCCTCCACCATGGAATGGGGGTATATATTAACTTTGTCATTCCGTTTGTAACACATCGAAATATTGCTCCAAGACCCCATAATGTATATATATTATTCTGGG
This sequence comes from Haematobia irritans, assembly GCF_050003625.1. NCBI lineage: Eukaryota > Metazoa > Arthropoda > Insecta > Diptera > Muscidae > Haematobia > Haematobia irritans. The sequence continues at coordinate 135,459,197 of NC_134397.1, read as the reverse complement.
TCGTGGTGAAATTCTGAGTCGATCTGAGCATGTCCGTCCGTCTGTTGAAATCACGCTATCTTCCGAACGAAACAAGCTATCGACTTGAAACTTGGCATACGTAGTTGTTATTGATGTAGGTCGGATGGTATTACAAAGCCCCCATATAAACGGACCCCCAAATTTGGCTTGCGGGTCCTCTAAGAGAAGCAAATTTCATCCGATCCGGCTAAAATTTGGTACATGGTGTTAGTATATGGTCTCTAATGACCATGCAAAAATTGGTCCATATCGGTCAATAATTATATATAGCCCCCATATAAACCTGTCCGCTGATTTGACCTCCGGAGCCTCTGGGAAGACCAAAATTCATCTGATTCAGTTGAAATTTGGTACGTGGTGTTAATATATGGCCTCAAACACCCAAGCAAAAATTGGTCGAAATCGGTCCATAATTATATAGGCCCCATATAAACCGATCAGCAGATTTGACTTCCGGAGCCCCTTAGAAGAGCAAAATTCATCCGATTCGGTTGAAATTTGGTACGTGATGTTAGTATATGGTATCCAACAACCATGCAAGAATTGGTTTATATCAATCCATAATTATATATAGGCCCCATATAAACCGATTCCCAGATTTGACCTCCGGTGCCTTTTGGAAAAGCAAAATTCATCCGATCTGGTTGAAATTTGGTACGTGGTGGTAGTATATGATATTTAATAACCATGCCAAAAGTGGTCCATATAAGTCCATAATCATATATATCCACCATATAACCTATCCCGAGATTTGGTTTTGGAACCTCTTGGAGAAGCAAATTTCATCCGAGTCAGTTGAAATTTGGTACATTGTGCTAGTATATGGCCGTTAACAACCATGCCTAACTAGGTTCATATAGGTCAATAGTTATGTATAGCCCTCAGATAAATCGATCCCCAATCACACAAAAATTGGTCCATATCAAGTTCACAATTGTATATAGCCCCCATATAAGCGACCCCCATATTTCAATTCTGTCTCTCTACGTATCGTGCAAAAAGTCCATATCTATTCGTAATTATTTGTAGACTTACCTATACATAACATTTTGGTCTAATATATACCACGTATGGACAAACTCACAATTTAGAAAACGATGTTAAGAAGTTTTAAGATAAAGGGTGATACGGTCAAAATTTGGTCAAGGGAAAACGCGTGTTAATCGGTGAAATCGTTTATTTAAAAAATCAAATTAAATTTCTTTTTCAAGTTCAATTAGTATAAAATTCAGGAAAAATATTCAGTTAGGCTTTCGCTTTTCTAAATCCGAATTGCCGCGCCTCACGCTTGACACCTGCCATCAGATTTTGTACAGCCACCTTGTCCACCTTCTTCGCCGCAGAAAGCCAGTTTACCTTGAACTGCTGCTCGTCCTTAGCAGTTTTTTTGGTATTCTTTAGGTTCCGCTTGACAATAGCCCAGTATTTCTCAATTGGGCGGAGCTCTGGTGTGTTGGGAGGGTTCTTGTCCTTGGGAACCACCTGCACGTTGTTGGCGGCGTACCACTCCATGGCCTTTTTACCGTAATGGCAAGATGCCAAATCCGGCCAAAACAGTACGGAACAACCGTGTTTCTTCAGGAAAGGCAGCAGACGTTTATTCAAACACTCTTTCACGTAAATTTCTTGGTTGACAGTCCCGGAAGCTATGAAAATGCTGTTTTTCAAGCCACAGGTACAGATGGCTTGCCAAACCAGATATTTCTTTGCGAACTTTGACAGTTTTATGTACTTGAAAATATCTGCTACCTTTCCCCTTCCTTTTGCCGTATAAAACTCCTGTCCCGGAAGCTGCTTTTCGCTTGAAACTACCGGCAACTCTCTTTGTCGTCTCAGCGGCTTCCGGTTTTCGATTTATCCCCGATCCAGACTTCCTGGCTGTCGACAAACGTTCCCCAAACACTTTAGTTACATTTGTAACGGTTGACTTGGCAACTTTTAGCGATTTCGCCAGCTTTGCGTGCGAGTAGCTCGGATTTTCGCGATGCGCGAGCAAAATTTTGATACGCTGCTCTTCTTGCTTGGACGGCATTTTGACAACTGAAGAGTGAATTCCAAAATCAAAATAGGAGCAACATTCTACACACACACCTTCAAAATGAGGGGTGTTCAGGTTTTTTTTAATGCATAATTGAAAGAAATACGTCAAGTTTATATTGACCAAATTTTGACCGTATCACCCTTTACATGATATAAACTCGTTCATTGAAAGTCCCTGTGCTGTTATAAATGAGGGTTTTTTTAACAAAATAAGATAATATTATTTCCACCCAGTTAATTTTGTTCACCACTAATTAAATTTAACTAACTGTGAGTAAAAATTTTCAACTAATCAATATTATGGAATTTACGACTTGAAATTTCCTAAGTGGAAATGTCCTTAAAAATGTGTTAGCATATGCAACCACAGTTGCGAAATAGGGTAGGTGCGAAAAAGGGGTACATTTCCTGGCTGTAACCAGTTGCATATCATGTTTTTTTTCAGGAAACTGCATTTGTATTTAAAGGAATATAATATATTCACAAAATAATACAGAATTTGCAGTTATACGTAACAGCAATGCTGACAATCAAAAATCTCCAAGTTACTCATATCAATCGCAGTTGTTATGTGTTCTATACCTTATGTATCATATTTCTTAAAAGTGTATTTTCTTTAGGAGATGGAGAAAATAAAATATTTCCTTTAGATTCCGTAAGGATATCATGTACACTATGTTATTATAAGAAGCAGCTAGCAAATTTATTTTTAAATCGAATTAAACTTTTGTAATTCCATACTTAAGTGGTTACTTGAAAGTCACCGTGATGCAATGGTTAGCATGTCTGACTAGCATAAAAAAAATTAAGGCTTCAATCCCAGTTTCGATCAAACACCAAAAGGGTTTTCAGTGGTGGATTATTCTCTCTCAGTAATGCTGGTAACATTTTTGAGTGTTTTAAAACATCTTTAACACATTGTTCGGCTTCGACTATAAAAAAGATTTCTCATATCATTGCATTAAACATGCAATCGGATTAGAGAGAAGTTCATCATTTGTGATATCATAATGGACTCAATAGTCTAAGTGAGCCTAAAATAATGGGTCGCCACCACGGTTGCCACTCGAGCCAAAAATAATCTACCGAAATTTGGAGAAAATTTTACCGACACATTACCAAACAAGAAATCTTATTTCTCCAAATTTATTTCTATAGAAAATTTTTTCACAATTTTATTTCTATAGAAATTTTTCTCAAAATTTTATTTCTATAAAAAATGTTGTTAAAATTTCATTTCTATAGAAAATTTTGTCAAAATTTCATTTCTATAGAAATTTTTGACAAATTTCATGTTTTTTTTTTCAAAATTGTATTTCTATAGACATTTTTCTCAAAATTGTATTTCTATAGACAACTTTCAATTTTTTTCAATTTTTCTCAAAATTTTACTAATATAGAAAATTTTACAAAAATTTTATTTCTATATAAACTTTTGTAAAAATTTTATTTCTATAGTAACTTTTGTCAAAATTTTAGTTCTACAAAAAGTTTGGGCAAAATTTTATTTCTAAGGAAGTTTTGTCAAAATTTTATTTCTACAAATTTTTTTTCAAAATTTTATTTCCATAGAAGTTTTATCAAAATTTTGTTTCTATAGAAAATTTTCGCAAAAATTTTACTTCTATAGAAAATTTTGTCAAAATTTTATTTCTTAGAAATTTTTCTCAAAACTTTATTTCTATAAAAACTTTTGTCAAAATTTTATTTCGATAGAAACTTTTATCAAAATTTTAGTTCTATAAAAAAATTTGGGCAAAATTTTATTTCTAAGGAAGTTTTGTCAACATTTTATTTCTAAAGAAGTTTTGTTAAAATTTTATTTCTATAAATTTTTTTTCAAAATTTTATTTCTATAGAAGTTTTGTCAAAATGTTATTTCTATAGAAAATTTTTTATTTCTCTCCTCTTAGACTAGCAATAAAATTTTGATAAACTCAGTAGTACTATATAATCACATATAGGGCGATTTTTTGTTTTTTCAAATAAAACACACAAACAAATTAGAAACAAGTATATATGGCCGTAAGTGGCCGAATCTTATGTACCCTCCACCATGGATAGCGTAGAAACTTCTACGAAAGACTATCATCCAGAATCGAATTACTTGGGTTGTGATATCTTAAATCGTTTTCTAAATTGTGAGTTAGTCCATACATGGTATATATTAGACAAAAAAGGTATGTGTAGGTAAGTCTACAAATAATTACGAATCGATATGGACTTTTGCACGGTACGTACACACAAAAAAAATTTTTTCTGGTTCAATCACGAAATTAATTGATCCAATTAATTTTTTAATTGAAATGTCTTCAATCACGAAAATGATAGTATCAATCACAGTTTTAATTGAGCATAGAAAAAATTCTTGATTAAAAAATTAATAGATTTCATTACCAAATTTCAATTAATTTTTTAATTGATTCAATTAAAAATTTAATTGATATTGATTTCAAAACTCAATTAATTTACTATTTTCAATTAATTTAACTATTTTCAATTACATTCTGAATTGGCTTAGAAATTTTATTTGGATTAACAATTGATTGTTTGAAAAAATTTTAATTAAAAATTTAAAAAAAATGTTCATCACTTTTTTAATTGACTTAGTCTTCCGAATTTGATTAAAAGTTAATTGTATCAATTAACTTTTTAATGAAAAATTTTAAAATTTTCAATCATTGGCTTAATTAACTTAATGTTTCTATCTTGATTAAAAAGTTAATTGTACCAATTAATTTATTAATTTAACAAAATTTCAACTTCAATTAACTTTTTAATTGGAAATATTTTGGTGATATTTTTTTCTGTGTAGGGAGCCAGAATTGAAATATGGGGGTCGCTTATATGGGGTCTATATACAAATTATGAACAATTTTTGTGCGATTGGGGATCGATTTATCTAAGGGCTATATATAACTATGGACCGATATGGACCTAGTTAGGTATGGTTGTTAACGGCCATATACTAGCACAATGTACCAAGGGGCTTCAAAACCAAATCTCGGGATCGGTTTATATGGGGGCTATATATAATTATGGACCGATGTGGACCAATTTTTGCACGGTTATTAGAGACCATATACTAACAGCCGGATCAGATGAAATTTTCTTCTCTTAGAGGCTCCGCAAGCCAAATCGGGGGATCGGTTTATATGGGGGCTATATATAATTATGGACCGATGTGGACCAATTTTTGCATGGTTGTTGAAGACCATATACTAACACCATGTACCACATTTCAGCTGGATCGGATGAAATTTGCTTCTCTTAGAGGGTCTGCAAGCCAAATTTGGGGTCCGTTTATATGGGGGCTATACGTAAAAGTGGGCCGATGTGGCTCATTTGCAATACCATCCGACCTACATCAATAACAACTACTTGTGCCAAGTTTCAAGTCGTGCCAAGCTTCTTTCGTTCGGAAGTTAGTGATTTCAACAGACGGACGGACATACTCAGATCGACTCAGAATATCACCACGACCCAGATTATATATACTTTTGGGGTCTTAGAGCAATATTTCGATGTGTTACAAACGGAATGACAAAGTTAATATACCCCCATCTAATGGTGGAGGGTATAAAAATAATGAACTATTTACTTGAGTCGATGTACGGACCATATAATATAATTTTTGAAATTTATTTCATGCAAATGTTGACCGCGACTACACCTCAAATGGTCCAGCTGTATACTGCAATTTTGAACTACTCTTTCCAACATTTTGGTCGGTATCTCACGAATAAATGCTTCAATGATAACTTCCAATGTGTCAATTGAAGTTGGCTTGTCTGTATAGACATGAGCTTTAACATAGCCCCATACAAAAAAAATAGTCTGAAAGCATTAAATCCCACGATCTAAGCGGCCGGTCCCGAACTGTGACTTTTTCTGGATGCATTGATAGCTTTTGCAATGCCTTAGGCTGATGCATACACTGCAAAAATCGTACTCATTAAGCCAAAAAAAATTAGCTTAGTGACTGAACACAATTTTTCGACGAATGAGCGCCAAACTGAAGATGTGTGGCAATGAAACAAAAAAGGTATTTAAAGCAGTGTTGCCATATATATATCTAAATCTCAACCGAGTTCTTCTACAATCAATAGGGTTCTATTTTGACTTTAAACACATACTTTCGCGAAATTCGATTGGACTAAAATTGAGACCTAGACGCTGATTACAAAAATGAGTTAACGTACAGATAGACAGACGGACATGGCTGGATCGACTCAGGGTCCGATCCTGAGCATTTTCGCCAAAGACATACATATGAACCAACCCTGTCTTAAAGTTGACGCAAAAAGTAACACACTTTCTTATTGAAAATAAATACTAATTACATTTATATAGATTTTTCTATAGATCAAATCGAACGTAACAGTAATTGTATCTCCAATGAAATTTACTCTTTTTAAATTGACAGCTTCTAAGAGTAACGAGACTAATGTTTTTTAGAAATTGCGTTGCATATTTTAAGGCGGTACACGTATTGAAAGCATGGAAGCACGTTACTATGAGAAGGGAAAAGTGCTCATAAATACAGTATGGGACACAATGTTTATAGAAAAACTATAGGAAAGTATGAATTAATTAAATTAATACATCAAAACTTGAAATGTGATTAATATTGGTTAATAAATAAGAGTTTTATGGCCAAATTTGAGAAAATCGAGCGATGCATATATATGGGAGCTATATCCACATCAGAACCAATTCGGATAATATTTTTCAGGTTTGATTGATACTAGAGAGAGGGGACCTTGTGCTAAATTTGAGTAAGATCAGTTAACCCTTCTGTGCGTGATGGGGTCCCGCTGGACCTTTTTGATTTTTATTCATACATAACTTTATCTTTTATATGAATTTCAGCTTGATGGTTTATGACTTCTTGTACTGAAGTGTTTTAAGTTAAAAACTTTATAGGTATTTGAAAAAGTTTAGTGCGATTCTGCGTGATGAGGTCCAATGGGACCTATTACTAATTACATTAGTGGTTTTAGCACAGTTTAAAAAGCAGTGTAAAGATATTGCGATTTTCGTATTTGGAACAATTAATAACACTAACATCCTTTCAGAAAATACCGTTATTTGGAAGAATTTGTCATTTTTGAAGTTTCCATTGGTTTCGTTGCTTGGTAGTACATAATTTTATGTCTTCCGTTGATATATCCAATATAGTGAGAGTAAAAGTGCAAAAAAAGTTATTTGAACTTCATGGAAATCGTGGTCGAAATAAGTTTTTATATTTCTATACATTTTCCAGACCTATCGGCTCCTGGAATTTGGCAAGATGTGCCTCAATTTGGACCATGTTTGAAACAACCACTGTGCACATAATACTGCGAGCAAAACGAACGCCACTAAAAAAAAATCGTATTGTTTTTCCTTCAAAAATTCAGTTTGTTAAGAACATTCAACTACAAAAACAATATATTGTTGCTTGGTACGTATAAGGATACTTATAGGTATCACGCCTGCGTCAAACATCAGGGCCACTAGTATACTAATCAAAAATTTTAACAATATCTGTATCCTATTAAAAATTAAATAAAACTCTATATTTACAACCAAATGTTTATATATGCAATTTGTGCATTATAGAAGAGTCCACCTACAGTAAATGATCGAAAAATATCGTAGGGATAACCTCTCTACCATCCTTTTTTTATTGTAGGTCCCACGGGACCTCATCACGCTGGTATCGCTTCCAGTGTTATCACATACACAAGGGTTAAAAATTAAGTTATTGTGGGAAAAATCATCAAAATCGTGCGATACATATATATGGGAGCTACATCTAAATCTGAACAAATTTGGATAATATTTGGCAGATTTGGTTGATATTACAGAAGATTACATTGTGCTAAATTTGATTGAGATCGTTTAATAAATGAGGCCATTATTGTCAAAAATAAGGTTATTAGAGGCAATTTTTTAAAATCGGGCGATACATATATATATATAGGAGCTATACCTACATCTGAAGCGATTTTGATGATATTTGGCAGGCCTGGTTGATACCACAGAAGGTTACATTGTTTTAAATTTGATTAAGATCGGTTTATAAATAAGGCTATGTCCAAATTTTGGAAAATCGGGCGATGCATATATATGGGAGCTATAACTAAATCTGAACCGATTTTGATGATTCTTTACACATGTAGTTAGTACTATAGAAGATTAGATCTAGCCAAGTTTGATTGGTTAAAAAATAAGGGTTTTATGGCCAAAGTTGTCAATATCGAGCAAAACATATACATGGGAGCTATATCTAAATCTGAACCGATTTCGATCTAATTTTGAATAAGATTACATTGTGCCAAATTTGACGACGATCGGTAAGTAAAAAAGTGCAACATGGCCCTTTTTGTTGAAATCGGGCGATACATACATATGAGAACTATATCTAAATTTGATCCGATTTTTTCGAAATTCAATAGCGTTTGGCCGTATGCCAACAAAACACACATTGCACCAAATTCCATGAAAATAGGTGAATAAATGAGACCGCAATCTCGCGAACAATAAATACATGGACAGACGGACGGACACCAAGGGCTAAATCGACTGTAGAGGTGATTTCTGGTAGGCACATTTTTTGGCAGATCAAAGTTATTATACCCTGACCTGAGAATGAGGCCGCCGATTCGCGCCGCTGATTTCAGTCGCCGCCGACCATTTTTTGCCAATCGACGCCGCCACTGAATATGTCGACTGATCTCGACTCAAATTGAACCGCTCAAAAATATCGATTTAAAACAGAAAAATGTATTAACAATAGTTGTATTTTTGCCAAAATTTTGAACCTTCGAGCCACAAACAATCAATTTCAAACTACTATAACAGTTTTGCAACAATTAAGCTCAGAAAATTTTAAGGAAATATAAATTTGATTGTAAGATTGGTTGTACAACCTTTCGAATAACTTCAAATTGATTTTATAATGGATAATTGTCCGCCGCCGAATGGACAAATTTATATCGGCTTAGTCAAGTCGCCTCCGCCGCAGGCAAAAATTTAGTGTCAGCCGCCTCCGACAAAAATGGGTCGGATTCATTCTCTAAACCTGACCACAATGTGGTTTAGGGTATATAAAGTGCTCATAAATAGATTATTTCGATTTTTTTTACATCCATCACATACGCAATCTGAACTGTAATTAGAAAAACACAATATAACACAAAAGAGACACTAAAGGATCACCGCTTTAAAAAACGTGGAAATTTGCCACAAAACTGTTCTAAAATGTATGTCCGATTTGGTAACTTCACTGAATTCCAAATCGATCTGTCGTTAGGGCCAATATTTTAAATATAACTAGACCACATAGTGGCTTAAGATAAATAAAAAAAATAACCATCCAATATTCAAAAATTCTATAAAGAGCTTATACGAGTAATACAATATATTGCTTATGGGGGAACATATAGTTGTAATATAAAATAATACAAAAAAATCTTCTCCGCCTGTCCCCTTTACTTCTGGCCATCGATATAGCTCGCAACAGTAGCATTAACGACAAATGGCCAAAAAGAAGAAGCCGATAACAGCAGAAAACTATCAAGAAAACTTAAGAAGTTTTATGTGTTTAAATGGGCCGAGATGTATTGGCTTGCTTGGTTGGCCAGTCGGTCAGGCTGTTTGGGTGCTACCACTGTCGCCATTAAATTGTTCAAACGCATAAAAGAAATATGGAATGATTTCATGGCAAAGAAATGTGGCTAGAAAAGGGCGAAGAAAAATCAGGAACAACAACAGCAACAACATTATTATTGCAAACAACAAAAACCAACAAAAAAGACATAGCTCTCCTATTGCATATTGCTTTAATTTATTAGATGTGTTTACTCGAAAAGATACTTAAAAAAGACAGTAGCACCAGAGGCAAATGGAAAAGAAACTGCATTGCAAATAAACTCTGGGTACTCTCCTCCTCTCTCTCTCTGAAAGACACCCCATTGGCTCCCTTTTTGAAATAATTCAAGAACATGGACCATATGTTGTTGCATTACCTACCCCTGCACCACGAACCCATCGTCATCTAATCAAGCAGTTATTCTAGGCAACTCTTCAAGTGTGTAGCGTAAGCACCATAACAACAAATACAAATAACCAAGGAGGGGTGGAATGGACTGTATGGTCTCCGGTCTCCATTCTCATGTTGCCACAATATGACAAAATAATCATAAAAAGGGCCACATAAATTTATTATTTTGATTTATATTTTTCGAGGTATATTTTATGGAATTAAGTTTAAAATGCTTGTGATGCTCTCCATTGGAAATAGCCTTTGTAACTTCATAGGGTCTGCATATGGCTGTCACAGATGAGTGCACTAATGTAATGATGATGCGTTGTTACTCTAGCCTGTGATGCATGATTTTTTATTGAAATTTTTACTAAACAACCAAATGGATTTATTTGTAGTTATTGGGATATAACAGTTTTAGGCTACACACAAACATTTTTTTCTGATTCAATCACGAAATTAATTGATTCAATTAGTATTTTAATTGAAATGTCCATCACAGAGATGATATGTTAGTATCAACTAAAAAAAATTAATTGACAGCCAATTAAAAAAATTAATTGACAGCCAAATAAAAAATTAATTGATACTATTAATTTGTGTGATTGATTTTTGTATTATATTTTTTTAAAACTCAATTAAGATTTTAATTGGAAAATTATTCGTGAATTTTTTTTTCTGTGTATGTAATATAATACCTTGATTTTTAGATCACACCATGCGATCCTCTAAGCAATCTACAGACAATCTATTGTTCAAAAACAAAAATGATCGAAAATACCATCAAATTTGAGAATCAGTTTGGAATTTGGAAGAAAGGTTATTATGTGTACTTTCATGTGGTTTTAAGTTTAATTCCGGCAGAGTCCGGCTTATAATGAAAAAATTTAAAAAATTCAGTGTTTCTAAAAATAAAAAAAAATTGAACTCGTAACATTTTGACTGCAAAAAGTCGGAATTCCTTTAGTTCTAAATTTTCAAGGAATGCAAAGTAAGCTTGCATGGCATGCGGGACGCTGATTCCTCCTTCTATAATATGACAATCATTGCTTTCGATAATCGTTTTGAGTTCATTGGAGTAGATGAGATGCATGTCCAGGCAAGTGCCATGTCCAGGCAAGTGCCATGTCCATTAAATCTAACTCTATTGGTGCTGATGGTGTGGACCCCAAATTTGTCTGAATCATATAGCAAGCACTCCCCCCTTTATTACCTTCATATTTAATAGGATAATAACTAATAGTTATTACCCAAGTAAGTGGAAGGTTGCTGGGATAGTTCCAGTACCAAAGACAAGTGGAGATTACAGACCCATAGCGATTCTTCCGTTCCTCTCAAAGGCTCTTGAGCGTGTTTTGAGGAACCAGATGGATGAGTACTTGCACAGAAATGCCTTGTACAATCTGGATTTCGAGAGAAAAATAGCTGTACTACTGCACTTGTTGACGTGTCGGAGGATATTAGGCGCTTTATAGATGAAAGGAGGTATGTGTTATTAGTGCTTTTAGATCATTCTAAAGCATTTGGCTCCGTAGACCATGACTTACTTGGTGCTTAATTACACAATTTCTTTGGGATCTTGGGGTAATATTCAACAGTACTCTGACGTGGTCCGATCACATTACTGCCATGTGTGGACGAGTCTATTCAATACTTCGGACACTATGGCGATCACAACATTGTACTCCTCTAAGAATAAGGGTTATCTTAGCCAAATCATTTTTGATGTCTAAAGGGTGATACGGTCAAAATTTGGTCAAGGGGAAACGCGTGTAAATCGGTGAAATCGTTTATTTAAAAAATCAAATTAAATTTCTTTTTCAAGTTCAATTAGTATAAAATTCAGGAAAAATATTCAGTTAGGCTTTCGCTTTTCCAAATCCGAATTGCCGGGCCTCACGCTTGACACCTGCCATCAGATTTTGTACAGCCACCTTGTCCACCTTCTTCGCCGCAGAAAGCCAGTTTACCTTGAACTGCTGCTCGTCCTTAGCAGTTTTTTTGGTCTTCTTTAGGTTCCGCTTGACAAAAGCCCAGTATTTCTCAATTGGGCGGAGCTCTGGCGTGTTGGGAGGGTTCTTGTCCTTGGGAACCACCTGCACGTTGTTGGCGGCGTACCACTCCATGGCCTTTTTACCGTAATGGCAAGATGCCAAATCCGGCCAAAACAGTACGGAACAACCGTGTTTCTTCAGGAAAGGCAGCAGTCGTTTATTCAAACACTCTTTCACGTAAATTTCTTGGTTGACAGTCCCGGAAGCTATGAAAATGCTGCTTTTCAAGCCACAGGTAAAGATGGCTTGCCAAACCAGATATTTCTTTGCGAACTTTGACAGTTTTATGTACTTGAAAATATCTGCTACCTTTCCCCTTCCTTTTGCCGTATAAAACTCCTGTCCTGGAAGCTGCTTGTAGTCGGCTTTGACGTAGGTTTCGTCGTCCATTACCACGCAGTCAAACTTCGTCAGCATCGTCGTGTACAGCCTCCGGGATCACGCTTTGGCCGTCGTATTTTGTTTATCATCGCGATTTGGAGTCACTACCTTCTTGTAAGTCGATAGTCCGGCTCGTTTTTTGGCTCGATGCACGGTTGTAGACGATACACCCAGCTTATTTGCGGCATCTCGGAGAGAGAGGTTAGGGTTTCGCTTGAAACTACCGGCAACTCTCTTTGTCGTCTCAGCGGCTTCCGGTTTTCGATTTCCCCCCGATCCAGACTTCCTGGCTGTCAACAAACGTTCCCCAAACACTTTAATTACATTTGTAACGGTTGATTTGGCAACTTTTAGCGATTTTGCCAGCTTTGCGTGCGAGTAGCTCGGATTTGCGCGAGCAAAATTTTGATACGCTGCTCGTCTTGCTTGGACGGCATTTTGACAACTGAAGAGTGAATTCCAAAATCAAAATAAGAGCAACATTCTTCATACACACACCTTCAAAATGAGGGGTGTTCAGGTTTCTTAAATGCAAAATTGAAAGAAATACGTCAAGTTTATATTGACCAAATTTTGACCGTATCACCCTTTATTATACTATACGGTTGGGGACATTTTTGCTAAGTGCGATGCTCTAAGCATGCAGAGACTGAATAGGGCGTTCAATAGCATTACTCGCCACGTATATGGTATACGAAGATATGATAGTATTTCAGCTTTCTCCGAATGTTTATATAACATGACTTTTCACAATCTTCTTAAGTTAAGAGTCCTTATTTTCCTGCATAGGATTATTTATAGTGGTCACCCAGTGCCTTTATTTCAACGCTTGCGTTTCTCAAGATTTAATAGGGGAAAAAGATTAATTTTACTTCGTCATAGTTGTTTGGTCTCAGAGTGGCAATTTTTTATTAACTCCATCCGTCTGTGGAACTTACTAACTCATAATATTCAATGTATAAATAACGCAGTTGGTTTTAAGAATAATGTTATATCGTTTTTGAGTAATAATTAAATTTGATTCTCTCTTTTTATACCCTGCGCCACACTGTGGAACAGGGTATTATAAGTTAGTGCATATGTTTGTAACACCCAGAAGGAGACGAGGTAGACATATGGTGTCTTTGGCAATAATGCTCAGGGTGGTTCCCTGAGTCGATATAGCCATGTCCGTCTGTCCGTCTGTCCGTGAACACATTTTTGTAATCAAAGTCTAGGTCGCAGTTTTAGTCCAATCGACTTCAAATTTGGCACAAGTATGTGTTTTGGCTCGGAATAGATCCCTATTGATTTTGGAAGAAATCGGTTCAGATTTAGATATAGCTCCCATATATATATTTCTCCCGATATGGACTTATATGGCCCCAGAAGCCAGAGTTTTACCCTAATTTGCTTAAAATTTTGCACAAGAAGAACAATTAGTACTATAGTCAAGTGTGCCAAATTTTATTGAAATCGGTTCAGATTTAGATATAGCTCCCATATATATCTTTCGCCCGATATGGACTAATACGGTCCCAGAAGCCAGAGTTTTACCCAAATTTGGTTGAAATTTTGCACAGGGAGTAGAACTAGCATTGTAGCTATGCGTGCCTAATTTGGTTGAAATCGGTTCAGATTTAGATATAGCTCCCATATATAGCCTTCGCCCGATTTACACTCATATGACCACAGAGGCCAATTTTTTGCTCCGATTTACTTGAAATTTTGCACAGGGAGTAGAATTAGCATTGTAGCTATGCGTGCCAAATTTGGTTGAAATCGGTTTAGATTTAGATATATCTCCCATATATAGCTTACGCCCGATTTACACTCATATGACCACAGAGGCCAATTTTTAACTCCGATTTAGTTGAAATTTTGCACAGGGAGTAAAATTAGCATTGTTGCTATGCGTGCCAAATTTGGTTGAATTCGGTTCAGATTTAGATATAGCTCCCATATATATGTTTTTCTGATTTCGACAAAAATGGTCAAAATATCAACATTTTCCTTGTAAAATCGCAACTGCTTAGTCGAAAAGTTGTAAAAATAACTCTAATTTTCCTAAACTTCTAATACATATATATCGAGCGATAAATTATAAATAAACTTTTGCGAAGTTTCCTTAAAATTACTTCAGATTTAAATGTTTCCCATATTTTTTATACCCTGCGCCACACTGTGGAACAGGGTATTATAAGTTGGTGCATATGTTTGTAACACCCAGAAGGAGAAGAGATAGACACATGGTGTCTTTGGCAATAATGCTCAGGGTGGGTCCCTGATTCGATATAACCATGTCCGTCTGTCCGTCCGTCCGTCTGTCTGTGAACACATTTTTGTGATCAAAGTCTAGGTCGCAATATAAGTCCAATCGCCTTCAAATTTGGCATGTGTTCCTTTTTTGGGTCAGAATAGAACCCTATTGATTTTGGAAGAAATCGGTTCAGATTTAGATATAGCTCACATATATATCTTTCGCCCGATATGCACTTATATAGCCCCAGAAGCCAGAGTTTTAGCCCAATTTGGTTGACATTTTGCACTAGGAGTACAATTAGTACTATAGTCATATGTGCCAAATTTGAATGAAATCGGTTCAGATTTAGATATAACTCCCATATATATATTTCGCCCGATATGCACTTATATGGACCCAGAAGCCAGAGTTTTATCCCGATTAGCTTGAAATTTTGCACTAGGAGTACAATTAGTAGTATACACATGTGTGCCAAATTTGATTGAAATCGGTTCAGATTTAGATATAGCTCCCATATATATCTTTCGCCCGATATGGACTAATATGGTCCTAGAATCCAGAGTTTTGGCATAGGAG